>NC_060077.1:93134244-93470911 GCF_922984935.1 Meles meles | reverse complement strand
CGCGGCAACTCTAATGATATGTGCAACCGTTACACGTGAAGTTCCACACACACTCATGATCCAGTGAGACCCCGTTCCTGGGAATTTACGCAGGAGAAATTCAAACACCTGTCCACACGAGGACCAGAGTACCTGCACACGATGCGCTGGACAGCTTCTCTCACGATCGGCCCAAACGGGAACTGACCCGAGTGTCCATCCTCCGATGAGCAGATGCAGGCGCTGCAGAGGAGACAAGCAACGGAGCACCGCCAGGGAGCCAGCGACGGGGCAAGCCTTGGTTCGAGCCCAGTGAGTGCGCCAGGCCAGGAGAGGGCATGCGGTCCCTCCATTCCTAGGGATGCACAGATGTTGACAACCAGTGTACCAGCAGCTCTGTGCGGCCGGCTGGGGAAGGGACTGACCCAGCAGCTCTGTGCGGCCGGCTGGGGAAGGGACTGACCCACAAGGGGTATGAGGAAATTTTTAGGGCGACTGTTGTGGAGAGGATCACAAGGACGTATCACCTTTGTCAGAAGTCAACAAAATGAATGCAACGGATCTGAATTGCATGTAATTTACCCCTCAGTAAAAAGAAAACTGCAGGAACGCAGAGGACAACACAGTGCCTTCTTCTGCCCATGAGCAACGATGTGACCTGGAGGCCAATTTCCACGCTGAGCCACGACCGGGAGCAGGTGACCAGCTGGGTGGCGTCAGGTGGCAGGAAGATGAGCTCCCGAACGGCCTAGCCTCGGGACTAGTGACTCGTCATTTTCTCGGGAGCATACCTTTCTTACTGTGCAACCCCATTTTCTTGGAGCTTTTCTTTCTTTCTTTTTTAAACTTCCTGATGGCCCAGGTCCCACTGCCGATGACGTCTGCACTATTAAGGTACTTCTCAGCTCAGCCACAGAAGTGTCGTAGGCAGGCTTAGCCACCTGGCTTTAGAAGACGGGAGCATCTTCAGACCAGAGAGGTGGACTGACTCATTCCAAGTTATAGTGACAGGAAGTAGGGCCTGGGACCCAGGTTTCTGACTTGACAAATCCCTCTTGTTCCAGCTTCTGTCTGGTTTCTACCAGAGCTCCCAACGACACGTTATCACTTCCTCTCCTCGTCATGCTGCACTTGTGTTTCTATCAGTGAACTGTCTCTGTCCCGGGAAGGCAGCTTTGGGAAGGCGCCGACCACCCTCCACCTCCTCTCCCGCCCCCGGATGAACGCCCGACAGCGGTGAGCGCTGGCGGAAAGTTGAGTCCTGGTTCACCACGTGAGGGGCGCACGTGTTCACGGGGTTCACGGTTTCATAGAGACCCTGGCCTTCCACGCACGCTATGGCATCCCAGCCTGCTGGCCGCCTGCGACACAAGCCTGTGCAGGAACTGGAACTTGCTGTGTGGCCCAAAGGTCGAATTCAAGCAGCTAAGTGGGTATTTAACTCATTTGAACATCTTAAAATTCTACCTACAAATCAACACTATTTTTAATCTTCCCCTACCTGTCCATTCAAGTCTGGATTCATTCTCATTCAAGGACATTTCCACTCCTGTGCTATTTCCAGATGTCCCCAACTTGGCAGGTGGAATCAGAAGAGAAACTGAGAACATGAATATTTAAGCCTTCAGACGATCATGTAAGCTTCAGATAAGAATCAGTCTTTTGGGGACTTGTCTGAATTTAGCTTTTCTATTTTAAGTACTTTTACTTGGACATTTTTTTTACGCTGTATTCTTAGCTCATTTGTGCCTTTTAACAATACCTTTCTAAATGGTGCTGAAAGAAGGAGGCGCTTCCATATACTTCCCAGTTCGTGGACCACGGATGTTAACGCTCATCCTCCCGAGGTCGCTGGGTTACAATGCAGCCTGAGCTGAGGCGAGGATCTCTGAAGGGCAGTGAACACTGAGACTTGTCACCTGTGATGTTCCACGTACTTCTTTACCCTCTTGTCTTTCCACCGGAGGTAATTCCTTGATTCTGTCAATCTGTCACCTCAAAGCCTGTATTGCGTGTCCATCACGAGCAAGGTTTGGAATGTGTCACTGCATTCCTGACTATATCCAAGTAGATGAGTTGACAATCTTCGTGGAGCTCCTCATTGGACCTTTTCACAAAGATCTTGTGAAGTCACTAAAAAATTCAACCCGAGAAAAGGCTGAATCCCAGCTTCCTTCTCCCTCCCGGCTGGCCCTGGCGCTTCCCCCCCATCTGGGCTGCGTGCTCTTCAGCCTGTTGCCCAAGTTCAGAGCCACGAATTTCTTGTAGTGTTCTCTTCTCTCTCCCAGCAGGTGAATCACTTCAGGCCATACAAATTCTCTCACCAATGTCACTCACATTAAGACCACTGTCACCGCCCACAACCAGGCCCCAAAGTACAGCTTTCCTTCTAGCACATTCTATGTTCTGCATCCAAATTAATCTTCACTTAAAGCTTTCATCATATCACTCCCTTAGTAAGCATTTTCAAAGTCTTTCCCTCGCGTGTGAGATAACATTCAAAGCTTTTTGCTTAGAATTCAAGGGTCACATATTGACTCATATTAATATACCAGAATTAACACTGAGTTCTGACAATTTTTAAGCCCTGATGTCTAATAGTAAGAAGAGCTGCCTCATTTAATGCTGTGGAGAGTGTCTCCTATTTCTCCATCTTTGTGAAAATAATTTAGTGAATCTTGGCAAAAGTAATTTCATGAGTCTTTGATTCCCTAAAGCTGCTTCTTTTTAAATACTGTAGTTTGAAAACATTAAGGAACTGCACTCCTTGATGGTCATGTCTTGTGTTATTTTCACTGTAGACAGAGTTTGTTTCTGTTGTTTGTGACCCTAGAGGCCACTCCAGTTCTTCTTAGTCAGAGGTGACTTGCAGAAGCATCCCGAAGGTCCAGACGGTGGACAGCGTGGCCACGGAGCACAGTTCACAGGACGTGGAAACAGGGCTTCTCTGTTCCCAGCGGTGCCGCAGAACCAGCAGGAAAGGCTGGGCTAAATCAGCATTAGGCACTGTGCCTGATTATTGTTATTTATGATAAAGAGAAATTAAATGCTGGAGGGAGGTAGCGTCTGGGGTGCACAGGTTTTATGACCTCGCTGATTTCTGCTCCCACTCTCCCTTTCCTGTAGCCAGATAATCTAGGCACTTACTTGCGAACATAGCTAACCCATGTTAGATTTTCTGACCTGGACGACTCCTCTCTTCTACGTGCCTTTCATAGAGGTCAAGGCTGATCCTCGTTCCACCTCCTCCTCCCTGAAGCAGACCCTGATACTGTCACAGGCTGCCTGGGCTGAATGGAGCCGGGGGTCAACTTACCGCAGTGGGTGGTCAGTCCTTGCTGGGGATGTGGAAGGAAGAGTGTGCACTTGGACCTGCTAAGGAGGCTGGGAGCTTGTCCTCGGGGGGAGGGCAGCTTTTCCGTGGAGAATATTCCTGGCTTATCCATTGTGGGCGGGAATGAAAAATGGAGCAGCCATGGTGGGATCCCCCGACAGCCCCTCCCTTACCCCGTGTAACTGCCGGAATGACCCGGTGACTCGACCCACAGGCATACACACCAGAGAGTGGAAAATGGGGACTCAAACAGGTGAACAAACATCCGTGTCCAGGGGGGCAGTCTTCCAGACACAGCACAAGAGCCCGAAAGTGGGACCAACGACCTAAGAGTCCTTCAACAACAGATGACACCCGGACAAAATGTGCCCTACTTACACCATGGAGTATTACTCAGCCCTAGAAAGGAATGAAGGGCCAACACCTGCTACAAGGGGTGAACCCTGAAACATTGTTTCAAGTAAAAGAAGCTGGAAAAAAAAGTTACATATAGTCTAATTCCATTCATATGAAATATACAGAAGGGCTAAATCCATGCAGATTACTGGTAGTTTACTAGATTAGTGGTTTCCAGGGGGTCAGGGGAGGAGAGATTGGGAAGTAACTCCTTTTCCCAAATAAGGGCGCTTTTCCGCACTCACAGGTTCTGAGCGTTAGGACACAGCGCGTCTCATCAGAAGCCACGTTCAGCCCCCTGCAGGTGGTAATTCTGTCTCAGAACATGTCTGTCCTTCCACCTGGTCCTCCTTGGGCTGCAGAGGCTGACACACCCTTCGGGAGGGAAGTGTCCCCCAGCCCCTTGCTGTGGCAAAGCCCACCTTCCGAGGATGAATCAGGAAATTAGTCTGTTTCCAAACAAGTTCATCAACGTCTTTTCTCTGAAACCACATTTGGGTTTTAGCAGCTCCCTGTGCTTTCCGGATGTAAACTGCTGCATTTACAACCTGGTAATAACTTTGTGGAGTCCAGGGGACTTACACAGGATATGAACGGAGTCCAGTGGCAGCAGGCGCCTTGTGACCGTCGCTGGGGGTCCACTCTGATGGCACCTCTGCTGGGAGGCCCCTCTGACAGCCAGAGGGCAGAGGTCTCAGGGTTTTGAGGAGGAACAGCTGCTACCAGAGGAGACCACGTGCACGGGGACGTCCTCACCACCGGGAAGTCCTCCCCACGGGGAATTCATGCGCATGCGCATAGGTGTTCTCTTGTGGGATGCGACGGTCCTGTGTGTCCGGAGCCCAAGGTCCGTATGGAGGCAATCTGAGAAGTGCATGAGGTATGACTTCAGTTTCCGTTGTCCCACCTTCCAGATTCTCCTTTTCGTTTCCTTTGCCACATCCGATCCTCCAGAACCATCCCAAGTCCTTGCTCGCTCAGCCCAGGACTCCGCGCGCCCCGCCGCCCCCAGTGCTGAATGCGTCCCTTTACCGGGTCTCGGGTCCCCACCTCGGGCCTCCTTCGCTGCTCCCAGAGTGGGGACAGGCGGGGCCTTCAACCCTAAGTCCGCTCCACCTCGGTCCTTCCACTAATTGAAGGCAGAACTGGGTGTGGGAGGAAGTGACTTTGGCCATTCGCAGCCTTCAGGAGCCTTGGGTGCCGGCGCGCCCGGTGTCTCACTCACGCCCGCGCTGCCCGCGGCGCTCAGCCCGCTGCGGTCACTGCTTCCCGCGGCGGCAGGCCCTGGCGGCTCGCTCCGGTCGCCCGGCCCGGGAACCTGTCCCACCCCGGTCGCCAGGGCTTTGCTCCCTCCCAGGCTGTGATTTAAGGCTGAGGCCGCTAACGTCAGACGGGGCCATCCTGGAAATGAATGAGGGGTTCGGAGAGCAGCTCCAAGATTTCCCTGGGCGGCGCCGAGAGGAGCGGATTGGCTGGAAGCCGAGGGCCCCGCTCTGTGTCCTTCGGGGAAGAACATCTTCTGACACTCTCCACGAACCCCCTAAAAGTCTAGGTGTCTCAGAAGTACCGTGAAATATTTCGGTGATTGCGAGCGGCACCGTCGGAGAAGGGGGGCCCATCTCGGCCCACCCCCGTGATTAGGTAGCCTCGGTCACCCGGGCCTTCCAGGGCAGAAATTAAACATCCGCCAACAGCTGTTCAAGGAAAATTGGTTTCTAGTTGGATTTCTTTTTCTTTTAATGCGGATGCTCTGAGGCTGACCCGGCTTCTCCTGGGGGTGGGGCTCTGCTAGGAGCGCGGGGCGGGAGGGGCTGCTGCGCCCGGCTAGCAAGCCCTCCCACCGGGCAGCAGCCGCAGCTGGGTACCCGGCCGGGCTCCGGCTTGGCCCGGACGATATTTCATTTACATGCTTGTGTTTATAAAGGTAGCGATTCTGAGTGATGGAAACATGTGCCGGCTGTTCCCTGCGCTCCCGATCTAATATCCAGGAGATTGTGCTATCGGGAATGAATCAGGTGCCCGAGTGCTGACCAAATGCTTGAACACATGGTCCCATATTTACAGTACACTATCTCATTTTTAATAGAACTTGTCCAGGAAAGGATTCCAAACAAGCTTCAATCGCCTGGCCCCGGAGAAGCCCTGTGGGGATTCATATTCCAAACAGGTCTATAATTTAGGTCTCCGTGCAATTTCACTAACTTCCCTGCTCTGCCCTTTCTCCCGGCTCCCTTCTCTGCCACATTCCATCATGACACTCCGGTTTCCTTCAGGCAGCTTTGCCTGTCCACACCGCTGCGATTCCTCCTGCTGTCGGAGCAGAGTCCCCGAGAAGGATCTCCCAGTCTCTACAGCAGACTCTCCTCTGGCTCTCAGTTCCGTTAAAAATTCCCCTAAGAAGTGGAGATGGGCACACGTCTCTTTCCCGACACTGCATAACAATTTAGGTTATCTTTTATCTTTTCCCCCCTTGAGATGGCTTTTTTTTTTTTTTAATTTGTCAGGAGTGGTGAGACTCTTAAGACGGTGAGAGTTTCCAGCTTGCAGATGGTAAATCTTTTCCATGCCTAACGTCATGATAATAATAATGAGATTGCTGGTACTAATAATGACAACCTTTTTATGTTGGAAAATGCATAAAAATAAAGATAAACAGGGAGTGGGGAATGAAAACATGGTGAAGATCAGGGACATGGCTCTGAGAACTCCCTGATAAAATGGAGCAATTTACAAAACATTTATGGGGGCTTTTAAGAACTGTGAATTTGTCAAGTGTTATGAAGCAGCAAGCAGCAGGCGATAGAGGGAATGTCTTTAGAAAAAAGTGCCGTGATGCTCGCCAAAAATCCGTGCAGGAGTTATTCCTAATGCTTTCCCCCCTCAGCAACATGAATGCAGATTTGGAATCTCTTTCTCTTTCGGAGTGAGCAGGGTAATTTAACGAGCTGTTTAGAATTATCAAATGTCTTTGAAATTTCCAAATATTCTATTCCTGAAAATAGCTCATGAAGTGGCTCAGGTATTATTCTCTCCTCCCCCAGGCACTGTCCCTACTGTGCTATTATCTGCCATGTGATTTACTTCGGCTCTCCTCTCCCTGACAGACAAGTGTCTGAACAATGTGGGGACGCGGCCAGCACACTAACGCCCCACGTTTCCTTGAGACACAGGGCGGTCATCACTCCCCCGAGTTCCTCCGGATGAAGACGATGTATGCAATTCGGACCCTGTGACTAACCAGGGCTCTCTCCACCCAGCACTCAGAGAGAAGCACGTTTGCAGTTTTCTGAGATTTGTCAGCATGGGAACGACTCAATCCAGGGAAGGTAACGGGCAAATGGAAAGCGGGGCCTGGGAACGGGAGGCTGCACGGTTTCCTTTATTTCCGCGCCTGTGGGGCTCACTCTGTAATTCTAGCAGACGTTTGCGGGGAAGGGGCTGCTCTGACCAGTCTTTGGCCCAGGGCCACCATGTTGCACAATTCCAAGGCCTGCCTTTTGCATCACGCCGCACTGGAATCGCGCCCCCTGGGGAGGTCACCCCGCCCCGCGGCATCCCAGCTGCCCTGCCGCAAATCCACCCTGAATCAAAAAATCATTAGAGGCCCGGAAAAGTCTGCTCTGGTTCGATTTTTGGTCTGCACTTCGCACATGATTTGGTGTTGTATGTGCACACGTGATTTGGACTGCGGGTTGCGGTGACCTACAGGGGACTCCTGTCGAGGGCCTGTCTAGGACTACACACAACTGCTCTGCTTTCTCCTCTTTCCTCTCTGGTTTTCTTATGGAAACAGAGGCTTCACCAGAGAGAAGCAGTCTGAGGTCTGCGTCGTTCTTCTAGGGACATTATTGTCACACTGTCACTGTGATCGTATAAGAAAATGTCAATTGGGGACGAGCTCTGTAGCTATTTCAGAAGTCCTTTCAAGAGGTCTCCTTTACATCGATTCTTAATCCCTCAAGATTTACGAGATTATCTCTCCTTACTAAAAATGCTCTAGCCACATCCTGCCTTGACATGGCAGGTCCCTGGGGTCTGAGTGGTCACTTGTCCTGTCCCCTTGTCCAGGGTATCAACCATTCATTGCTGCCAGCTCTCTAACTTAGCCCACTGCTGATCCAGTGTCTCTGGATTACATCATGCTGCGTCAAAAATTTAGGGTCAATTTTTGATTGGAGAAATGATTATTTAGGTGTTAATCTTTGGGGATGACATTTTAATTTAACTGAGACCTTCAGAAACTTTCCAGAGTGGTCCTCCAGCATGGCTCGGGTCAGGCCGTGCAATGTGTATGTGCTGATTTTTCAGGGTCCCACAGTTCGAGAAGCTGACTCATGTTAACACATCTCACAGGAGACTGACATAGGAAACCAGAGTGCCAGTTCATTAATTTACAGTGAGTAATATAACTGTCAGGTAGACCAGATGTTCGCTTGGTCCTGACCGACACATTCTGTCCCCTAAGGCAGACTGCTTGGGAAGTCAGACAATCAGAAGAGAGCCTAGGGAATGGGCAGTCAGAACAAGGTTTCATTATTCCAGTGCTTGGCTATATAATACCATCCACCTGTTCAGCAGAGTGGGCGCTCAGTCCAGGGGACAGGTGACCCAGTCCCAAGATCACTGTTTGCATGATTTCTGCAAAACCTCGCCTGTGTAACTGTTCTTTCCTGTGCTTCCATTTTGGACCTACTTCTTACCATGCCAAAAGTCCTCTGTCTCTCCCTAGGCAGTGTATTTACTAAGGGTGCTGGTGATTCTTGTAGACCATCAGGGCAATCCATCTCATTGATGGGGTTGTGTGTATTAGGCTCTGATTTCTCTGTGCTGGTTGTGTAGTTGAGTTCTTGGAAAGAAACTTGGTTCACAGGTTCTTGAAAAACACCGCTGAGCTGGCTTCCTGGTACCCTGTCACCCACGTGGGTCTGTAGTTGGCTCCTGTTCATGCCTTCTTCCTTTACCTACTCCTCGTGACTAACTTGTTCGCTCTTCCTATGACCACAGGCTTTGTTCAACCTTAAACGTTTCCTGAGCTGCCAGTTTCTCATCCATAACATCAGAGAGCTAGTGACTTTCCTGCTTGTCAGAGGGATCACATGGCAAACAAAGCCAAACATGAGGGACCCCGACTCCTTCCGACATCGCTGTTGGGCTTGATCTCCATTCATGCCTCTGTTGAACCTCAGGTGGATATGGCCACTTGTGTTAAAATAACTTCATCCACAAACCCATTTCTATGCAAGTACTGAAAACCTTGGTGGTCACTAAATCTCTCCATGCGGTTGCATTCGGCAGAGTCTTATCTTGATTTTGGTGGAAATGCCTTCAAGATGTGACATGGATGTCAAATGTGTCTCTTATTTGCTAACACCCTTGCACACACAAATGTGATTTGGTTAAGAGAGAGAAGCCACAAAATAGAAAAATATTTGCATAGTGTCTGGGTGTGTGTGTGTGTGTGTGTGTGTGTGTAATGCCTCTGTGAAGACCCATCAACCAGCAGTAAATAGTTACTAACAATGTAAATCATTGTCAGCTTCATTCTCAGAAACTTATGAATTAGTTCTTCAGGCATGGAGAAGAAAGGAGTTCGACTTTGATAAATACTGGGAAAGGCAGCTCTTATGTTCGCTTAGATTTGAATAGGGGGCCTATGCCTGGTCTGCAGATCTCGTTTAAAACCATCCTTGCAGTGAAGACACACAGCCCTTCCCGGTGCTGGGAGGGAGTGGTGGAGGATTCTGTCCCCTTTAAGGAATGGGTTGGGCAGGATGCCAGGGCTGCCGTGAAGGTTGAATAAAAGACCTGGCCCTCCTTCCCCCAAAGTCACCCTTCTACTTTGGAAAGCTTTGCTGAACATTAACCCAGGCTCCGTCTCCCCAGAGCATTGCCGCCAAGCCTGTTTTGGTCCATCTCACGTTCAGTGGGAGTCCACCCACGGCACCACTCACCTGAATACCAGCTTTCACAGAAATTACACCAGGACGTAAATAATTAGACATGCTAACAACCACGAAAAGTACTGACGAGGTTGTTCAGACCCCTAATTGGAAGCTGGAACAAGAGCTGTTCCTCTATAATTAGCATATCACACTGTAACGTTAAACCAGTCTTCAGATACCTGGTTGCTTTCACCTTGCTGTCTGGATCCCGTCGCAGAATGGAAGGGAGCTCCTGGCCTGCCATGGATGAACGGAATGTGTGGTGTAGTGTTTCCTGAGCGTGATGTAGCTTCAACTCTCCTTAATTAAAAAGACAGCTGTTACCCTAAAAAAAGCACAATTCCCTTAATGACAGATATTTTAAATGTGTATGCTAATTTCAGGTTTTTCGTTTCATCCCCAGGAAGCGCACACGTGGATGGGTCACCGCTGTAACGCCATGTGTGAGATGAGCTTCTTTCTGAGCGAGGGAGAGAGCAGGGTTGGGAACCTTTTTCCCAGGACCAGACATGTGCTTGAAGGGCCTGGGACCAGTCCCGGAGAGTGTGAAGGATCGCTTCCCTGCCGTGGTACAAACCCGTTCCTCCAGGAACAGTCGCGTCCTCTTCTCCACCATGGAAAACCATCAAAGTCTTTTTTTGACATCCATGACATGAAATAGTGAAAACAGTGCAGAAAGATGCTGTCTTGTACCTAATGACCTTGTGCTGAGAGGGGAACAGAAACAGCTCATTAGAGTGATTTAATGTGGTATTTTGTTAAAACTAAATCAAAATAACCTATGCAGTGTGGCCGAGATGCATCCGAACTTGAAACACACAGGACTGCGCTTTATCTCTTTGTTTTCATTTTGCAGCTAAATGGAATTCTAAATTTGAAATACTACAGAACAAGATGCTTTCCAAATTAAAAAAAAAAATTTTTTTTTTTTTTTCCTAAACAGGCTCACAGTCTTGAGATAGCTGCAAATTGGGAAGTCAACAAGATGTGTGTTTGAAGCTGCAGCACAAACAGAATGAAAAAGATAGAGAGAGAGGAAGGAAAGAAGGAAGGGAGGGAGGGAGGGAGGAAGGAAGGAAGGGAGAAGGAAAGGAAGAAAGAAAGAAAGAAAGAAAGAAAAAGAAAGAAAGAGAGAAAGGTACATATAAATATATGCAGGAAATGGGGGTGAGGAGAGGAAGGCTATTTCAGAAATAATACCTGGAAAAGTAGTTCAGTAATCCTCACAAACTCAAATTAGCTGGGTCTTCAGCGAGGCTGCCCATGTTTTCTGTAGGAGGAATTTCAGTGTGCTGTTTCCCCGGCTCTTGAGAAGGAAAACGCTTGGAGCTGCGCTTGCAATTTGCCAGTACGGAAATCCTTGATCTTTACCCCTATTGAGATTTGTCAAAAGATACCAAAAGCTGGAATCTGTGCTGTAGGAAGTTAATGTTTTCTGGAAATTATGGCAATACAAAAAGCAACCTTTCCGGCTGTCCTTTCAATAGTTTTTGAGAGGATTCTGAAACTCTCTGTAGGTGGAACGGAATCCACTCCACCGACTCTATTTTAAATCTCTGCTCCAAATTCTCTCTCCTGTTTGTGTGAACACTTGGGTGCAACCGCGCTCTATTTATTTATTTAACCTGAGCCCCAGCGGACAACTCCAGGTGAATAAGTGGTCACTGCACTCACCCCCAGGAGAGGAGATATTTCTGATTTGCTCTGGGGATCCCGGAGGTTGTTGATTCTATTAGAATAGGCAGGTAGTTAGGTTTTAACAGGATGCCTGGAGTCCAGCAAAGGGGAGTCATGGCCAGCTATGGGAGGGGGGTTAGTTAGAGACCTGTCCTGGCAGCATTCTAAAACAAAGCCACTCGAAGCCGGATCAAACCAGACACGCCCAAGACAAAGAAGGCCAGAAACCCCGAAGAGTCAGGCAGAAAAGGCTCCAAACCCTGCTTCCCAGAAATCCCTCCCCAAGTAATAAATATTCTACCCCCTTGCTAACCACTATCAATGAAGGATAGAGACCCAACCCTGGGCGCACAGCTGTCCCTTGAGTGGCCTGCTGTCAGGTCTGGAGAGCATACTTATGCTTTTATGAACTTGCCTTCTTGCACTGACTGCTCAACACTGTGTCTGATCCTTCCTCCATTCTTTCTTTCGAAGAGACGGAGAGAGCCTCCTGGCCCGTGTCGTGGGGACTGGTGGGGTGGAGGCCTTGGGGCCTGGGGGTCTCCCTGCTCTGCCCAGCAACAATCCAATTCTGTCAAAAATATGATCCAAAACTGTGTTGAATAGGGTGCTTTTCACTGAGTGCCAAGCCATGGATGTTATTGTGGAATGGAGCTCAACCTCTCTATTTCCGATGCTCTGCTGGTGCCTGGGTTTCAATCGAGCATTGTTAATGTGAGTTATTTTTACTATTAATTAACTATTATAGTGAGTCTTCAACACCTGTAAAACCAGGAGAGAAGCATTCTGTAAGAAAGCTTCATATATTTGTATATGTAAAAAAAAAAAATGTCATCTTTCTGCTGACATTTTCCCCACATCAGTTAAATTTTCTTTGGGGAAGATGTGGTGCAAAATAAAACAACAACAACAATTCTTATTTTTCTCAAAATTCAAGTTTCCTTCACATGTCTATTAAAAAAAAGCTGTACTAAAACTTGATGAATACATTGAAGACCAGGTTTAAATACATTTTCTAGTTGCCAGTATGAGTAAAATGAGGCCAGTATGAGAAATGTGTCTAACTGCATGTCTCTGACTCCCTAAATGCATGTGGACCACAGAATTCCTGCCCAGGTGACTGGTTTTCCAAGAGTGGAGACGTGAGCCAACGTGGGGGAGTGACCCACTCGGTGCCATTATGGAGCAGGACAGGGCTGTGTCTTGGCATAGACGCCTCATTTAGGTGGAACACTCCTGATCACCCGGGGATGCAGGTAAAAGAATGTCTGAAAATTTCCGAGGGGTCACTGGAAATCTCCCCCTTGGGGGTTCAGGTTAAATTGACCATTTGTTTACTGCGTCCACTACTATACATTTAGCTCACAACAGTTTGATTGTGGCGAGGAGCTGTGGCTGCCATGGGGAGTCATCTTCCCACCGTTTGCGGGCCACATCAGAATTACCTTGTCACCTGGGCACACGAGGAGCTTCTAGACCCTACCCCAGAGCCCAGAGCTTTGCATCTTTAATGTGATCTCTGGATAATGCCCGAGTACCCTAAAGTTTGAGGACTGAACTATTCATGGCAGACTTTGAGCAGAAGAATCAGTCAGTGGAATTCTGGAGGGAGAGAGGACCCAGAGCCAGTGGGAGATTTTACAAAGACAGAAAGAGGGGGGTAGAAACAAGGGGGGCGTCCTTGAATAAAGCAAGTGGACTGCACTGTGGAGAAATTGCGTTGAGGTCAGAGAAGGGAGGGTTAACACATTTAATGACTCGAGAGAAGAGTGCTGAGGAAGTGCCGTGAAGTGAGCATCGCTCGCCAAATAGTTCCCAAGTCCACAGAGCAGCAAAAATCTGAACATAGTGGGGATTTCCTTGGATCTGATGTGCCACGGTCTCTCTTCTCAAGATGCTGCTCACAGTGTCCCCACAGCAAGGACCTTTTCACCCATTTCAAACCAAGAGTGTTTCCCATGACATGGAACATAGGCCCCAGCCATGAACATCTTCTGACCTTTCAAGAGTTTCCTCAGCACCTACCAGGTTCCCAGAACCAACACGAAGATCCCCAGCTGGCCAGGACACAGAGCCACATGGTTGGACAGAAAACCTGGATGGGCCAGAGAGGTACTTTCCGATAGGACACTTGGCCATAGGAGGGCTGGACAATGGCAGAATGAACTGTCTTGTTACAAAAGTCAGCAGAGTGCTTCAGGGGGAAGAGCCATGGAGTCCAGAACCCCCTGTTCCACGCTCGGTTCTCCTTCAGGAGCCTCCCTCCCTTCTGCTCCTCCTCTCTCCCCTGACCCTACCCAGTCCCAGAGGCAGGTCCCACAGCGATGGAGAAGCAGAAGCTGACTCCATGGGAAGGTAACTTGGAAATATTTCCCCTCCTTTCCGAATCTTTCTGCTGGTTGAGGGACATTCAGTGATGATACCCAGGGTCAACCACCAGCTGGTTCTAGTGTCTTCAGAAGTTCAGTGACAAGTTGGAAGTCAAATGTAACCCTCAGGAAGTCGGGCTCCTTTGTGACTTCTTCCTTGAAGAAAAGCCTTCCAGGCAGAATTCACAAACGGCGATGACTTTCTACCTCCTCCCTGCCTGCACAGGGCCTCTACCTCATCTGCAACACCCCAGCATTTTGCCGGGTTCTTGAAAGCTGCGCGGGACTCCTCGTGCGGTTGTTCTCGGGGCAGGAGCAAGGGCATGCGGTCCGACTTCTGTCTGATGTTCCCATCACCAGTGTGGGAAGCTTTCTAAAATACTTCACGTTTGGATTAGGTTCATCTCTTTGTAGCTGTAGGTATTTTAAGTGGGGATTTCTCCCCAAGGAAGCAGTTTTGAGAAGCTTACTTTAAATTCTGTATTTGTAAAGCAGCTTATGATGAAGAATATCTAACTGCCTGGGTTTCCATGGCTGGAAACATTAGCTCCCATAAGTCAAACACACTCACTTGGCCACCAGCAGCAAGGGCACGTCTCTGTGGGACTGAAGCTCTTTGTCCAGATCGTCCTTCATCCCATTGTATCCTCTCCTGAAAGCTACTCTCTCTGCTCCGCCAATTCCTGGTGAAATTTTTCAGAAGCCCAGAATCTTGTGTATGATCAGAACCTTAAGCCTTCAGATAATTTTTTCTTTCTGGTTAATATCTTGAGCAAAAAAGAATTTCTTCACTGTCTCTGGTTGCCTGGCCATGAGAAAACAAAGTCAGGAATGTGACTACTCCCCTGCCCTACTTTCTCCTGGGACTGAATTTCCATGCACTTACTTTTTAGATAGTTGGCTGTTTCACATTTGTTACTGACATTTGTTGCAGTCATTGGGATGGTCAGACTAATTTCTGTGTGGTTTATTAAAGGTTTAGCAATCCTGTTTGAATAAATTAAAATGGAGAATGCTTTTTCAATGCCAGGCTCATTCTCAATTCAAAACCTCAATATGTGCCTTGAAAAATCTGAAATTCATTTAACTTTCCTTAAAAAAAAGGCCATCTTGAACATCACTTTTTAACAATATCTTAAACAAAATGAAATACATTTCTGTGAAGTGGTGTTTGATGGTATGCGCTTTAAAGACTCTACAAGAGTAAATAGCATCGTAAAAAAACATACACTAACATTTTCTTAGTTTCTGACTTCAGATCATAATGTTCTAATTTCACATCACCATGTTGAAATTAAGGCTATAAACATTGTTAATTATGATTTCATGTCAAGTTCACACGCATTAATTTGGTGGTTGATGTCATTTCTGGTATACGGCACACATTTGTAGAAGAGTTTCCAGATTCTTTTTTATCTTTATCTTGGAATGTGAGATTAGACAACGCAGTATGCTGACGAATAGGACAGACATGTCGGTCATACTGGACTGTTTCTGCGTCGCATTGTTCCTCTTAGAGCCCAGTGTCATCTTCCTCTGCTGTATTGCTGAAGGAACATGATCCAAGACTCAGTGCCATCAGGCAAGGACAGGAGACAGCTGGCAAATAGTTTCTGTGGGTTCCTGACCTGTTGCTAAATAATGACAACCTTCCTGATAATATTAACTACTGATACTTCTTTTTTTTTTTAAAGATTTTATTTATTTATTTGACAGAGAGAGAGATCACAAGTAGGCAGAGAGGCAGGCAGAGAGAGAGGAGGAAGCAGTCTCCCTGCGGAGCAGAGAGCCCGATGCGGGGCTCGATCCCAGGACCCTGAGATCATGACCTGAGCCGAAGGCAGCGGCTTAATCCACTGAGCCACCCAGGCGCCCCACTACTGATACTTCTTAAGTGATTAAAAATGAGAGACAGGATGGGAAGTGTTCTACATGCATTACCTTGTTTAACTATTGTAACAACCAGATGAGGAAGGAAATAATATTTTTCTCTTTTGAGACCCAAGATAATGAACTAACGTGCACCTGGGTGGCTCAGCCGGTTAAGCCTCCAATTCTTGATTCCAGCTCAGGTCATGATCGCAGGGTCGTGTGATCTAGCCCTGTGTTGGGGCTAGATCTCTCCAGAGAGAATCTTCGGAGTCTCTCTCTTCCTCTGCCTTTGCCCCTCCCCCCACTCATGAGCATGTTCTCGTTCTCTCCCTCTTTCTCAAATAAACAAACAAACAAATAGACAAAATCTTAAAAAAAAAAAAAGAAGTTAGCAAATCAGAATGTAAGTTCAATGAAAGCAGGTATTTTGGTCTGTTTATTGACTACTGATCTCTAGGGCTGGGTGCGTGGCGGGCATGCAATAACCAGAGAGTTGTTCAGGATGAATGAGTGACACACGCCAAGCCACACTGGCAGGTGGCTGTCAATTTCTGGTCATCCGGTTGGAAATCCTGGAGCTGGGGTACTCCTGCTTTTATCTGGATGTGCTTTGTCCTGGTTAGAGCCAGAAGACTATCTGCTATTTTTCCCAATGGCACTCTGCCTCTTGCGAACCTTGGTCTGAGAGCATTAATGACTGACGTGTGATTTTCTTCTCTGAGGTCAGTAAACCTTTTCCTCTCCTCTAATTCCACTAGACCAGGGTCATGGGAAGACTTCAGAAAACTGAGTGTAATTATTATCCTTGGTATTTATTGACCATCTATTACGAACCAGACCCATGCTGTGACTTCATTATGCACAGAAGATGATTCACTGAATCTTCAACAATCTATCTGATCTCTTGCTGCTGCTCCGAGACCAGCGTGAAAAGGTTAGGACGCTGTTGGTGGAGAGAGGGAGTCTCCAGAGCTCACAGTCAACATTAAGCTTTTGTTCTCGGTCCCTCAATGCATTCCGTCCAGTGCAGTGCATTACCTGTCCAAGTGGTCACTTATGGCTCTACATCCCTGTTTTGGTGTGTCCTGATGGTATCGTTTTGTCTGAACTTTATTTCCGAGTTTAGCAAACGGTGGGTGTGACTTCCATCTGGGTGGAAGCTCCTTTTCAAAACCCATTCTACTCTCCAAAAAAAGGATGTGGAAACCACATCTGTGCACATAATTGCTCCCAATGTTATTAAAACTAAAATTTAACAGAAAATACCGAACTAGAAAAATAACAATAATGATGACTAAAAATAGAGTGATTTCTTGTGGCTCAGTACCGTTCTAGTTGCTTTGCAAGTGACTAGATCCAAATGACCTTAAGGTAAAGGTCCTTTTGTGTGTGTGGAAAAGGGGGCTTCAGTGATTACCAGAAGGTCACGTGGCTGGTCAGTGGCAGAGGAGGGGTTTGAACCAGTATGCCTGGCTCCAGAGGTCCTGATGTTCAGGTCTGCAAGGGTTTTGTGCCTTCGGACCACTTTACAGTAGAAGCTCTAATGGTAGGAGTCACGCCAGTGGACAGCTCATGGAACAGTGGACAGCTGACAGTGGATAGCTCATGAACACATGAAGGGTATCTCGGACTCCAGGAATTTCCAGGCCTCCTTACACATAGGTCAGAAGTCCATTTCCTCCTGTGATGATTCATTTTATGCATTAGGCTGCCCAGGTTACAGGCTACCCAGATGTTTTGTTAAACCTAACGTTGGGGTGTGCCTGTGTTCCTGTGTCTCTGGAAGATTAGCATTTGAATCAGTGGACTCAAGAAGTGCATTTGCCCTCCAGTGTGGGTGGGCCTCTTCCAATCACCTGAGGACCTGAACAGGACAACAAGGGGAACAAGGGGGTATCCATTCTGCCTGGCTGTGAGCTGGAACCTCAGTCTTCTGCCTTTGGCCTAAAACTTACCATCACCTATTCTCAGAGCTTCAGACTCAGACTTGAATCTATACCACTGACTCTGCTAAGTTCCCAGCTTGCAGAGAGCAGGTCATGGGACTTCTCAGTCTCCACAATCATGACAGTCAATTCCCTATAATAAATCCCTATAGTAAATCTTGACATCTATCTATGTATCCCTATAACAAAGCTCGATATCTAGCAGTCTATCTATCTGTAATTATTGGATATGTACATTCTACTGCATTTCTCTGGAGAACATAACAATCTCCCCCCTCAACACACACACCTTTTCTTCCTTTCTTCCTTCCTCACCTCCAGGTACTGTTACCGGCTTCAGCCAGAGAGACACAAGATGACTCAGAGGGCAGGATGACAAGATGGTCCTGAATACCACCAAGTCTAAAAAATAAATCTGTACTAATAGAGACAGCTGGGAGAGTCGTTAGTAGGTAATATTCTTAGAGCAAGTGATGGGGACTCCACTTGTAAAATATGTCACACTAACTTTTATCCTGGAAATAGAGCCTCCATGTGGGGGGTCACCTACCCCTCGTCATTCATATATTCCCTTGGGGTCTGCTGGGAACCTACATTACCTTCCCTGGCCCCTCCAACGGCGCTTGGTGGGCTCAGGGATGGGCATCTGCTTTCTCCAGGTTTTAAAACCAGGGCTAAGGAAATTAGTCATTTCCATTCTTGTGTGGCAGCAGATGAAAGAGTTTTCAGAACTTGACAGAGTTCACAGTTACCAGCATTTATGTTTTCTGTCATGGGAACCAGACAGGTCAAAGCATTTGCAAAAAAAAAAAGGAGCAACATAGACGGCAGAGATGAACAGACCTGCAAGGCATTTTGGTGGCATTTGAGCCGCTGGTTGAAAGCGTACCTGATACTCAACCAGATTTAACTCTCGGTTCCCATCTCGACCTCCCAGCTGCAAGCCCTGACAGTGAACTCCCATTCCAGTTTGTTTCAGCGTGGCTTCTGAGCCTTCACCCAAAGAATTCTCCTTCTGCCAACATTAACCTTTCTACAACAGAAAATCCCTTGTTCTTACTTCAGATTATTTGGCTCCCAAGAATGACATGATCAATAAGTCCCATATTTACTATGCTCTTTACAGCCGGTAACTAGAAACCGTATTCTGGCTCCGGCATACCTCCTCTGAGCACCTTTGAGATCTAGTTCTACAGGGACAAACTCCAATGGATCAGGGGGAAAGGCAAAATGATTGTCAGGGATGCAATTCCACAGGGATGTAATTTCTCTTCTGGGTGTAGGAAAAGGTTAGGAAGAGAATCTGGCAGGCTCAAATTTAGGACGGCGAGTGACAGATGAACATACATTGATATCTTTGCCACCATTTCTGAAAGAATATGGACCATTCCAATCTTCCATTTACTAGAAGTGTTTAACATTTCCCACGCACTGATTTAAATATTTATACAAATTCTCTTCTACACACCATCACCAAATTACGATATTTATAGGTAAAAGATGGCTCGAATTGCTTTTTGAAGGAGTACATTAATTTAATCTTGAATGTGCAGCTACAATTCACCACTTTCTAGAGCAAAAATTGAAAGTATAATAAAAAGATACATTTTAATTATAACTCAAAAAAGCCTGGTGATGGTAATGCTTGATAATTATTCAAGTCTATTTTGGAGATACACAAGTACAAGCCATGCAAACATATTTAAACACATCTCTCCTACTGTATATAAGATGCTAAGTAGTTTGCAGTATGTAAACACCATTAACCACAGTGTGTTCAGTATAATTAGGCTACAGAAGCTAACATTTAGCAGAATATCTTAATTTATGCTTGAGAAAGGAAAGATGAAAACAGAAATCAGACGAACACCAGATTTCTTCCCATTCTCTTTGCAGTAGATGTCAATATTTGTCAATGCACAACCCAGATCACAGAAATCAGGAAGTGCTGCCCCAGGGCCCTGGGAATCGGGGAAGCTTCGGGCAGGGTGAGTGGTGGGGGAGAGGGAGGCCAGCCTCTCTCCAGGGCCTTCCGCCCAGGCATGGTGCAGTTTAAGTTCCGCCCATCCAAATAAGTTGTAAGCCTTTTTAATCTCTCTTTCTGTCCCTGCCTTGGCCTCTTCCTTGCTTTCTTTTTCTTTTAAAGTTCTGTAGTGTTCAATTATAATTCTAAAACCAGGAAACTCCTGGCACATTTGGTTATTTTCCATAGATTTTATGTCAGTGGGGCAGTTGTGTGCTTCTGTGACCATGATGGGTTCTGTGGAAAGGCCAGGCTGGAAGGCAGGTGCTGCTCTAGACAAAATAATCCAGTGCAAGCCCTGGGGATGAGCGCGCTGGCCGTTAGGGATAGATCCGGTGGGGTCTGCCGCTCCAGCCGACGCGCCCTCTCGTCTCTGTCAGCGTTACTGGATGTAACCACGAAGACAAGTCTTTATTTGTCATAATTAAGGAGGCTGCAGTGTTTCATTTAACAAATTATAGACACTGCGGCAGCAGTCTCTTTCCCTGACCCAGAACACCAATTAGCCTGGTTATGCGTCCTCCTGTTGATTAAGAACCTAATTCCCCCTTGGTTCCTAGAGGTTATGCGGGGCTTATGGACCATGCCATCTGAGACGTGTTCAGTGGACGGCCCAACAATTCTGTCACATCTGTGATTTAATGGGTGTTTGAAACTTAACTTCTGTAGGGTTTAACTAAAGCCACACTAAGTCTGTTTTATTCATTAGGTTAACTCCAGAACCTGTTTGTTAAATTCATTTTTTGTGTGATCATGGCCAGACTTAAACTTGGGATTAATGTGAAATAAACATTTTTTTTGACAGTAAGGATATTTTTCAGTCTATATTATCAAAATTTTTCCTTAGTAGGGTAGCATTTTATGTGTCTCTTGAGTGTCCTACAAACTCCCACTCTTAATGGTGTGTTCACGGTGAAATTGATGTGTTACTGCATTGGTACTCTGTGCTATTATAATGTTTTAGGCTTGTAAAACATTTTTGAGCTGGTGTGTGTGTGCGTGGGGAGGGTTGGGTAGGGGAGGAGCACTTAAGTCTAACTAGGGTAATATAGCACTACTAATTATATTGGTCTAATTAATCTAATTAAATTGCAGCTAGATATAATTTTGTACATGCCATTTGTCTACATTAACATTATGTAAACCTATTCTGCCTGTCCATGCATTTTATATGCAGTATTTTCTTTAGCACCTCAAGGACTCTGGGTATTAGAGCAGAGTAGAATTCATTTCAACAGCTTAGTAAAACAGAATATTGGATGGCTGGAGGAATTGGAAGATGAGCAACAAAAGAGAGTGCACGTTCTGTTATAGTAAAAGATGTCAGAAATGTGAAAGTGGAGGTATTTTCAGGAGGAAAACTTCAGTTTCTCTCTCTCTCTCTCTCTCTCTTTTTTTTTTCTGGTCTCCTTCAGGCTTGCTGTGTCTGTTGGGATAATCTTGAGTTTTATTGTAGATGGAAGGTATAGCATTTACAGGGTAGCTAGGACACAAAGGGTTTGGCGTATTTGAGATGTCTATGGGTATAACAGCACAGGCTGGGTAGTAACAGCTTCCTGATCTCACAGACAAGGATATTGAAGCGTGGACCACTCGCACCGCTTGCCAAAGTCTGGGCCGCTGGGAAGTCAGAGACCTGCACTTTGGATCCAGGCAGTCTGACTTCAAGACCAAAATTTTGAACTTTTAAACACAAAGTTAAGTAGTCTCAGACAAAATAAAATCTGTTCTGGAAATCCTGAACACCAGAGCAATGAGACTTTCTGCAAACTTTCTTTAAATAGATAGATTCTAGCAGAAAATAAGTCGATATGGTTTGAGCCTCTGAGAAGTGACCTAGCCTGAAAACTTAAAGACTGATTTATGGTGGGAGAGGAGAGTCCATGCGGCTTGGGTGAGGGAAGTTTTTGTTTTTAAATTCCTGCAACTTTACGAGCATCAAGTTGTCTCCATTCCTTATTTTAGAGGAAATGACCTGGTCATTGAACGAGTGTGGAGGAGTCGGGGGAGGTGGTTCTTAGCTGGGGAGGCCGTGAGTACAAAGCAAATACTGACATTTGAAGATTTCTGCTTCATGGGGGGCAGATGAAACAGAGAACAAAGGGTATCCAGCGTGGCCTTGAACACCAGTTCCTGAAGGAATGGAGTCGCCTCAGAGGGAGTTAATGGCAGTTAGGAACTCCACAATCCACCTAGGGAGGAAAAGCAAAGGAAGAGGTCAGGCTGTAAAGAGACGGTATTTCATTTAAAGTCTCATTTTCTTTGCTGATTGATGACATTCCTAGGAATTTGAAGGGCTGAGCTCTCACAGAGCTGTAATGAGCAGAGGGGTTGGTGGTGGTGTGCAATGTGTCTCCTGCTGTGTAACAAACGACCCCAAACCTAGTGCTGATGGAAACAACCAGGTGCTCACGGGCTCTGAGTCTGTGCTGGGCTCAGCCTCCCTGGGCTGGGCTCCCTGGGGCCCACGCAGTGAGCTGGTGAACCCGGTGGAGGCTGGAAGGGTCTGAGGGCTTCCCTCCCATGTGTGGTGGACGGGATGACTGGCCCCAGGCCTTTCCTCACCCAGCAGGCTCACCCAGCTTGCTCTGTGCTGGCGGACTCTTGAGCAAGGCTTGACAATGACCCGTCTCTTCTGCTGCATTCTATCCATGAAAACCCAGCACTGGGTGAAGTGATGTATTGACTTCTGTGACCCTAACACGGAATGCATGTTCCTTCCCTTTGCCCTTGGAGTAGTTACCCAAATTGTCAAGTTTTGAAATCACAAGTAAAA
Source organism: Meles meles (assembly GCF_922984935.1). Lineage (NCBI taxonomy): Eukaryota > Metazoa > Chordata > Mammalia > Carnivora > Mustelidae > Meles > Meles meles. Next base: position 93,448,597 of record NC_060077.1, on the reverse strand, counting down.
TCTCAGTAAATTTCAAAGGACCGGAAGAGATAAACGGATAAAGTAAACAAATATTCATTGTGTTAAATATTAATAATCATTAATAGAAGGTTCAAAGAGCACAAGAGTCCTCAGTTCCCTTCTTCATGTGAGAACAGGTGTGACTTGAACCATTTGAAGAGAAACGCAAATTAAAACCATGTGGGGGAATCATTTCTCTCCCATCTCATTGGCAAAATAACCCCTAGTTCGAGAATATTCTGCAAACGAGGCTGTGGAAACAGTTTCATGCGTACGGAATTCACAGAGATAAGTCTAATCTGAGGTACACCACAAATACGAGGGAACTTAAATGCAGGAGTTTAGAAAATATCAGAGGCATCAAAATATTGGTAAATACAAAGTATCAGAAGCAACCCTGATGTCCAGAGATAGGGCTGAATCAGTAAATTATGACTTTACCTCACGATTAGGTAGCTTGAGGGGAACGAGGAAGGCCTGTGGATCCTACCTGGACACAGGCAGGCGGTGGCAGAGGAAAAGTGTGCAGCGATGAGGACGTCCTCCTGCGTTTCGGGTAAGGCAGCAGTGAAAACAAGACGGGGGTGCAGATGAACCCTTTTAATCTAATTTTGTTTTATGAATTCTTTAATACTTAGAATACAAATTAAAAAGAGAAATGAAACAAAGTTAAATAGAAAAGAAATTGTTACAAATGAACGTAGCTGTATATTCAATTAGGATTTCAAGTGGCTTTTTAACAAATAACTCCACTGTACAACCTTATTGAAAAATATTCTTTTTTTTTTTTTTTAGTTAACATACAGTACAATATTGGTTCCTGCGGTAGAATTCAGTGATTCATCACTTACATACAAATATTCTTAAAAATGAAATAACTGTCAACTATTCTCAATGTTGACTCAGTAATTTTATTGGTAGTAACAGTGTTGGGACAGTGAATTTTAAACTCATTTTACATATATTGAATAATAAAGCCAATTAATTCATATTATGAGTTATATATATTATATACCATGATTTACACACACACACACACACACACACACATATATATAAAATCTATCTATCCATCTATCCGTCCCTATGCCCTCCCACTAATTAGACCCATGAGAACTGATACCTCAGTGGCAATGAGCACCTCTTGGACTCAGATTATGTTTATTGGCACCATTCTCTATGGAAAGGAGCCAGGATTCCTTAAAGAAATTGTCAGCTCTGGTCTTGGTCAGGAAAAGTAGAAAATGAGCCTGGGTATCTTCTGTGCCAGAAAGCAAAGATGTGCTCACAAACTAGTGAGGAAGTCATAAATAAATAAATAAATAAATAAATTTATTTATATAGACCACTATATAAATATAAATATATAAATATCTATATATCTATATTCTAATAACTGATTCAGACAAGAATCATAACTGGATGTTAACATCACAGATGACCTCACCCCATAGATTATATTTCAATTGCAAAATGAAAAATGCACCTTGACAATGATTAAACTTTTGTCACTAACGGGAGGCAACCTGACATCGTGTGTCTTCTCGTGTGTTACAATATGAGATGTACTCAGCACTTACGAAGTATTCTTGTCAAAAATTTGGAACTTGAATCTAAGCAAGTTTTTAGATCCTGCACACTTAACAGGAAATATAGGGAACAGAGAAACACGTTAAAAAATACCTTTAGATAAATGTGGAACATTCCATAAGACTTTTTTTTCTTCAAAAAATATATCATGCAAGAAAATTAAGAGGGAGTTGGGGGGATCTATATTGAAAGAGATAAGGAGGCATAGCTAATTGTATGTGATACAAACATTGGTTGAAAAGTAATTCAATTTTTAAAGAAGCTTTTCAGACGTCAGTGATTCACAAGAGAGAATTTGAACATAAACCATGTATTACATGATCATGGGGATTTTTATTAATGTATTAGGTGTGAACTGTTCCTACATTGGAATATGTTCTCATGTTTTAGGAAATACATCCCAATGTATTTATTGATGAAGCAAGATGATGCCTATAAATTATTTAGAAAAACACTTTATTAGAAAAAATGCAAAATGTTCATTTGGGAATTGTTGGTGGGTATATACATGCATTTTATTCTTCCAACTCTTATGTTTTTCAAAATTTTATTATAAAAGTTGAAAAAGAATGGAATGCCACATAAAACTTTGCTGATGGACAAGCATTCTCAGGGAACATGAATAGTCTACTAGAAAAATAGAAATTCCTAAAGTTAGCTCAGAGATAGGGAAAGAGCATAATTAGATCAATGACTGTGGAAGACCTTGATAAAATCTGTGAAGGACTCATCACTTAAATTGTTCTGTTTGTTTTACTCCAAGGAAGGGAAAAGTGCCATGAATTATAAACTGTCAAAAAGCATCCAAGTGGTAGGTATGTTTCTGATGTCTTTTATAAAAAAATTTGTAACCTAATACCATACCTCTTCATAATAGTAAGACTAGGAAAAGAAAGAGAAACATATTTAAAAATTCTAGTAATGTAAATACAGAAATCCTAAATGAAACATTAAAAAATTAAACACACAAAGCCTAGAGATAGGGCTTAATATTAGAAAATAAATGATATAACTAATCACATTCCTATGAAAGCCTCCTCTGTTCTGGGCTCAGACATAACTTCTTCATATTCTGGCTTTTCTATTCATCAGAGATTGAATGTATTTAAACACATTTCCTCATTTGCAAAAGGAATGTGAAAAAGTATATCCAACCCATATGATTGTTCAGAAATTAAATGAGATACACATAAAGCATTTAGCACTTAGTTCACCAGTGATAAACAAATACTGGCTACAGTTACTGTGTGAAAGGAGAAAAACCACACAATTGTTTTGAAAAATGTCCAAAAGACATTTAGTAAATTGTAGTAACTTTGCACATTAAAATAAAATCCTCCATGTAACCTAAGATTAGGGAGATACCAGGACCAAAAGCGCTATGTTCCAAACAATAGCTCTATGTACAAAGTCCTTGACTGAAAAGCCATGCATTAGAAGAATGATCTTGAAAATTAGTAAGAGGATTTTTAAAATCACTGCTTCATAGTTTCTAGAACCTGCTACCACTACAATAAGAAAAGAAAAATGAATAAGAGTAGTGATCAGAAAGGGAAGGAAAAATGTCCTATTTTAAGATAATATGTTTGTTCATCTATAATATCCTAGAGAACCAAGTTTGCCTCATTTAATTACATAAACCATGCTAAATTTCTGTTTTCACAAAATATAAAGTTGCGTTCACCAACACATTTCCCCTGAAATATTGTTTCTCTGAAATAATAAGCAAGGTGGCAGTCAAACTTATGGGAGACTCCCTTTATTCTGTGACCTCTTGGAGTTTCTCGGTGCATGTTACTTTATGAAAGGTTCTTTGGAGCTTAATACATCAAGATAATTAGAAAGCTCCCAGAAATGTGTTTTTGATTATTTACTTACTTGAAAACATTTTATTTAGTGTCTACAATGTGCTACCTGCTAGAGTGACTGCCCTTGTGAAGTTGATGGTGTGGCTGGAGAGACAGAAATCAGTCCCATAATGACAGGAGCGAAGCTGGAATCCCAGCCCTGACAAGGTTGAGGAGAAGCCCTGCGGGAGGTGACGAGAGCTTCTCTGGAGTGAGACGAGCTGGTGAGGACCGAGTGGGGAAGCATGTCACCTGGGAAGAAGTGCACTGCGTGGGAGCTGAAGGGGAGGGGAGAAGACCCCAGCAAGGGGGGCGCAAGCAGAGGGACAGCTCTGAGACCGAGCGGAGGAGGGCTGCCAGCGATTTTAGGGGAATATTGCCTCAATTCTAGAAGCAGCGAGAAGCCATTAGCCAGACTGATACCTGAGGCTAGGGGGAAAATACCTACATTTTTAAAAGATTACTCTTCAGTTGAAAATGAACCCATAATAAGAACAAATAGAAACACGGGAGAGTAAGACAACAGTACTTAGACAAAAACAAAAATAAAATAAAAAAATAAAAAAATAAATAAATAAATTAGATAAGACTGTGACATGGAACTATATGAAAAATGCCAGGAAATATTGAAGATATTTTAGGTATATTCAGAAAAAAAGAGATTTGGGTACAAATAGGTCTGTACTTGAAGCCAGTGACATAGAAAAAGCAGAATGTCTCTGTATCTATTTTGCCCCTGTCTTCTGTGTCAAGGAGAATAATTCTCAAACTGAAAAGGGTAAAAATAAATGTTGCTTCAAGGTAGCAGAGACCATGCCTGGTGAAAGGATTGATACAGAGCACCTAGCAACTCTGAAGACTTTTGACTTCTGGTTTATATGTTGCTGGATATCCAGAGGACTTAAAAAAAAAATGCACTGTGTTTGGTCCTGCCCTTGAGCAGACCTGGAAGAGGAAGGGGGTTGGAAGCAAGAGGATAGGCAAATGTTCTGGTTTTCAAAAAGAGTAATGAGGAAGGCAGAATTTATTCAACAAAGATTGGCCAACTTGATTTCAGTCCTGAGCAAATTCCATAATACATTTTTAAAAACAAAGGAGAAGATTTCATTGCAGGAGCCACAGGAAGTTCATGAAAAACAAATGATGTCAGCTTGAATTCAATCTCTTTGTTAAAGGGATCACAAAGCTGAAAGGCCAGGAAGATTCAGGACAGCGTGGGCTACTCATGTCAGGACACTATTTGCAAAGACTTCGTGATCTCTGGAGTCCACAGGGGAGACTGGAGCCCTTTCCCAGAAAAACCAGTGCCAGGCGCTCACCGTGCAACCAAGTCTGTGCCGGAGACAGGTGAGTGGCCGCAGTCCCCTTCTCTTCCTCTTCTGTTAATCCATCACCCCGACACTCTGTCTTTTGTCCCACGGGGGAGAGGCCCGTTCAAGCCTCCGTCCAGTGTGCTGAGGCCATGTGACAAAGTGATGGTCAGCAGAACACCGATGGAAGTAATGTGAGCAAGTTAGTGCCACGTCCTTGGTAAGTGTTTACCTTAACTTCCTCTTTCTCTTTTCCTACTGGTGAGAATGCGTCCATAGTCACGTGAACAGGCAGGCAGAAGAAGCCGGCCTCCGGACGATGTCATGGAGCAGAGCTGGCCCTGCCACGGGGCCTGCCGGCCTCAGCCCGATCTCTTCAGCCAAAGAGAGAAAGACTTTCTGTTTGTTTGATCATGGGGTCACACCGTTAAAACATCTTAGCTTATATACCAGATAAATCAGGAGCCTTGGGAACCGTCAGAACGCAGTTGTAAAGGTGCACACTAACACAGCCATGTTAAATAAATATGCATGTAACATACACTGATATTAACTTTCTGAAAGTTACCTGACTTAAGACGACAGGTCTCCGCTTACTCACACATTTTTAAATGACTTGAGGTAGAAGTTACAGCATTAAAGCAATACATGATGGGTAACAGAAGTAGGACAGAAACAGAGAGTTTAAACAATTTGGAGCAATAAGCTTAATTAAATTTATAGATCTACTCACTTTAGCAGAAACAAAGTCCCACTCGTTGGTACTAATAAAGTGTCTCGCAAGCAAAGAAGGAAGGAAGGTATCTGGCAGCAGACATTTCAACGACACAAATCTTGATACAAATCCCCAGGGAGAACAGCTATCGGGAGAAAGGAAAAGACCATGTAGTCTTAATTATTAGAAGAATTCTACCTAGAACTGTTGATAGATGTTGTTCAATTTGCATTGAACTTTGTATTCCAGAAGAGATATGAATGTCCTCAACAAAGGAATGGACCTTGGTATAGACTCCAGTTCTGCAAACATAGAATGGAATGCCTCAAAGAAAAAGGTTTCCCCCTCTCCAAATGAGGAACCAGCGGGATGCTCCCTAGTGTTGAGGGTTGTGGTTGGCGATTCCATCAGAGATCGGGAGAGTTTGCTATGCAAGTTTATGTTATCGATTGACTGTATCTATGTATCTATCTATCTGAGAGAGAGAGAGAATGCACAACAGGGGTCGTGGTGGGTAGGAGCAGAGAGGAAAGGGAGAGGAGGGGGAAAGAATCTCAAGCAGACTCCGCACATTGTGTGGAGCCTGATGTGGGGCTCAATCCCCAGACCCTGAGATCATGAACCAAGCCTAAACGAAAAGTCAGCCACTTAACTGCCTGTGCCACTCAGGGGCCCTACAGAGCAAGTTTAAACTTACATTGCAGCCCTGGGCATTGAATCATCCAGAGCAGATGAGGAAGGAATGTAGGAGAAAGTAACAGTTCCAGTGACTACAATAATCAGATAAAAGTCAAGGAACGCTTCGACTGGTGTTTGCCAAATAGGTCTTAAGCCGCATAGAGATGTTCCAGATGTCTTTTGCTGCCTAAGAAATCGCTCCAAACCTAGTGGTTTAGAACAACTACTTTATTTCACCATGAGGGCACCCAGTGGCATTTAGTTGTTGGCTGGATTGGTCTAGCAGGTCCAAGATGACCTGGCTGTGGCTCCTGGCACCTTGTCAGAGGCTGTTGGGGGCTGGGCTTGTCTAGCTCCCTCTCCACATACTCTCTGGGCCTCTCCACTGGTCTCCCCAGTGGGGTTTTCTAATTTCTTCCCCAGGGGCTGAGGACTCTGGGCAGGAGCTGCAGTGCTCAGAACGGGCTCTGTGTGGTTTCCATCTTTCTCTCCTTGCCCCACTGTATGCAAGCTAGGTTGAATTCGGGGGGAGACAGACGAACTACTTCTAAATGAGAGGAGTGTGTCTTTCATTCACCACAGAGGTCAGGGAGAATGAACACCAAGGAAACAGTACTTAGACTGGAGTGGTTAAGGAATCCGGGGCTGACTGAGAGACTAGTTTTAGGAGAGTGTGAATTCAAAGTCAGTTGTCAAGATCCTCTTACTGAAATAGAGCTAGGGGACGTGGATTCTTCTTGTAAGGAGCACTGACCATGCCAGATTTTGTGTTCTTAAAGAATTATTAGAAATCTGGGAAGTAAACATTTGTTCAACGAGAAGGGGGTTTGTGGATTCAAATAGTCTTAAATCGAAGCCATTAAGTTAAATTCTTGTTTGTGTGATTTTAGGAGAAAAGCGTATATTGCCACAGTCCAAATGTCAGCACCAGTGTCTGTGGCACAGAGATTACCAGAGATCCCTGCTTTGATTCAGGAAGTGAGTAGATTATGTTTCTTATTTTTTACATAAATTTGGAACGCATGTACACAGGCATGATAACAATATACAGGATGCAATTGGTTTTGTCCTTTGTGCTTCAGTGAAACACAGGGACTTATCTACAGACTTAGTTTATGGTAGGCCTGACTGCTCAGACTGCAGATAGAAAAATACTGTTTATGCAAGTTTTCAGTTGGAAAGGGGTGTTTGTTATTTGTTAGCCTTTTGAGGTATAATACTTTTGTCTGTTATCACTACACTGAAGAAAGCTCTCACTCTTCAAAACTGTTTAGAAAAATTATCTCCCTCTAATATCAATTATTTCTCCACATATGCTTATATCCAATAAAAGGAGGCTTTATTTTAGGGGCAACATATTTTGTATTTATAAATTTTTGGAAAAAATGGATTTTCTTAGAGAAAAATTGTAATTGTAATTAACTTTTTTTAAATTTTTTTTTAAAGATTTTGTTTATTTTATTTATTTGACAGAGAGAAATCACAAGAGAGGCAGGCAGAGAGAGAGGAAGGGAAGCAGGCTCTCCGCTGAGCAGAGAGCCCGATGCGGGACTCGATCCCAGGACCCTGAGATCATGACCTGAGCCGAAGGCAGCGGCTTAACCCACTGAGCCACCCAGGCGCCGTGTAATTAACTTTTGTTGTGAACCCAGCACTTAGAAATAGGAAACCCCAGAAGAAAGCCAGGAGGATTGAGATGGTTGGCCAAGAAACAGATTTAGTCTTTCCTTGACCGAAAGATGACCCACAACAGCAAGATTTTATTGTATCTGGGAAAAAATATGATTGGCACAAAGATCTGTATAGCATTTCTTCCATAATAAGTCATTACTGAATCTGGCAGCTGTCCAAAACAGTTGAAGGTAAATGTAATAGAACTTTGAGTTTCTTCACTATTTTAACAATTCAACCAAAGTTGATCTTGATGATTATTTTCACTCCCCCCGTGAAAGACAGGCGTCATAAAGAAGGTATCAAAGATGCTGTGAGGTAGCTTCTGGTATCACCCGAAAAACTTGCCCAAAGTCACTTACTTATTTCCAAGTGTTTCAGGGCGAGCTTTTGAATCCGATGTTTGTCCTGTTGAAGTCAAGTCCCTCCTCTGCTCAAGGAGCACTTCTGGGGAGGAGACCTCTCGTTTCGTGCTGTCGATCATTTCCACAGTTGCTTCTGGGCAATCAAATCTTTGTCTTCCCTCAGATGTCCAAACACAAAATGGGTAAAGGAGAAGTGGTGCGCTGGTTAGGTCCATTAGTCCAGACTGGAGAAATCCATTCAAATGAGAATTTATAATACAAAGAGAGATTGAGTTGTTGTTGTTGTTGTTAATTTCCTACTTTTGAAAATAGGGACTCAGTAATATAAAGACTGAAAGTCTTCTGTTTTCTGTTTTCTTACTCAGTGTTCTTCCTTGCCTGCAGAGTCAGTAATGCCATGGCAAATACAGTCTGCTCAGATCATATGAGAAAGTCCAAGGGCAGGCAGGGCAAGAGGAGGAACAGGAGCTCACAGTGGAGAAAAGAATCTGGTGGTGGCAGGTAGACTCACCTGTGTCTTGAGAAAGAATACAAAGAGATTCTTCATATACTTGGCCCATTTCCCCCAGTGGGGAGCATTGTGCAAAACCATGGCATAATATTATAACCAGGATATGGCCACAGAGTAGCCTAAGGATCTCATTTGGATTTTCCCACTTTTTGTCTACCCACCGTCACAGTGAAGACACGGCCCAGTCCTGACAACATAAGTGTCCCCTCGTCTGGCCCCTTAACCACATCCACCATTTTCCAAGCCCTAACCCTTGATAACCTGTCCTCCATTTCTAAAATTTTGTTATTTTGAAAATGTTATCTAGATAGAATCATAAAGTATCTAATCTTCAGGGGTCCACTTTTCTCATTCAGCATGAATCCCTGGGGAATGATGCTAGTGACGGGCTTGTCATACTCGGCCTTTATTATGTTGAGGTGTATTCTTTCCATGCCCAATTTCTTGAGGTTTTTATCATGAAAGAAACGTGTATTTTGTCAAATGCTTTTTCTGCATCTGTTGAGGCAATCATATGGTTTTTACTTTTCATTTCGTTCATGTGGTCTGTCCCATTTATTGATGTGCGTATGTCGAACCTCTCTGGCATCCCAGGGAGAAATCCCACCTGATCATCATGCATGGTCCTTTCAATGCGTTGCTGAATTCAGTTTGCTAAAATTTTTGAGAACTTTGGTATCTATGTTCATCAGGGACACTGGCCTGTATAGTTCTCTTTTCCTGTGTATCCTTATTAGGCTTTCATATCAGGTAATGCTCGCCTGGTAAAATGAGTTTGGGAGTGTTCCCTCCTCTTCTGTGTTTTAGAAGACATTGGAAAGGATTGGTGCTAAGTTTTCTTTCAAATGTTTGGTATAATTCACCAGTGAAGCCAAGTGGTCTTGGATTTTCTTTGTTGGGATATTTTTGATTACTAATTTGATCACCTTAATTGTTGTTAGTCTGTTCAGATTTTCTATTTCTTCCTGATTTAGTGGATGTGTTGTATGTTTTCTATACATTTACCTATTTCTTCTGGGTTTCAATTTGTTGGTGTGTAATTGTTCATACTAGTCTCATATAACCTTCTGTATTTCCATGGTATCTGTTGTAATGTCTCCTCTTTTATTTCTTATTTTATTGATGTGAGTCTTCCCTCTTTTCCTTACTCTAGTTCAAGGTTTATAAATTTTGTTTCTCTTTTAAAAAAGAGCTTTTAGTTTCATCAATCTTTTCTATTGTTTTTCTGGTCTGTTTTATTTGTTTCTGCCCTGACCATTGTTATTCTTTCCTTTTGCTGACTTCAAGTTTGGCTTTTCCTTCTCTTGTTCCTTGAGGTGCAAAGTTAGGTTTGTTACTTGAGATCTTTCTTTTCATGTTAATATGGGTTAATATGTATCTGATCTCTTCATGTGGAAGTTATCTAAGCCTAAAAGCAATGGGATAAATAAGAAAACTGATAAAATTGGCTAGATAGAAATAAAAAACACACACACACATGTATACTGAAAGAATCCGTTTGACTCGTGGTTTCAGCTCAGGTCGTGATTTCATGGTCATGAGACTGAGCCCTGAGTTGTGAGATTCTCTCCCGCTCCCTCTGCTCCTTCTGCTCCTGCTCTCTTTCTTTCTCTCTTGAAAATAAATAAATATATCTTTAAAAAATAGAACAACTTAAACTATTAAATTTATTATTTGTTCTACATAAAAAAACATGCAATCAATTAGAAAAAGCATTAAAAAGCAGTAGGTAAATGGACGAAGGACATGAACAAAAATTTCCCACAATTTTCTAACAAACATATGGCAAAAGTTCAATTATAATAATAACCTAACATGAAATTTCACAATGATATCTCAATGCTGGTGAACATCTGTTAAACCATTGTCAAACATGGCTAGACAGAGAAAAAGATGATTTCATTTAGCTGGACAACAATTTGACAGCATCAGTCAATGCCTTCTGACCTAGTGTCCTTTGGCCTAATAATTTTACTTTAAAAGTAAATCCCAAGACAATAACCCCCAAATATGGAAAGAGTTTTATGTATAATGCTCAAAATGGCAGAACATGGAAAACTACTTAACTGGCCCAAAGTATGAGAGAATGAGAAACAAACCACAGCACATGTTAGAATAGTATGCTGTCACTGCTCATGGTGTCTTAAATAACATGAGAAAATTCCAGTAATCTAGAGCCCAAATATTGCGTAGGAGGATGATGGGTGCTCTTCCTTCTCTTTTTCTTTTTGTCCCATCTATTTTCCATAATTTCTACCATGATCATGTGTGACCTGTCGAATAAGAGGAATGTGTTTAAATTGTGCAAAAAAGGAAGCAAATGCCCAGCATGTGTGTTTGTGTGGGCGAGGGTGTTTTTGAGAGGGGGTGGGTCTGCAGATGGGAGGGACACGCCTGCTCCAGGGGCCGTGTGCGTCTCCACTTCTTGGATCGAGCCAGTGGGTGGACTATAACCAGTACTGATGACTGGGGAGTTTATCGGAACTAAATGCTTGGGGTTATTTCATCAAATGACACCTATCAAGTATCATTTGAGACCTGTACTAAAAATACCACATCGGGTTCTTGCTCATCACCGTGGGCGCACCGGGTTTCCTGTGATGTGTGTGTAGCTACATGGGATGCCTGTGTCTGTGCCTGTTGAGGCCGATATGGTCGTCATTCTTTCTAATAAACCTTTGATCTGTTGAATGGTGACTACAAAGCCTAGAGCCAAGGTACCGACGCAGGGAGAGTTTCACAATATGTGTGCGAGAAAGGATGGGTTCCAGGGGCTGCCTTGCTGAGCCTGTACCAGCTAATTGTGCCTGTTAGGGTCAGCAATTAGCTTGGTGCTATTCAGAACTTCTGACAGGGCCACCTTCGTCTGTAAACCGGCTCTTCCTTGAACAATAACACCACAGCCCGTCAGGAGACGCTCCACGCAGCACAAAGCAGGACAGAGCTTTCCTCAGGCTGTGGGATTATTAGATCACTCCCCTCCGTGAAGCTGGGCACCGCCTGGGCTCCACGAAGGCCGCACGAGGCAATTTCTTAATGACAGAAACAACATTATCTTTCGTCTCAATTATTATATTTTTAAACTAAGAATTACATATTGGAAGAGTCCAAGGGTTATGTTTTCTTTTGCAGCAGTGAAAAGAATATAAAATATTTTGCTTCCAAAATGATCTGCTAGTGTGGTTTTGAAGGTTAATAAGAGTGAAGTTTGGGAAATAAAGCTTTGGAAAAATCATCTCTGCAGACACCAGAGTTTTTACTCCTGCCTTTCGGTTGTTGAGAAGGGAACTTAGGCGTTTTTGCATCATACCCTTAGCCTCTTTTTAGTTCCTATTGTTTGCTTTTACTTACTGTCAGAGGAAGGAAACTGTGTTGTCCTTTGCAAAATAATCCTTCTATTCCTACGAGAAAATAGTCCAATGTACAACATTACCTTCTTAGGCTCTGCAGTCCCATTGCAAGGTTATTTTTAAAAAAATTTTTAAATTTTTTGTTCACAGGGTGGTGGTTCAGCTGGTCTCCTAGGGTATAGGGCCACTGGCAAGCCAAGCACAACCTTCTACCTGGCGCTCTCTCCCCGACAGCGGCAGGCCGTGGAGGAGGGCGCCCACAGGGTCTCCTGGCCCCTTCTGCACAGCATCCCCCCCACTCCATCAGCACAGTGGGTCCTTTCCTGCAAGACACAGAAGCACGCAGTGCAGGAAGAGGCACCGTGGCAGGTCTGCGGGGGACAGCTCTGTCATTTCAGCATTATTTAAATACCATGTGAGTGCCTTATAGATTTATGTGGCTTCCTTTTGCATCTGCCGTTTAGAATAGATTGGCACTTGTCTCTGCTGGATTTCAGTCATTTGCCTCCCCTTCTTCTCCTGCATTTTTTCTCTCTGGCCCCTCCCAGATCTCCAGCCTCCGGGGAAGACTAAAAGCCTCCCCACAATGCTTTCTGTGTCTGCAGCCTCAGCGTGGCGGGGGATGTCTTGTCGTGCACAGGACAGTCAGATTGATAGGGTCTGCCGGCCCTGCTAGTGAAGTTGTTCGGTGTGGTGACTGTTGCGGGGGGTCGGGGCTGCCTTGGGCTCTGGGCGTCGGCGCCGTGCTGGGAGTTGGCAGGTGCGAGACTCCGGCATAGCCCGGTGGTCTCCTTCGGGAGCACCAGAGGAGCTGGTCGCTGATGCTCCTGTTCATTATCCCAGCACAGCTCCTAGCAGAAGCGTGTCATGCGTTAGTTGCCAGGGCTTGTGGAGGGAGCGGGAGTACATTCAATGGGTGAGTTTATTGCAAAAAAAATGAAATTCTCCTGTGTCTTGGCCGCCAATTTTTCACCAGGGAACTAACATTTCATGTCTGCTAAAAGTTTGCAGCTCTTTTTTTTTTTTTTTTTCTTTTTGGCGAGCACGTTTCTGCGCCGCTGAGCTGACAGCTGGAATCCGTCCCACTCCTGCCTCTGATGTCAGCTGCGGGCCCGCCTGGGAGTCCATGGAAGGCGCGAGGGAAGGGCCAGGGGGAAAATGAAGCATTTTACGATGGTGACCAGTCTGGCTGAAACTGTGTGTCATGTGTCAAAAACCTCAGGGCCCCGCAGATCTCGGCGGCTGTAGCTGCACCTCTCCTGACGTGGCTCGAAGACGCACGCCCTGCTCCCGGGACCCCAGGCACACCTGTACATGCGACCGACATGCGAGCCCGTGGCCGTTCTGGAGGGAAGGGGACCGGGTGTCTTCTGGGAGCTGGGACTGCAGGGACACCGGGAAATGGGGCCGCGCGGTGGCCAGGGAGGCCCACTGAGAGTTAACTCTGATCTCGGGATTGGATTATGGTGTGAAGTCAGGTTCCAGCTGACAGCTCGGCGGGCTCGGCCGTCTCAGGCCGCTCCCTTGTTTGCGTTACCTTTCAGACACGGCGAGGCTCTCCGAAGGCACCTGTGTGGGAGCTCGGGCGAGCGGGGCTGCCAGTCGCCTCCCATGTCATTTCTAAAGGGCATGGACGGTGGAAGAAAGGAGCAGGAGCAGAAGGGAAGGCAAGCAGGGAAGGCTGCTGCCGGAACGCGCCCGGAGCTCAGCCGGTCCGAACCGAAGTGGCCAGGCTCAGTACACTGTTTGCTTTGGTCTCACAATTTTAAAATAAAAAGAGAAGACACTCATATCTGTAGGAGAAGGGATGACTGTTTTTCTATTTCCTTTATTTCCTATTTTTTAGTGAAAACTTGCAATAAATATGGGACGCTTAAAGGAACTGAGAAAATGTTTGGCCTATGTTTATGGAATGGAGAAGTTTAAAGACACAGCGTTTTTATTAAGAAAATAGATCAAAATAACAGGAGCAGAGGAAGTTTCCACCCTTGATAGAGATTATGTGTGAGTATTTAGTGCGCCCAGAGAAGGTGGGAGCCCAGGACCCTGGCACAGAGCTGCTGGGGCCTCTGGGGGCCCTTTCCGTGGGAAGGAGAGTGAGGACGTGCAATCCATGTGGTCACCAGACCCCAGACAGCAGGTGCGGTGGGCCGGAATGGGACAGACTTGCCCCTGGTGTCCTGTGGAGAAACACATGTGTCCCTTTCCAGCAGTTCCTTGTGGCTTTAAGACCAATGCCTGGCCATGTGACCCGTGGTTCCCTGAGCTCACTCCCTCCACGTCCTGATGCCGGTGTGTCTCCAGGGCAGCTGCCCCGGAAAGAGTCTCCTACATCCTGGCCATCAGTAGGAACGGCCCCTCTGGCCCTCAGCCATCACCCAAGGATGGCAACATTCTGGACACCTTCATGATGTGTCCTCTTGGAAGCATACCACTGTTGGATTTTTCTTCATCGGTACAGTCATTCCTACCTTTGTCAAGCAGTGAAATTCAGTTGTCCCTTGTTGTATTTAACTTGGAACTTTTGTGGTGCTGGTGGCTCAGTCAGTTGACCAGTCGACTCCTGATTTGGGTTGACGTCATGTTCTCACGCGCAGGAGATGCAGGCCCGCTTTGGGCTCCGTGCTTAGCAGGGCGTCTGCGCGAGGGTTCTTTCTCTTCCTCTGCCTCTGCCCGCTCCCCATTCACACACTCTCGCTCTGCCTTTCTCAAATAAATAAATTTAAAAAAACCAAAAACTTTGTATGTGTGTGTATATGTGTGTCCATGAACATTTAATTAACTTGGAATTAAAATAAATTTTATTTTGAGAATTCACAACACTTGATTTGTTTTAGAAATGCCATTTTGAAAGAAGACTCAATTTAGCAATCATTATTTTTTTCAATGTTTAGGTTTTTAATTTCCCAGGGTCCTTGATGGATAAGATTTTGTGTATATAAGAGAGATAATTTGTCAAAGGTTTTGAAACATTTTTGTGTTTGTCACTTACATTAAAACATTTTTTTTTTTAAATTGAGACATTTTTTAGAGAGTTTTTAGGTTCACGGAAAGATTGAGGGGCAGTACAGAGTTTTCTTAAGCACTTTTTGCCATCACACGTTGTACAGATTGCCCAGCTATCAGCTTTCCCACCACGGTAGCCCATTTGTTCTGATAAACCTGTATGGATACATCGTTGGCATCCAGAGTCTGCAGATTACATTAAGGTTCACTCTTGGTATTATCAACTCTACGGCTTTTGACAGATATGTCCTGACATGTGTCCACCATTGTGGTGCCATACAGAGTATTTGCACAGCCCCGAAAATCCTTGGTGCCTCTCCTATTTGCCCGTCCTTTCCCCCACCTCCGAAAACCACTGGTCTTTACTGTCTCCATTGTTTTGCCTTTTCCAGAATGTCATATTTCTGGAGTCAGAGAGTATGGAGCATTTTCAGATTGGCTTCTTTTGCTTCATGACATGCATTCAAGGTTCCACCATGTCTTTTCGTGGCTGGGTAGCTCATTTCTTTATAAGGACGAAATAATCCATAGTCGGGATGGACCACAGTTTATTTATCCATGTACCTGCCGAAGGACATCTTAGTTGCTTCCAAATTTTGGTGGTTATGAATAGAGCTTCTATAAATATCCCTGTGTAGGTTTCTGTGTGGGCATAATTTGTTCAACTTTTTTGGGGTCATTATGAAGAAGCATGATTGCTGGATAGTATGGTGAGGTTATTTTTAGTTTTATAAGAAAGTACTAAACTGCCTTCCAAAATGGCTGCACCATTTTGCATTTCCACCAGTAATGAATGAGAGATCCTATTGCCCCACATCCTCGCCAGCATTTGGTATTTTCAGTATTCCAGATTTGGAGCATTCTAGTAAATGTGTAGTGTTCTTGCTGTTGATTTAATTTGTATTTCCCTGATGATGTATGATGTGGAGCATCTTTTCATGTGCTTAGTTGCCATCTGTATATCTTCTTTGCTGAGAGTTTTGTTATATTTGGCCCATTTTTTTAGTCATATTGTTTTCTTTTTTTATTGTTGAGTTTTAAGAATTCTTTGTATATTTGCATAACAGTCCTTTATCAGATGTGTCCTTTGCAAATATTTCCTTTGTCTGTGCTTCATTTCTTTCTTTCTTTTCTTTTCTTTTTTTTTTTAGTTAAAGTCCAGTTCATTGGTTATTTCTTTGATGGATCATTCCTTTGGTGTTTTATCTAAAAGTTAGTGCCATACCAAAGGAATCAGGGTTTTCTCCTGTCTTATCTCTAGGAGTTTTATTGATCTGTGTCATACATGTAGGCCTCTGATCCGTTCTGGGATATTTTTTCTGAAGGTGTAACATCTGTGTCTAGATTCATGGTTTTGCATGAGGATATCCGATTGTTTCAGCGCCATTTGTCGAAGAGAATAACAAGCTCTCTTGTGTTATCTTTGCTCCTCCACAGGTCTATTTCTGGACTCTTATTTGGTTCTATTGATCTTTTGTCTATTCTTCTGCTAATACCTCGCTGTCTTGGTCACTGTAGCTTTACAGTAAATCCTGAAGTTGCATAGTGTTGGTCTTTTAAACTTGTTCTTCTACTTCAATACTATGTCAGCTCTTCTGGACCTTTTGCCTCTCCACATACATTTTAGGATCAGTTTGCCAATAACCAAAAATAACTTGCTGGGATTTTGATTGGGATTGAATTTGAATGTATAGATTAACTGGGAGGAAGCACTGACATCTTCACAAAAATCAAAGCTTCCTATCCATGAACATGGGATATCTCCATTTATTTATTTCTTCTTTATCTTCTGTTATATCTTCTGCTAGGGCTTTGTGGTTTTCCTCATAGAGGTCTTGTATTTATTTTGTTTCATTTTTGGGGTACTGATATAAATGATACTGTGTTTTATGTTATTTTTTTAAAAGATTTTATTTATTTATTTGACAGAGACACAGTGAGAGAGGGAACACAAGCAGGGAGAGTGGGAAAGGGAGAAGAGAAGCAGGCTTCCTGCTGAATCCCAGACTCTAGGATCATGACCTGAGCCAAAGGCAGGCACTTAAGGACTGAATCACCTAGGTGCTCTGGTACTGTGTTTTAAATGTCACATTCCACTTGTTCATTGTTGGCGTATTAGGAAGGCAACTGACTTTTGTATATTAACCTTGTATCTTGAATCCTTGTTATATTCTCTTATTCATTCCAAGATAGTTTCTTTGGCTGTTCTTGATCTATTAAGATTTTTTACATAGACAACAATGTCATCTGCAAACAAAGACATTTTTATTTCTTCTTTTAATTGTATACCTTTTGTTTCTTTTAATTATCTTATAGTATTAACTACAACTTCCAGTACAATGTTGAAAAGGAATGTTGAGGGGTGACATCCCTGCCTTGTACCTTAACTTAGTGGGAAAACTGCAAGTTTCTCATTATTAAATACAATGTTAGCTGTAGGTTTTCTGTAAATAGTCTTTATCAAGTTGAGAAAATTCCCTTTTATTCTACTTTACTGAAAGTTTTTTTTCAAATCAAAATCATCAATGGGTATTGGATTTTGTCAAATGCTTTTCCTACACCTATTAATAGGACCATGTGATTTTTCTTTTTTAGTCTGTGACTGATGGAATACATTAATTTTTTTAATTGATGTATAATTGACATATAACATTATATTTGTTTCAGATATATAGCATAATTATTTAATATTTGTGCATTTTGCAAAATGATCATCACAATATCTAGTTAACATTTATCACTATATATGGTTATATTTTTTTTCTTATGATAACTTTTAAGATCTATTGTCTTCATACTTTCAAATATATAATTCAATATTAACTATAACCATCATGTACCTTATATTCCTATGACTTATTTATTTTATAACTAGTTATAGTTATAAACTAGATGTTTATAACTATAGTTTATAGTTAGTATACTACATCTATATATATATATATATAAACATCTATAAACTAGATGTTTATAACTTTTGACCCCAAAAGTGGATGAAAGGGGTCAAAAGGTACATTAATTTATTTTTGAATTTCATTAAACATTTTTTTTCTTTTGATTTTGGTGATGTTTTTTTCTTTTTTTGGGGGGGGCATAAACCTAGCAACCAAATGTTTTTGCATTCCTTTATTATTTCTTCTCTGATCTCATGCTAAAAAGCTCTTATCAGCTGAAATATTCTAGCTGTTCTAAGCTGTTATATTTTTTTCTTTGTATACAATGAACTATGTAGACCTTTTGTTTATTATGATATGTGATTTGGGGGAGACACCAAACTACTTTTATTCCCCTAAAACTTAACTATCTCTTCAATGGTGAATAATGCATGCCTTAGTTAATGATAACATATATAAAGAATTGATCTGTTGTCACTTTCCCTTCTGTTCCATTAGTATGCACGACCACCCTTAACTCTATTAATTAATATTTGGCAAAGTTAGTTGCGTGACTCCCCATACTCTTGTTTCTCAAAATATGCTTTGTATTTCACCTACTAAGTATTCCTTAGGTAATTTAGAATTTTTAATGTAATTGTTTTAACCTGTGGGGAAGTGACAGATTTTTAAAATATTCAGTAATTCCAATGAGAAAGAATCAGTATGTTCTCATTCATTCAAGGTTTTTATATTTCAGGTTTTTTTCATATATTATTTTTCTTACTTCATGTTTTATTCTTTAATATGATATGCTTTGGTTGAAATTGTGTGAGAGAACTTTTTTTCCACTATATTTTCTTCTAGGATTTATTTTATTTTTATGCATTTATAATTTGCCATCTTACTGAACCTGTTCATTAACTATCAACTCTCTTTTCTTTTTCATTTTTGAAGGATATCTGGGATTTTACTTATTGGGTAAGTATTATTATGAAATTATCTCAACAACTATTTATGTTAACTCTAAATAACATTTTTATTTTATAAAACCCTCTAGTTTTTTTCTCATTTTTTAACACAACAAAATTTCTGTAACATTCTAAATAACCAGATATTCTTATCCAGGATTTAATTTTAAAAATGAGTTGTCTCTAGTTTTTCCTTACAGAGTATGTAGAGTGCTTGTTTAATGCAATTGTATTCCTAATCTTAAGGAAATATCCTTTTATTCTTGATTTAAAAAGAGACCTTGGAAGAAAAGATGCTTTTAATCATGCCATTATTTTACCTCTGACCTATGTATATCTTTGCTAATAAGTTCGTTATCAACCGCCACCACCATCCAGGATATAACCCCCTGAGGGCAGGGGATGTAATTGGTGCATCCATATCCCCCGTAACCAGAGGGCTAAGAAATTAGAAATTCCATTTACGCCATTCTGATCAAATTCCACCAGTATTTTTCAAAGAGCTGGAGCAAATAATCCTAAAATTTGTATGGAATCAGAAGAGACCCCGAATTGCTAAGGAAATGTTGAAAACCAAAAACAAAACTGGCGGCATCACGTTACCCGATTTCAAGCTTTACTACAAAGCTGTGATCACCAAGACAGCGTGGTACTGGCATAAAAACAGACACATAGACCAGTGGAACAGAGTGGAGAGCCCAGATATGGACCTTCAACTCTATGGTGAAATAATCTTCGACAAAACAGGAAAAAATATTCAATGGAAAAAAGACAGTCTCTTCAATAAATGATGCTGGGAAAACTGGACAGCGATATGTAGAAGAATGAAACTTGACCATTCTCTTACACCGTACACAAAGATAAACTCGAAATGGATCAAAGACCTCAACGTGAGACGGGAATCTATCAGAATCCTAGAGGAGAACATAGGCAGTAACCTCTTCGATATCAGCCACAGCAACTTCTTTCAAGATATGTCTCCAAAGGCCAAGGAAACGAAAGCAAAAATGAACTTTTGGGACTTCATCAAGATCAAAAGCTTCTGCACAGCAAAGGAAACAGTCAACAAAACAAAAAGGCAACCCACGGAATGGGAGAAGATATTTGCAAATGACAGTACAGACAAAAGGTTGATATCCAGGATCTATAAAGAACTTCTCAAACTCAACACGCACAAAACAGATCATCATATCAAAAAATGGGCAGAAGATATGAACAGACACTTCTCCAGCGAAGACATACAAATGGCTATCAGACACATGAAAAAATGTTCATCATCACTAGCCATCAGGGAGATTCAAATTAAAACCACATTGAGATACCACCTGACACCAGTTAGAATGGCCAAAATTAGCAAGACAGGAAACAACGTGTGTTGGAGAGGATGTGGAGAAAGGGGAACCCTCTTACACTGTTGGTGGGAATGCAAGTTAGTGCAGCCACTTTGGAGAACAGTGTGGAGATTCCTCAAGAAATTAAGAATAGAGCTTCCCTATGACCCTGCAATTGCACTGCTGGACATTTACCCCAAAGATACAGATGTAGTGAAAAGAAGGGCCATCTGTACCCCAATGTTTATTGCAGCAATGGCTACGGTCGCCAAACTGTGGAAAGAACCAAGATGCCCTTCAACGGATGAATGGATAAGGAAGATGTGGTACATATACACAATGGAGTATTATGCCTCCATCAGAAAGGATGAATACCCAACGTTTGTAGCAACATGGACGGGACTGGAAGAGATTATGCTGAGCGAAATAAGTCAAGCAGAGAGAGTCAAGTATCATATGGTCTCACTTATTTGTGGAGCATAACAAATAACATGGAGGACATGGGGAGATGGAGAGGAGAGGGAGTTGAGGGAAAGTGGAAGGGGAGATGAACCATGAGAGACTATGGACTCTGAAAAACAACCAGAGGGTTTTGAAGGGGCGGGGGGGGGTGTGGGAGGTTGAGGAACCAGGTGGTGGGTAATAGGGAGGGCACGTACTGCATGGAGCACTGGGTGTGATGCCAAAACAATGAACACTGTTATGCTGTAAATAAACAAATAAACAATAAAAAAAATTAAAAAAAAATTAAAAAAAATAAAAAAGGTGGGGGGGCAGGCCCCGCATCAGGGCTCTCTGCTCAGCAGGGAGCCTGCTTCCCCCCCCACCTCTGCCTGCCTCTCCCCCCACCTCTGCCTGCCAAAAAAAAAAAAAAAAGAAATTCCATTTACTTCGATGGCTGTGCAACATTTCAAAAGGCATGACAATTTCCTGTTCTTGAAACTGGGAAAAAAAAATTGAAGTTGGAGACAGTTTTGAATTATTTCTTTAGGAGTCACTTCAGTTTTCCTGTTTGAAAATTTTCTTTTTATTTGTAAGTCAACTCCAGTAATTTTCTTCTGGAGACCAATTCATTTTATTAAAATGTTACCTTCGTTAATGTAAATTTTTAAAGATTGTTCTCAGTAATTTAAAATATTTACCTATCTATGGTAAGGATGCTCTTCTTAGTACTAATTTTCTATAGTTGTGAGGTTTCATCTCTTAGTATCTTGAGTATATCTGTTTAAAAATTTGTCTATGAATTTAAATTATCTTGAAAAATTAACTCTGAATATATTTTTAAAAAATTCATTTTTCCCTAGTTCCTGATTAGTTAATCTTTGCTTTTATCTTTATTTCTTTCCTCTTGTCTTTCTTGTTTTCCCTTCAAAAACCTACTGAGCTTAACATTTAAGTGATATATTTATACTTTTTCTCTTGAAAAAATTAATGGACTCTACTTATAAATTTCCTTTGACTATATATTTGATAACCTAGGACAACCTTTTTCTTATTATTAATATTCAATACCTTGTAATTACCTGACTTTTTCTTAACTTTGGTTATTTAATTATTTAATAACTAGATTTTTGTTTGTTTGTTTGTTTAAAGCTTTGTCACCTATTCTAAAATGACTGTTTCGTAACCAGATAGTGTTGCTACATAACTTGGAATATTTTTAAGTCTTCTGAAACATATTTCAGAATTGACCTGTTGGACTTCTGCTTCCAAAAAGATGCAGAAGTATTATTCCCTAGCCCTCTCATTAAATACGATCAGAAACCCTGGACATTATCCATAAAAAAGGCAGAGTACAGAAGGCAGAGCAGCTAGGGACCTCAGTCTGTAAGGTTTGAAACAGTGGTGTGTTATCTGGATTTTCTTTTTTTCCTCTTATATCCTAGATTTGGAGCTAAAGAAATCAACAATCCAAAAATACCATGAGGTGTAGACAAAGTCCTAATAAGTCTACTCTCCCCAAAGTATCAGGGGAGATGCAGCTCAGGAATCCAGAAAACTTTTAGATGCTAACCCCACTCAACTCTAGTCAAATACCACAGAAAAAAATGCACCGACCACCGCCCACCTCCTGGCAAAGGCTGAGTGGGCAGCTAGACTTCCGCCCTTGCCAGGCTCTAGTGAGGAACCCAAGTTCCTCTCCAGGGTGGTTCCAGAGAAGGCTGAGCAGTAAGTGTGACTCTGGTTCCAGCCAGATGAGAAGTCTTGTCCAGCTCTCATGGTGTCAGTGGAGACCACCAGGTAAGCCCAGACTTTGCCTGCCTGCACCCCCCCGGGAGGCATTGTTAGAGCAGGCTTATGGTGGGAGGAGGTCAGGACGCCCACAAACTCTCAGCGGTGGGGAGGGCACCATCATAGTCAGAAGAGTCCATGTGGGAGGGGCTGAGAAGATGCTCCTGTTCCTCCCGTCCAGGAGGCAACAGCCCCTGCCCGAGCAAGGACAGGAAAACGACCTAAAACAGGAAAAGTGAATCAGAGCCACAGTCTCATTATATGATACCCTAAATGCCCAAATTCCAACAAGGAAAAAAAATCACTCATCATGCTAAGAACTAGGAAAATATCAATTTGAGTTAAAAAAAAAATCAACAGATGGCCACACAGAGATTATGGAAATATTAGAATTATCTGACAGTTTAAAGCAGCCATCATAAAAATTATTCAAAGAGGGACTTCAAATATGTCTATAATAGGCAAAACAATAGAAAATGTCAGCAAATGAACACATCTCAACAAAAACAGAAAGTATAAAGAAGAATCACTAAGACTTTAGAATTGGAAAATGCATTAACCAAAATAAAAACTCAATGAATGGCTCAAAAGTAGAGTGAATGGGACAGAGGAAAGAATCCATGTCACTGGAGAATTCTATTAAAAAAAATAACACCAATTCTATGGAACCTCTTCAAAGAAATAGAAGATAGGGGAGTAATTCCCTATTTCTTTTATGAAGCCAGAATGGTCTGACACCAAAAGTAAATGAAGACAGAAAAGGAATGAAGGAAACTATAAAGTTCATATACAGATTTTCTCAGGAATATAGGTAAAGAAAACCATCATCAAAATATTAGGAAATGAAAAAAAAATAGGAAATGGAATTCAACAATATATAAAGGGTGTTATACACCATGGCCCAATGGGACTTACTGCAGAGGTGTTAGACTGGTTCAATATTCAAAACTCAAAGAATGTGATCTACCAAATTAACATGCTAAGAAAAAAAATCACATGATTATACCTTTGGAGGCAGGAAAAGCGTATGACAAAATTCAATACTCATTCCTGATCGAAAGAAATTCCCAGCAAGTTAGAGATAGAGGGGACGATTTCAATAGACACCATCTCCAAAACACCACAGCTAACATCCTACCCAGTGGTTTCTCCCACACCTGAGAAGTAGGGATGTTCACTCTCACTGCAATTATTCCACAGAATACTGCAAATTCCAGCTATCACAATAAGGCAAGAAAAGGAAATAATAAGGCATGCAGATCAGAAAGTAAAAAATAAATCTGTCTTTGTTTGCAGATAACATGATGGTCTACATGGAAAATTTCAAGGAATTTGCAAACAAAGGAACAACCTCTTAAATACCTTCCTAGAACTAGTAAGTTAAATCATCAGATTCACAGAATACAAAATCAATGGGCAAAATCCTTACGACAGTGAAGAAGTGGAAGCCAAAACTGCAAAGATGGTCTGACTCCAAAATATATAATGAGACCAAAAACAATCAGACGCTTACGCATAAGTCTCACAAAACGTGCATGGGCCTTGTGCACTAAAACCCACAAAATGCTGATCAAAGAAATCAAAGATCTAAACAAATGGAGAGAGGACTTTGTTCATTAACTGGAAGACACAACCTCATAAAGATGGGTTTAATCCAAACACACCCCTGCCAACGGTATACACCAGAGTTTGCCAGTCTCATTTTCTGTAAATAGGAAACCAAAAACCTCCGCGCACTCATTGAGTTCCATGCTTTGACTTCAGAGATGGAGGAATCAAGGACAAAAGACAGGAGTGACAGCTTCCCAGGGCTTTGGGGACCAACACTAGGTGGCCCTTCCCTTGATTTCCCATCTGACGCCATGAAAGTCCCTCCTTTCTGATTTCCTAGCCCATCAGTTACAGCTGCTCCCACCCCCGTGTGTACTTCTGCTTGACCCTTGACAGATGCCAATATTTAATAATTTGTTGAGTGGATACATGCTTCCTGGTCCTTTTTCCTCTGTGTGTGTGTGTATGTTCCTAAGTTCCTCTTTGTCTCTCTGTGTATGGGGGGTTTTTATTTCTCCATGTGTGGCTGGGGGGCACGATGCTCGAGAAACAGGCATTACTGGCCACAGGGCTGATGAGGAGATCGCCCTTCCTCTGTGTCTGCCCGCCTGCAGCACATGCTGTCCAACACGGCCAGTCCTCCCTTAGTCACCTACCGAAAACACTAATTTTTTCTTCCTGTTTACAAAGTATTTACACTGACCTTTAATATGACCTTTAATATGACCTTGATATGACAAGACCCGTTTCTTCTCTGCTTTTAAACAGAAAGGACTCATTTTAGAGGCAGCATCTCGTCCTGTTGTCCTCTTGCCCGTAGAATCCGTTGTCATTTCCACTCACTACAAAATGCTGCTTATCAGCGTGTCTAAAAATAGGAAACATAAAGCCATATTCCCCCACACCCCAAGTTAAGCCTTCCAGAAGGACATTAATATGCCCCAGTTCTCTCTATCTGTTGAATTCTTCAGCAACTCAATCCCAAAACCATTTCTGTATTTGGTCACATGTGAGCGGAGCAAGGGTAATTGACACTCCGGGCTCTCAGCTCCTGTGTTTTGGTCTATTGTTTCACTTTGACTGTATTTTCCCCTTTCCTTTCTGTTTTCTCCCACCGTATGTGCAGCTCGCCCAAGATGTGTCTTCGTTTCACGGCGGTGCACAGCTCAGGAGCTCATCATACCCCAGAGCAGTGACACCGATGTCCTGCGGCGCTTGGAACCTGCATTCCTTGTTTATTCACACACTTCTGGTTCAGGATCATTTCACTGTGGATATCACAGTCTGGCGAACACACGCTCATGCGGATACACACACATTCACAACGGGTATCTCCGTGTACATATGCATGATGCCTAACATTATCATAGGGTTTTCCATACAAAGGAACGACCAGCCCAGTCATGCCGGGCCTGCATTATCTTATGCGGAGAATGCTAACCAGCATATTGTCACGTCCACAGTGGGACAGAGGAGCTTCAGTAGCAGAGGCTCAACAATAAATTAATGTGGAGTGGCTTTGAGGGAGGAGAAATAGGACAAAAGAGCTTCAAAATTAGAGATAAATGTTATTGCGCATTTTGATCTGGCCGTCCTTGAATTCAGGGTGAGTACTGTGCTTTTTGTAACATGGTTGTCCTTTTCTGAGACAATAAAGTTGACCTGTAGGAAAATATTCAACGACAATTATTTCAGTTTAAATCAAATGGAAATCGAGTTTGAAAAGCAAATAAATTCATATTTCTATTTCTCTGCTTTATACTTCAGACCTCCAGTATTTCATATCTGACTAGTTAGGGATCTGTACAAAGAGAAACATGCAACTTGTGGATTCACCCCTTTCCTTCGTTTAACCACGATAGAGAGGTTCTCATATGGGAATTAAACACAGCGTATCATGTGCCAACACTAGGAATGGAAAACTTAGAATTCATTTCTTGGCCAGTAGAGGATGAGTGGCCTAAGGAAAATAAATGATTCAAAAGGAAGGAACCACATTTCATCCCAAATTTTACCCCGAGGAGGTCCCTGAAGACCACAGATTTCAAGGTGCAACTCCCTCTGCCCCCCCGGTCTTCATCAGCTTTGTGGGAAAGTGTCTACTCGAGGCTGAGCTGGAATTGCAATTAAGCTAATTGAAATTGCAAACTCTCTCAACAGAGTGCATGTTCACCACCACATTAACAGAATTTCAACCGGAGGTCATACTTGGCTTGAAATAGAGTACGGATAATGGTTGACATGAATATTTTACAGAGAATAGGTATATACTTGTGTAGGAATGGAGAATTCCCACGCACTAGTCACTGTGGCTGTGTTAATTAATCCAGCCCAGCAACAAACACAGTGTGCTCACGGGGTACTAGGTATACTGTGGAGCACCGGGACCCCGAGGTGAGTAGTCTTTTGTCCCCAAGGAGCCCATGATTCAATTTAACAGTATAATGCTTTTGGGAAAAAATATGTTTATAGTAGAGCATACTGAAAAGGCTAAGAAGACAGACTAAAAGTATAAAAATATGCCTCATAAAATAAATAGACATGGATATTTAAAAAATAGATTAGTGGGACAGACTTCTGAAGAAAGGGAGAAAACCAACATGTCAATATCAGAAAAAACGCTGATGGCTTATTGGAACAATAAAGTGTCGACCTTTGAGAGAGTGTGAAAAGTCCCTCGCCCTCTCTGAATTCCCTTTCTTGGGCATATGGAGCAGAAAGAGGGTCCTGGGGGACACTGAGGTTGGTGCTTCCGAACCAAGCATGGCAAGAGACTAGCAGGGCTGACTGCTCAGAATGGGGTTGGAGGGGCTGAGCCCAGGGAACCAGATTCTTTAAGTGCGGCTTGTAATTGCCATGGTCCCAGGTCTCAGCAAGGAGCCACAATACAGGACACGGTGAGCCAGTGAAGGTGGGTAAGGATCTAGAACGAGTGCTGAGTGCTTTTTGAAGAGGATGTGGGATGGGCAGGAGTCAGCAAGGGAAAAACCTGTTCAAACCCACACTGGAAAAGTCTCAGAGTTGGTGAAAGATGAATTCAAAGAGTTGATTAGCTAAACATAAGAGTTTATGTCTCCTTTGCACCAATCATCAATAACTGTATCTAATGTGTACAAGGTGCCATCTGAAAGACACTGAACTTGGTCGTAAGGGACGGGGGTACAGAGACAGAACACTGGGCTCCTTTTATTTATTCACTAATTGTTAATTTTTTAAAGTTTCTATTGAAATTCCTTCTCACATACAGTGTGACATCAGTTTCCAGTGTACAGTACAGTGATCCGACCCTTCTGTACAAAACCTGGTGCACGTCCTTAACCCTTGATCCCCGTCACCGACTTCAGCCATCCCATCCACCTGCCCTCTGGTGGCCATCAGATTGTTCTCTGTAGCCAAGAGTCTGTGTCTGGGTTTGTCTCTCTCTCTTTTTTCCCTTTTGCGTGTTTGTTTTGTTTCTTAAATTTCACCATGAATGAAATCATATGGTATTTGTCTCTGACTGACTTATTTCACTTAGCGTAACACTCTAGTTCTATCCACGTCATTGCAAATGGTAAGGTGTCATTCTTTGTTATGGCTGAGTAATATTCCGTCTCACACACACACACGCACGCGCGCACACACACGTCCACACGTGCACACACACGCACGCACGCGCACACGCACGCGCACACATCTTCCTTACCCATTCGTCACTCAGTGGACACTAGGGCTATCTCCAGAACTTGGCTATGGTAAATCATGCTGCTGTAAACATCGGGGTGCATGGACCCTGTGAATAAGTACTTTTGTATTCTTTGGGTATATCCTATAACATTTTTTTTTCAAATTTAAAGTCAGTTAGCCAACATATAGCACATACTCGGTTTCAGACATGGGGTTCAGTACTTTACCAGCTGCGTGTGACACCCAGCACTCTTTGTGTCACGACTCATGCTTTTAATTAGCTTTTGATCTCTTTATTGGCAATTAATTGGCAATTCAGAGCCAATCTACATCAACTCTTTACAATGCTCTGGTCTGATGATGAGGGGAATTTGTAGGGAACATTTCAGGAATAAAAACATACAGGAAGGAAAATACATTTTCAGAGACAGGTGTGGGTGGAAGGGAAATTGGAGGAAGGTAGTCAAAGGTGTCAACTCTCAGCTATAAGGTAAGTGAGTACTCGGGATGTGAGGTAGAACACGGGGATCCTCGTTAACGCTGCTGTATATAGGACTGTTGCTAAGATAGTAGATCCTAACAGTTCTCAGCCCCCCCAAATTTTTTTTCTTTTTTCCTTTTCTTCTTTCTTTTTATGATTGTGGTAACCATGTCACAAAAATTGTAAGCCAGACCATCATGCTGTTGACTTTAACTTATACAGTGATGTGTATCAATTATTTCTCAATAAAACTGGGAAGTATATAAGAAGGATGCACCATGCCCTAATAAACAGAGCATTATATTTGTAATCCAAGGTCTTGAGTGTCAGATTCTGATACGTACTAGTTGTGTTATTTTATGCAATTCACCATACACTTTGAAACTCCGTGTTCTCCTTTGTGAAGTTGGAGAGCTCATATCCACTGACATTGATTAGGGTTCTCTGGCTGCAAGCAACAGAAGTTTATTATAACCAACATAAACATAAGGCAGTATTGAAAGAATATCATGTAGCTCACAGAAATAAAAAGAAGACTGGAGGAACTTGCTCATAAAGAACAGGAATCAGAACATCCCCTGGGGTCTGGGTAGCAAGAACTAACCAAAGGTCATGTCAAGGAAATACAACTGAAATTAATGAGATCCATTTTTTTTTTAATATCTTTGAACCTTCTGTTCAAGATTCCACACTCTGGGAGAGAGCATCCAATTGTCCTGACTTGGATCCCATGCATGCTCACCCTTGGGTGAGGGGTGGGTGGGGGACCCTAATAGCGAGACCCACTGGGATTGTGCATGTTGCAAGGAGGTTATATCCTAAAACAATGTTAGCAAACGAAGGGAGAAAGAAGCAAAAACCTACAACTCTTCACCATGGTTGGGTACGCACTCTTAACTGGGGACCATGTGAGAGCTTCTCAATTTCTCTTGTAGCACATGCCCTAGGTACCTGCAATCCCATGCAGGCACTTTCCTACCGCATTTCTCACCTGAGGGCAACCTTAATTAAGGTAGTCATGTTAAAATGCATTTATTATATGAGACTAGAGTCCACTGGCAGACGGTGCTCTCTGGAGGACACTGTCTCATTAGCACAATGGGGACTGCTCCGGTGAAGGGTAGTGGTGGCGGAAAGCCCAGATATGGGTGATAAGACTCCAGGTTCTCACAGGCTGGGCATCTTGAGTTAGAGGTAAAGTGAAGGTAAGCACAGTGACGAGCAGGGCAGCAAGACCTCATGTCATCAGGAGTTTGCCCCTGCGGAACGCGGGACTCTGGTCATTGTGTTCCTACCGGTGAAAAAGATGGAGAATGGATGCACTCATTGCTTAACTTTATTGCCAAAAATGATTCTTAAAAATTGTCCAGCAGAAGTCCTTTGTCGGCTGGGGTCAAATCATGATCCCTTGCACAGTTTCCAGTTGAAAGCGCATCCACTGAAGGGAAGCCAGGTCTCTCTGAGAAAGGACTTCCTGGTGTCATATAATCAACTGCAGTGGTAGGTTCCAAGGTCTTTCTCCAAAGGGAGCTGTTACCATTCACTAGAGACGCTGGGCACCGTGGGAAAGAGAGAGTCCGTCCTTCCTTGGACACAGAGCTCCAAAACTGATACCAGAGAACCCAAAGACTAATGTGTACCTCTCCCCACTGAAATAGGGTCACAGGGCAGCCAGGTGAACTGTAGAACCCCAGACCTAGTGCACTTTAAAGGGAGTTCTGGATGGAATGGCAGATTCGGGGTAAGTAATGAATGGGGATCTGACAGTGGCCAAGAGCTCAGCTGGAAGGAGCAACATCAGAGGGTCAAGTTTGAGGAGATCTGGGTGAGGAGTGCGTGTGCAGGCAGGCAGAACCAGGGGAATGAATGCAAACCGAATACTTTCGCATCTTCTGTACCATCCACCAGAAAGTCCCCTGCACGAGGAAGCAGTGAATGAGCTTTGGACGAGAGGATTGCCTCAGGGAAGGAAATCTCCTCTCCTTCCTCATCCATGGGGGTTGTGCACTGGGCTCACGTGTGCCCAGCTGCGTGGTAGGCTTTGTGAGTGCAGATGGGTCACCCAGCCCAGCGACAGCGACCCTCCCCTCCAGGGCTCTGCGGTGCCTCCTTCCCGTGCCTGCCCATACCTGCGGAGTGAACTCATTCGGCCACTCTAGATTGCGGTGTTTTGACTTACTCTTTTCTTTTTTTTTAAATTTATTTATTTATTTTCAGCGTAACAGGACTCATTGTTTTTGCACCACACTGTTTTCTATCTTTTTCTTTATTATTGTTTTCTCTCTCTCTTTTTTTAAATTAGGAAATTTTGAAATTATTTCTAAATACGTGAAGTGACACTTCTTTTGTTTCTTTTCCAAGCAGAGACCGCTGATGAGGGGTAAATTTACTTGTGGGTCCACCTTCTGTTACACAGGTCTAAGTCCAAAATACTCACGTTTTATTTTATATTTTTTCTGTTACTGCACTTTTGATTTCCTCTCAGACTGTATAGTGATTTGCAAGAGTATTTTTAAGTATATGAAAATGTTTTTTGTTGTTATTTTTACTAGTTTCCTTTTTTATTATGTTTCCAAATGAAGTTTTAGTTCTAAATGAAAAAGGTTGCTTCTTACTGAATAAGTACATGAGAATATCTGTTTTCTTTCCTAATTATTTTTTTTCATTTTTCAAAGCACTTTCTTTTTTTTTATTTCTTACTTACAACTTTATTGAGACATAATGCATGTACCATAAAGTCCACCTTTTTCAAATATACAATTCAGTGATTTTTGTCTACTCATGAAATTGTGCAAGCATCAACATTCTTAGTTTTAGAACATTCTCATAAACTCCAAAAGAAACCCTGTACCCCATTCCTGCTCCCTCAAGTCTCTGGCAATCACTAATCTACTTTGTGTTTCTTTTCTTTCTTTCTCTCTTTCTTTCTTTCTTTTTTTTTTTTTTTTTTATTTACAGCATAACAGTGTTCATTGTTTTGGCATCACACCCAGTGCTCCATGCAGTAAGTGCCCTCCCTATTACCCACCACCTGGTTCCTCAACCTCCCCCCCCCCCAACACTTCATAACCCTCTGGTTGTTTTTCAGAGTCCATAGTCTCTCATGGTTCATCTCCCCTTCCAGTTTCCCTCAACTCCCTCTCCTCTCCATCTCCCCATGTCCTCCATGTTATTTGTTATGCTCCACAAATAAGTGAGACCATATGATACTTGACTTTCTCTGCTTGACTTACTTCGCTCAGCATAATCTCTTCCACTCCCATCCATGTTGCTACAAACGTTGGGTATTCATCCTTTCTGATGGAGGCATAATACTCCATCGTGTATATGGGCCACATCTTCCTTATCCATTCATCCATTGAAGGGCATCTTGGTTCTTTCCACAGTTTGGCGACCGTAGCCATTGCTGCAATAAACATTGGGGTACAGATGGCCCTTCTTTTCACTACATCTGTATCTTTGGGGTAAATGCCCAGCAGTGCAATTGCAGGGTCATAGGGAAGCTCTATTCTTAATTTCTTGAGGAATCTCCACACTGTTCTCCAAAGTAGCTGCACTAACTTGCATTCCCACCAACAGTGTAAGAGGGTTCCCCTTTCTCCACATCCTCTCCAACACACGTTGTTTCCTGTCTTGCTAATTTTGGCCATTCTAACTGGTGTCAGGTGGTATGTCAATGTGGTTTTAATTTGAATCTCCCTGATGGCTAGTGATGATGAACATTTTTTCATGTGTCTGATAGCCATTTGTATGTCTTCTTTGGAGAAGTGTCTGTTCATATCTTCTGCCCATTTTTTGATATGATGATCTGTTTTGTGTGTGTTGAGTTTGAGAAGTTCTTTATAGATCCTGGATATCAACCTTTTGTCTGTACTGTCATTTGCAAATATCTTCTCCCATTCCGTGGGTTGCCTTTTTGTTTTGTTGACTGTTTCCTTTGCTGTGCAGAAGCTTTTGATCTTGATGAAGTCCCAAAAGTTCATTTTTGCTTTCGTTTCCTTGGCCTTTGGAGACATATCTTGAAAGAAGTTGCTGTGGCTGATATCGAAGAGGTTACTGCCTATGTTCTCCTCTAGGATTCTGATAGATTCCTGTCTCATGTTGAGGTCTTTGATCCATTTCGAGTTTATCTTTGTGTATGGTGTAAGAGAATGGTTGAGTTTCACTCTTCTACATATCGCTGTCCAGTTTTCCCAGCACCATTTATTGAAGAGACTGTCTTTTTTCCATTGAATATTTTTTCCTGTTTTGTCGAAGATTATTTCACCATAGAGTTGAAGGTCCATATCTGGGCTCTCCACTCTGTTCCACTGGTCTATGTGTCTGTTTTTATGCCAGTACCACGCTGTCTTGGTGATCACAGCTTTGTAGTAAAGCTTGAAATTGGGTAACGTGATGCCGCCAGTTTTGTTTTTGGTTTTCAACATTTCCTTAGCAATTCGGGGTCTCTTCTGATTCCATACAAATTTTAGGATTATTTGCTCCAGCTCATTGAAAAATACCGGTGGAATTTTGATCGGAATGGCATTAAAAATATAGATTGCTCTAGGCACTATAGACATTTTAACAATGTTTATTCTTCCAATCCAAGAGCATAGAACAGTCTTCCATCTTTTTGTGTCTAATTATTTTTTACAAATTATTTTCTTGATTTTTTTGTTTCCTGATTTTTGCAGTATAGACTTCATTTTCTTCACTTTATTCTTTTTTTTTTTTCTCTTGGGATTTGGAAGTAGATGCATGTTTTAGATTTTACCAGCAGTTACCTAAAACTTTCTTAAAATAAATATTTCACTCACCTAATTAAGATTTTAAATGGTAGAAATGTTCTCCCTGCAAGCAGTGTAAGGAACTTGTCATTACCTTTTAACTTCCCACTGAATTTCCAATTCCATTCATCTGTTCCCATCCTGTATTTTAAAATACATTTACTGTTACAATTTTTTTATTCTTAGTATTTGCAGAAAGTATCTGGATAATGTGCTTAATCATTTTAGTGTTTGCTGTAAGCCTTCTTCGATCACAAACTCACTATTTGTCTCTTTGGATTTTCTTAATAATCCAGAACAAGGATCCTCAAACCCACAGCCGTGGGACAAATGTAGCTGTCACCTGATTGTGCCTGGCCCTTGGGCTCAGGATGGTTTTATGTTTTTATGCAATTTTTAAAAATCAGAAGCCAATTCTATTTCATGGCATATGAAAGTCATGCAAAATTCCAATTTCCGTTTCCACAAGTCAGGTTTTGCTGGTACAGAGCAATGCCCACTCGTTTGTGCCCTAAGGCCATTCCCCACTCCAGCAGCAGAGCTCCTGATTGTAGGGGAGACCTGGGGACCCCCTTCACAGGACACATCCGCCTGCCCTAGGTCTGCAGCAATGATCTGAGCCTTCTTCTAGGAACATACACGACGAGGATATTTACAGCGCTGTGTGGGGACACAGTTCCTTCCTCCGGACCCTGAGTTTGCCTGAGAGTGAAGACTACAACATTCGCAGTGACCAGAGCTGTCGATGGTGTGTCCACAACCGTGGTTATTATGGCCACACATAGAGCCCCGAGGTCCAGCTCTGTGTCCTTCCCCTCTCTGTCGTTCCCTGCTGAGCACACCAGGTGCAAGGGGACGAGAGCTCTCTTACTCCGGGGGCGACCTTAAATCTTTCCTCATTCATCATGCTTTTGGAGAGTCAGTTACCCACCCTGGCTTTATCCTGAAAAAACGCATCTTGTGACCTCTCCCACCTGGAACATCATACACAATCATTGCCGAAACCTGCTTTGCAGGTGCTGGCTTCAGAGAGAGCCCCTGGGTGGCCTGTTTCCTGCCACGTGACATACTCGAACATGTGTCTCTGGTATTCGCCTCTTTCCTGGTACCTACGAGATGTTCTCTGTCCGTTGTGCTCACTGTGACTCCATCATGATGACGGATGTTTGCACAGCCCATCCTCCCACGAAGACTCAGCCCCCATGGAGTATCTCCATCCTTCTTGGACCGTACCGAGGAAACATAATGAATTCGGAACGACCGGTTGCCGTATTCGTGGCGGTTTCGGGGTAAGACAGTTGTTATACAGAACGATGAACAGGTGATGTGGGCGATGAGGGGGAGGTGAGAGCTGTCAGAGCCCAAAGGAGGAGGACCAGATTTAACAGGGACATGGTTTGGGAGGGGCCGCACATGGAGGCAAGGCGTAACTTGGAGGATGGGAGAAATGTTCCCGGTAGAAGCAGTAGGGTTTTCTTTATTTAATGGCCAAGGAGTGCAGTGTGGGCAGGGAATCTAGAAGAGCTCAGCCTTGGGGCTCAGATACTGGGACATGGAGACAGCCAGGGCTTTGTGGTCCACGCCTGGCTCTTCATGGGACTGTGAAGCCATGAGTGGAAGACCAGATCGGGGCTGTGGCAGGTGGCCAGGTGAGCAGGTGGTGGGTCAGCCTGCTGTACCAGCGGGGTGACTGGTAAGGTCGCCCAGGGGAGCTCTGACAAGGGGTAAGGACAAGAACAAAGGGAAGGTGCGGTCAGGAGGTGCATGAGAGGTGGGGCCTGCGGGGGCCTCTGGGGCAAGGGGAAGACCAGTTAGCCATGCTCCCAGGCTCCCATTCCTGGCTCCATGCCTGACATGTGGCGGGAAACAGGGGGTCTAGAGCTGCAGATGGCAGGGAGGTGGCCAGGGTGAGGCGTCTAGACCCCAGCAGATCCCCAGCCTTCCGCGGGTGCAGGAGCAGCCTCTGGTCTGGGAGTCACTCACCACACCCAGCTCATTTCCTTGGGGGCACCCAGGACAATCTGTGAACACTTAATGGTCCTATTTCTTTACTTTCTGTCTGTCTGTATCATTTTCCTATGGCCGCTGTAACAAATGACCTTGAATTTCGAACTCCAGAAATTTACTCTTGCACAGTTTGGAGGCTGGAAGTCCTCCATGAGGATTAGTCCCAGGAATCAAGGGGCAGATGGGGGTACATTCTTACTTGCTCCAGCTTCTGGTGGCCAAACGTGGTCCTCGGCTTTGGGCAGCATCGCTCCTCTTGCCTCTGTGACCCCGTGGCTCCTCCTCGTCTGGAGTTAAGTACCCTTTGGCCTCTTTTATAAGGACAGTCCTGGATGAAGGTGGGGCCCTCCCGAATGATCCTAGACAACTTCCCCAACCAAGGAGCCTGGACTTAATCACATCCGCCAAGCCCTTTATGAGGAAGCATTCGGAGGTTTTGGGAGTCGGGATGTGGGTATCTATTGTGGCGGGCAGAGAAAGTGGGCATTCTTTTTTTTTTTTAACATTTTATTCATTTATTTGACAGAGAGAGAGGTCACAAGTAGGCAGAGAAGCAGGCAGAGAGAGAGGGGGAAGCAGGCTCCCCAGTGAGCGGAGAGCCCGACGCGGGGCTCGATCCCAGGACCCTGAGATCATGACCTGAGCTGAAGGCAGAGGCTTAAACCACTGAGCCACCCAGGTGCCCCGAAAGTGGGCATTCTTCACCCCAACACACCACCTTCCTCTCCAGGATTTCATCTCCAGGAGGGCAGGTTCTCTGCCTGTCACATTCTTCATCACATTCCGTGCACTAGCATCGTGCTGGACACAGGCAGAATTACTTTGTCCTCAGACTCAACAGTGTGTTAAGAATGTTATTCCTATTCTATTCTACTGCTTTTACTGTTTCCCCCCCAATAGCTCCAATGAAGGGAACTAGGAACTTTCCACATGCGGAAGTCTAGTCAATGTTTCCAACCTTGGTTGACGTTCATTAGCGCTCCCTGGTTTTTCTCTTCCTGTCTTTCTTCTTTCCTGCTTTCCTGCCTTCCTGTCTTCCTTCCTTCCTTCTTCCTTCTTTCCTCTTTCTTTCCTTCCTGCCTTCCTTCTTTCCTCCTTCCCTCCCTCCATCTCTCTCTCTCTCTTTCTTGGGAGATAAAGCTTTTTATTTTTATTGTTTTAACTTAAATAAAATTTAAATTCATTTAATTAACCTATAGCGTATTACTATTTCAGAGGTAGAAGTCAGTGATTCACCAGTCTTCTGGAACACCTGCTGCTCCTTCCATCATGTGCCCTCCTTAATGTCCATCACCCAGGCTCACCGGTTTTCCTTTAAGCTCCTGAGTTCTTTGGCTTCTCTACAAGGGCCCAGGTATGCTTTTTTGCTGGGTGATTGGTAAGACAGGGATTTGGGGTTTTGGCACCATGAAGAGCTGCATTCTTTGAGAGTGGGTGGGGGTCAGGGTGCCCACGTGACCCTTTTGTCCTCCTGGTGTGTGTGCCAGAAGGTAAGTCCACCCAGGTCACCTGTCTTCGCCCCCCCACCCTGTGAGAAGTGAGGAGGCTGTGGACACTTAGGAAGCTGCTCTCCCTGCAATCCTCTGTGTTTGCTGGCTGGTTTGCTGGTAATCGGAAGTGAGAACCACATTAACCTGCATGCAAGGCAGCATTTTCACCCAACTCCAAGAGCGGCCAGATTACAGATGGTGGTGCTGACTGCGTTTCAAACCAAGTGTGAGTGTGGGGTGGCTTCCTGCTAATCTTTGGTCCTATGCTCATGTAATATTTGCAGCAGGAACAAAAATAGCTCATTAGTTATGCACAGGCTTTTATTCTATGTCCTTGTATGCCCAGGGACAGTGAAGGGACCTGTGGCTTATTGATTCTGCATATTTGTGCTTTTATGTACTTTTGCTAGAAATATTGCAATTGGTAACGGCCGGGAGAACATTAATGTGTCACCTGAGAAGGTTTTCCTGTAGCCGCCCAACCCAAGTTTTAAACATAAACTAAAGATGGTTTGAGAAAATGTTAAGTTCTTCTTCGTTATCTTTTGAATGATCTTATTTTAGATCTTGGAAAAAATTTAGGATCTCATGTCTTCCTTTGTCTTCCTTGTGAATTGAGAACCATGCACTAAACATGGATTTTTCTCTTGCAAGTGTGGCCTACCTCTAAATATTCAAGCTAAAATATCCACCGGGCAGCAGCTCACCAGCAAGGAGTTCAAGCTTGTAATTGGAGAATGTCAAGGACGTGGAAATAAATATTTCTAGTCTTGGGCTTCCTCTAGGATGTAGCCATTTCAATACCATGCAAAGCTGAGAAACCTCTCTTGAGAGAGTCAAGTGGTCTTGCCAACTTCTCTAAGAGCGATGCTTCCATAATTTAAAAGAAGGAAAGATGTTTGCTGTTCTGCACCTAGAAAGTCCGCTTTGCAACATCATCACAATCACCAGCATCAACAGCATAAGCAGAACATCAATATTATAGCAGGTGCCATTCGTGGGCTGCTCATCTGTGCCAAGCACTATGCTCAGCACTTTGCACGCATTATCTTATGAAGTTATAATAATAATCCAGCGGACACCCCATTCTTAAGGAAGTAGAAACTCAGAAAGATCAACTACTTTATCCAGAGTAGCACAGCTGAGAAATGAGGAGGTGGGGTTTGACTCAGAAATGTTGGGCTGCAAAGTCTTGAAACCCATGGAGCAAGGCTGTGTGTTCTCATCGTGGGAAGACATTCCTTTATGACCTACCTCAAAACAAACTCACACCACTTACTTGAAATACACAGAATCCATAAACAGAAATCCATGATTCCTTACAGTTGTTTTAATTTGACAGTAAATGATTAAGTATAATCACACCTTCCACCAGCATGCTCCCCAAGAAGCATGAAGTTTCGGTTCATCCTCCCAGCTTCTTGAATTTAAAATACCCACAGGTTACCACATTGTTTACTCATGACTCTCTCATTTTCATTTTCTCAAAAATGAGCTAGATGACATCTGGTTAATAAGCTTTAGTAACCACTACGTCACTAGCTCATGTGGACCAAGGGCTCTGTAAGCTCGGCATCCTTTGGTCATTCACAGAATGTGACTCCATGTTTACCAAAGAGGTAAACTTCCTTCAGGTAGCGACTTACCTGGACTCCCTACGCTCATGAGACACACGGTCAAGGTGCTTAGTCCAAAGTCTATGTTCTTCTCATCAGGATGAAAAAATATTATTTTCAATTTGTAAGAATAAAAAAAAAATTGATTGTGCTTGACATAAGTTACTTACCTCTACTGTTTGAAAGCCTTTGGCCTAACCACATTCTTCTGAATTTTGAATTTGTCATAGTTCTGCTTATAGTGAAATTTGAAATTTGAGATAAATAATACATAGAAAAATAAAATTACAAGTAATAAAGCCTTTTTTTTTTTTTGGATGATTCCCTGGAATCATAAAGTTTTTCAAGCTGGGTCAATATCTTTATTTTATTTTATTTTTCAGTGTTCCAAAATTCATTGTTTATGCACCACACCCAGTGCTCCATGCAATATGTGTCCTCCTTATATCTTCATTAGAAATCACAGATAAACTACATTAAATGCTAACCAAACCCTATGGCTCCTCAAAATTAGAAACTGTGTTATTTTATTTTATTTTTAAAAATTCTCAGCATTTTACATGGTTCCTGGCTTATCATATGTGTTCAACTATTTGGTGAATTTGATAAAAATATTTTTAATTTTAAGATGTCTGGGATGAGATACCTGATTATGATGTAAAATTAACAATATGAAACGGTATTCTAGCATTCTAATACCCAGGAGAAATTGAAGAAACCATTATCATTATATTAACAATACTATCTGGCTTAGCGATTCTTGGATGTAGTAAAAATGTGGACAGAAACATTGAAGGCATTTTGTTTTGTAAATGATGAGAGGAATAAAAACAGCAGCAAGAGGTTATTTAGTTTGAGAATTGTATTGATTCCTATCTCCTCTCATAATATATTAGTCTGGGCACTAAACTAACTTTCTCTTTGTCCAATTACAGAGAGAAAGAAAGAGAACGAGAACATTCAGGCTTCGAGTATTGAAGTCCTAGTACAAGCCTCAAACCTACCACTTTACATTTACTATAGAAATTGCATTCCCATGGACAATTTGAAAGCATTTTATAAAAATTAATTACTTAAAAATGCATTGCATTAAAAAATCTATTGCCTGCTCTGACTACTTTAAAGTTCCTTTAAGGCATTTTCATTTATCTTTACAACTCTCATTTAAAACAACAACAACAAAAAAATGTTTTATATGGTTTTGAACCAGAAAACTCACAGAAGAAATGACTGTTTATTCAAAACTAACTATATACATCTTTTAATTTTTATCACAAAGATACATTTTATAACTTCAACTTGCTTCATCCAAATACTGAAGAAAAGCCTCATTTATTATTGTAACAGCAACAAAAAGAATATTAAAAAGAGAAATCATTCTTTACTCCATTTCTCTTTTGGATTTGCAAAAAAATCACTTCATTTTCCATGCCTCCATGGTGAGACTTTTACCACTTTGGTTTCTCTAGTATTTTTTTTTTAAAGATTTTATTTATTTATTTGACAGAGAGAGATCACAAGTAGGGAGAGAGGCAGGCAGAGAGAGAGAGAGGAGGAAGCAGGCTCCCTGCCAAGCAGAGAGCCTGATCCCAGGGTCCTGGGATCATGACCTGAGCGAAAGGCAGAGGCTTTAACCCACTGAGCCACCCAGGCGCCCCGTATTTTTTTCTTTTTTCTTCTTTTTTTCATTCATATGTACTCAATGGTAGAGGGCGACTATCAACCCCCAAATCCCACGAGGGCTTGATGCTGGCCCACAAAGGTTTCGGAGACCATGGTAGGTTCTTTGGGCATCAACAGGGGTCAACC
This sequence comes from Meles meles, assembly GCF_922984935.1. NCBI lineage: Eukaryota > Metazoa > Chordata > Mammalia > Carnivora > Mustelidae > Meles > Meles meles. Next base: position 93,408,758 of record NC_060077.1, on the reverse strand, counting down.
CAAGCTTGGCCGCATCCCTTAAGCTTGGCGTCATCTTTCTGGGGAGGCAGGACATACAGATGCACACAAGGAAATCCGAGCAGAGAGCTGCATGGCCACAAGAGACATGAGTCTGGGATGTTGTGAGTTATCCCATGCTCAGTGGCCAGAAGAGAAGTGGGTGTGAAAACAATCTTTCATCCTTGGAAGGATGGCGACCACTGTGGGCTGGAGAAAGGTTTACTCGGTTTGGCCTTCTTACTGTCTGAAGAAAAAATAAAGGAACCAAGCAAATGAACAAAGAAAAAAAAGAGACCAACAAAAAATCAGCCTTAAATACAGAGACCAAAATGGTGGCTGCCAGGAGGGAGGTAGGCGGGACCGTGTTCTGGGGAAATAAACTTGTGAGACAGGTGAAGGGGACTGAGAGGGCACCGTCACGACGAGCACTGAGACGTGCACAGAATTGTTGAGTCACACGGCACACCTGAAACTCGTGTGCCACTGCATGTCCAGTGTCCGAAGCTGAGGAAAATTCATGTTCTCTTTATGCTTGGTCGCAAAGGAGCAGTGACAAGACTCTCTGTTGTGTTGCGAGCATTATTGTGTAAACGAACTCAAGAAGAAATGGCGGGAAAGGCAGCACACATGAAAATGTTTGTCATGATCTCCATCTGGGCGGCAGTGAAGACCAGCCTTCCATCGAAGGTTGCACGTTGGGTTGATTTGTTTTGTGGCTGTTTTCTTTGGCTGTTCCTTGAAGTTTCTTTGGGATCAATAATGCATCAATAATGCATCAATAATGGCTTCAGGTCTCCAAAATCTTGAAATCATTTTTCCAGCTTTATTAAGAATCTCTATTTCTTTTCCTATCGAATGAAAAAAGAACATGTGCCCCTGTTTAAAAAAAAAAAAAGAAAAAGAACTTTTTGCCAGCAATTTTTTTTAATAAGGTAATTTTCGCAGATCGGATGTCTGAAAGAGGTGAATACTATTACCCAGGGACCTTTTGCTGAAGTGGAGCCCTCGTGGGCTTCTTTTCTCCCAGTGATTGAGCTGAAAAGTATGAGCTAAGCCAAATGTGTAGATCTGGAATTCACTAAATTGCTTCCTCTAACTTCCTTATTTTTCAGTCAGTAATAATTTGATTATAAATTGAACTCAATGGGGCAACAGACAAATACATATTCTGAACAGATTCTTAACTACCAAAATATGTGTTCACCTGAAAAGCAGAATGCGTGTGTCTAATTATGCACATGTATTTATTCTAACTTGCTTGATTAACAAAACAAAATGAAAAAGTCAAATAAACTTTCTTGGTTCTAGTGGGAAACACATTTCAAACTCCAGAGAGGGGGAAGGAAGGAACCCAATTGTGATTAATAATGCTCATTACTGAGCTTCTGCTCTGACCAGCCCACACCTCAGAAGGTCTTATTATTATTCCCCTTCTCTACAAAATGAGAGCAAAATAAGAGAGTGAAACATGGAAAAAGCAAACCTTTTGGTACATTTCTAAAGTTGGCTAAAACTTTATTGTTTAGGTAACCGGGGCTCTGCTCTGGGCTTACAGTATGTACTAGGAGCAGACATACAGTAACTGAATTGTTTCAACATATCCAAATAGCATTGAAATGGACCTAATTGTTGCACTAGAGGAAAACCCCATGTGTCTCCAGAGACTATTAGTGTCATTTAAAGGGCTAAATGTATCATAAAACCTGTCTTTAACGGAATAAAATTGTACAGACCAACACAATTTTAGCTAATGCTTTCCACATTTCTTGAAATAAAGACAAAAGGGAGGAAAGAGAAAGAAAGAGAGAGAGAGGAAGAAAGAAAGGTAGGTAGAAAAGAAAGGAGAAGAAAGGAAAGAAAAATGTTAGCTGTAAAAACCCGTTTTTTTGGGTCACTAAATTATCAGGAATAATTTAGTTGTATAAACCATCAAATATCTTTTCAAAAATAAAAAGGATTTTGTAGCAAGGTACTTGCAAGGTAGATTTGCATAAAATATTCCAATTCTACAAGGTAAATGTTATGTTTCTTTCCATTACACTTCTTTCATAATGTGGATTTGAACAAAAATGAAACTTAACCTACACAAGGAACAGATTCAAACTTCTTCCATTTTATGCCTTCACAATGGAAGTGAACTTTGTAGCTGGTTTCACTGACGCTTTATTTTCATTTTATTTTTTTGTTCTGGGGAAATACTTCCCCATGGTATTTTCTTATTGTTACATATGTTGTGCCCGCTGAATGTGTGCTCCTCTCCCCTTTGAGTAAAGTAAATAATGGTAGAGCTTTTCCCAAACAGAAAAAGGTAGAGAGAAAGGTTTAAGCATTGCTTTTATTCCATCAAAGAGACAAAAGGATATTTCTTTCCTCCAAAGAAGTTCAGAGTATAATGGGGAAAAATCAAGAACAGAGACAAATAGTGAATCAAACCTCAATTGAAAGAACAAATCTTTCTATTTATGTGTCTCATCTTTTCACCGGGGTTGTATATCAACTATCAAGAAAGCTATTTCAAATAAGTTCTGCTAACATAATTGTTATTTTATAAGTTTAGTTGCTATGGTAATGCATGATGTAATCGTCTATTACCATCACAATCCGTTCGTCTTTCATACCTCGCCAGCATATTATTTCCCCCTTTTCTCCCTTAGTTCTCTAGGATGCGGGAAGAAAAACAAAACAAAATAAAGTGATGTATATATTGTTTTATTCTTCTGCAAAGCCTCTCAATCAGGATATAATTATCCGTGTGTAGGAGCTTTCCCTGGAACTGCAAAGTTTTAGATTTCCTTGCCGTCGCTGCCATTATCACGCGATCCTCATTAAACGACGCGTGAATGGAAACAATTGTAATTTCTTCATTGTTCGCTGCTAAAATGAACGTGCTACGTGCATATTTCCAGAAGATAGGGACCACCCGGCAAATCGTTGACTGAGGGTTGCCCGCGCTGAGGGAGACAGGTTGGTTGGGGGCAGTTTTGCCATCCGCCAGAAGCGGAGCCTGGCCAAAATAAAATAAGACAGACTCTGGCAACCCATTGTTCTCAGCGAAGGGCTGCCCAGGGGCCACAGGTCTAGAAATGTCAGGAAATCGTGTCGCACCGGGCGTGTTAAAAGAGGAGGGAATGCATGTCTTGTACGGAGGGGTACAGTGATGCATTTCACAATGGGATTTTGCTGCATCCCCAAGGTCACTTTGCCCTTCCGGGGATGGCCTCAGAGTGCCGCACACCATGAGCAGGGCCGCGCACTCCAGGCATCCAGGGAGAAGGGCTCCGGATGTAGGACACTACACTTGGCCACTGGTGGCAGGAGAGGGCCAGCTGCAGCAGGGAGAATTGGCCTCGCTTCCTTCTGCACCTACTGCTGCCCTCCTGAGCCCTGGTTAGGGGTTCCGCGTCCCCACCCGTGTCTTCATTCCAGGACCCCGTGCGGGAACAGATGCGAGGCGGCTGTCGCTGCCCATCTCTGTATGCCCTTCCTGAAAGCCACGCTTCTCCTGCTTTTCGGCCCCATCCTTTAAAAATCCTGATTCATGCCCCCACCTTCGTCCCAGAAGCCAGTGAGAGGTTTTCATCCTTTCCCAGGATTGTGTTTCTGTGCTCTGAGCCCTGACTTGCTTCTGCTTCTTTGTATTTCTTGTCATTCTGTCATTTCCCACCGTGAGAAGGTAACTTCTCTTTCTCTCTCTCCCCTGCCAGACTGTAAGCCTCTTGAAGTCGGAGACCGTCTCTAACTCACACTTGTACCTCCCCAAAGGGTGCAGCACAGAGCTTGGGGCCGGTAGGCAGCTCTTCATTGAAGAAAAAAAGGAATCCAACGCGAATCCCCGTCCCACAGGGAGCATGGGCATTGAAAACAAGTTCTCTGCCACAACTCACAGATTGTTCTGGCCATAGCGACCCCCGTGGCTCGCACACCAAGCCCTGGACCCAGCCATCATTGCTTGATTTTGTTTGCTGTTATCTAGGGAACAGATGTTTTTCAAATGGTAGAATTTAAGTACATGCTGGCCCTAAATGAGGTCACTCTCCTCCAGTTTAGGAAAAGCCCCGAATTCCACTATTCCCTATACTGCTGTATATTTTCCTTGATATACATCATAGACAGGATTTCTGAAAGCTTCTGAAAAACACATAATAAATTTGGTGCTTCTCCTTTCTTATGGTTTTGTGTTATATTTAGAAATATGATAGTTCTGCTCTATTTTTATATCCCCACAAGCGTGGTGTGTGAGTAGTGAGTATTTACTGAATGCGGGGACAAGGAGAGGAAGAGATAAAGGGAGGAAGAAGGCAAGTAGGAAAAAGGAAGGAAAGGGGAAGGGGGAGGGAGGGCAGCGGAGAGGGAGGGATGAGGGGAGGATGGGAGGCTGGGGAGGGAGGAGGCAGGGAAGAGAAACACCGGATCCTTTTTGGCTTTCTTTACATAGTACCTCTTCTCGACTTCAAGACCCAGTGGATAGTCCCGTATTCTGAGTTTCTGTACAACTCTAAGGGTTGTGACGAAGTTACAAGGTAAGTTCCTAAAAAGAAAACTCAAAGGAGTCATAATTTAAAACGAAACCATTACAATTATGGCCACACACTACTGTGGGCAGCTCTAATCACTCTCCTTTCCAACTCATTGATTTCAGGCACGTTTAGGGCTAGTTACGCACAGAAGAGCATTTGCGATTCACAGATGCCCAACCTATGCTCCTTCAGTCATTCTCATTGTGATAGTTCTTCACAAATGGTGTTTGGTGGCGCCCTTCTTTCTAATTGCTTTAAATTAAAAAGCAATTAGATGCTTGCTAATTTCAGATGAGATTCTCTGGGTCAGGCCTGAGATGGCCACAGAATCATTAGGAAGTGTGCATTACAGATCTCCTTCCAATACCAACTGGACCTCCGGAGAGCACAAGGTCAGGGGCTAGTCCTGCAGGTGGCAGCTGTCTTTACGATTGGCAAGATGATGCAAAAACTTGTTTGTGTTGGACAGGCCCAGGGGATGCCATCAGTCTTCTTACTGCTGTTCTGAAATGAATCAAGGCATCGCTGGGACTCTGGAGCCATCGCTGTCTCCCCAGTGCACGGCGCCGGGGGGGCAGCAAAGCTCCATGCTTCATACTTGACCTAACAATACTTTCTTTGTAAAACATTTCACAGTATACAAGGAGCTTTCCTCAGTTTACAAAAAGGGTTTTGTTTTTCTTGTTCTTTCTGAGTTTGAGCTTGAAAAGACCCCACATTTTGAAGTGTTGGTTTCTCAGCCCACTTCCCAGATGAGGAAAGGAAAGCGCTTTGGTGACTTGCCCACAGTCTTTTGGCCCGACACAGGGCTGGGACTGTAAGTGAGGTCCTCAGACTCCGTGACTCTATTTGCATTGACTCATAATGCAATGCAAACAGAGTTATCTGTCTTAACAGATTAAGTGATGAATTTGCAAGAGATCGTACTCCCCAGTAACATCTGTGAGTCCACAGTAATTCCCTAATTCCAGAACCATGACCTGGAGAAAATGGTATTTGTTGCTATTTTAGTTGATTTGGAGAAGGACTGGGATTTTCCTTTTGCCTCACCTCCTGAGACTTTGAAGAACATAGGAACAATTTCAGCTGTGGCTGGCACTCACTTCAGTCACAGGCAGGCTCCTTGAAACACAGGATTTGCTGGAATTGCTCATCTCTCCAGATCTGGATTGAGAAGTGTTACTTCTATTTCCTTTCTACCAGTTTTTATGCAGGAGTGTTATTTAGTGAGTTGATGTCATGAGCCGCTCTTTCATTCAAGGGGTGTCTGGAGGAATTACCCACAACAAACCAGCACGCTTGGTGAGTCACCAAAACTATTTCCTTATTCCAAGAAAATTTTGCAAGCTTGTCAAGGCAAATTTTCCCTCTCGTTGCAGAATGTGCAATGAAACAACATGCGTTGGTTTGTTTTTAGCTAGATCACTACGAATTGGCACGTTAATATCATACCAATTAAGGAATGAGACAGAAAATAAAGTTAAAATATTCGTTTTGCAAAAATTAAAAAATAATGGTCAAAAAATGGTACTGATATTTGGGAGTGTATTGGAATCTTAAGATTCAATGTTAAAAATTTTTAATAATTCTCTTTCAACCTCAACCAATATTTATTTTGATTTAAAAAATTAAAACACATTTTCTTACCTATAAAATTGCACTTTGAGGAAAAACTGGAAATACACAAAAATATAAATATATCAATAAAGTTCCTATAAAATGAGCTTGCTAAAATATTCCTATATTTCTTTAAGTCTTTTCTCCATTTCATATTTTTAACATGTGTTTTTCTTATCCCTATAAGCATATCATAAGTATATTCCATTGGGTCAATAGTCAAAGCTTATGTAACTCATTCTTGCTTATGGACATTTAGGTTATTTTTGTATTTTTATTATGATCAGTATAACCACAAAAAATACACATCATTTGTATGTTATATATTTATATATAAGTGTTTATATATATTTTATATTTATACAATATAAGTATGTATATCAATATATAAAATATAAGCATTTATATAAATACATGAATATATGTTTATAAAAATATATAAAGTATTTATAAAATAATTCCCCCCCCGTTATTTGCCTAAGAGGCAAAGTTAAATTTTATTTATGACATTTATGGACTATAAAAACATTTTATGTTACTTTTTGTAATCAAATTTAGTAAGAGTTTGTGATTTCTTTCCTAAATTTTATGCATGGAAATTTATTTTCTAATCAGAGATCATGTAGTTATTTTTGTATGTATTTTCTTCTCTATTTTGGGGTTTTTTTCTCACTTAATAATTTGGTCTACTCCGAATTTGTTCTGGTGTCTGTGAGAGGGAGTTATTTATGCACTGTTCCCTCAACTTGCTAATCATTTGCCAAATAATACCTGTTTTTGTCATTGTTTTGCATTGATGTTTTTGTCAAATATAAAATTCTCATACATACTGGGTTCTGTTTTGGGACTCTCTTATTTTCATTGATGAGGTTTATTTTATTTTTCAATTTCATTCTGATCATTGACTTTTAAGGAGCGAGACCCTTTGCTAGAATTAAAGACTGTATTTTCAAAAAGCTTACAGCTGGGGAGACAAAACCCACGTGAAGGCGCATGAACAGATGCCCTGGGGGAGAGAGTGGCCACCTTGGTGGGGGGTCGTAGGATGAGACACAGCTGAATGCATAGCTCATTCCTGCAGAGCCTGAAAGATCATCAGGAGTGGACGGTGCAGGTGGGCAGTGGGAGAGCCCTTTGGCTTGAGTTCACGGAGGCAAGACGGAGAAACTGGGGGTTGCAGGAGATTTCAGTGCTGGGGTTCGGGCAAGCTGGAGGCAGCATCTGCAGGGCTTGGCCGCCATGCCAGGGAACGCACCCTGAGCTGTAGCCACAGATAATTGCAAATGTTTACTCACACAATGTCCTCTTAAGTTTCAGATCCTTCGAGAGTAGACTGGCACGTAAGAGGTAACATGCATTTATGTAAAGTCATCGTTTTCAGTGTTTCCCCCTCTTGGCCTTTACAAAACCTCCTCTGTCCTGTTGTGTGCGGGTGCGGGGTTTCTGCAGAGGTGAGGTCTCGGTGGAGCAAATGTCACAGCACTTCCTGTCCTTTCTTCTGATCCTTTCTACTCCGCAGGGATGTTCTCACTCACCAAAATGTCTTTGGGAGTATCTTACCAAGTGGGAAGATTAGAAAAATATTAAACTTCGGTATTTTTTTTCCATGTGCATTTCCAGCTCCCAAGATCACATGGCTAGACATTCTTTGACCTTTGGAGGACAGCTCTCAGCTCTACCTTCCAAACGGACATGCCTTGCCACGTTGGTGGGAGCATCCCTGACTTCATCAAAATTATTTAAGAAGATGCTGAGTAGACCTACTGCCTGCTACGATTGAACTGTCCCACTGGTCCCCATGCTATGGGACCACAGCTGTTGGATGCCTCACCTGTGGTGGCTTCTGTTCCCTGACTGCCAGGCTGCTGGTGCTTGGCCTGGGTGGCTTATGCACGGATGATCTGAGTCCACAGTAGAGTCTCCTGTGTCCAGCAATGTTCCTCACAGCTACTATGGCCATCCAGGTCCTGGAGCGGAGACAGCTCAGAGCCAGGTCCATGCTTGTCCCCAGCTGTCGTGGAATGAGAGTGAGAAGCAAACCTCATTCTCAAGTCTTAAGATAATGGTGTCCTCTGATGGGTAAGTGGTTACTTTTCTCTATAGTTTTTAAAGTTTCTTATTTCATATTTATGAAGCTCATTTGTATATACTTAAAATTATTTAAATTTTATTTTACTTAAGTTGTTTATACTAATTCAAATGAAATAAGCCTTATGTTTTTTGGACCAGGGGGAATAAATAAAGTACAAGCTTGTCCAAAGCCTAAACTTTGCAATGAATCTAAGAATTCCTTAAAACCTCTGTGCTGAGGTTCAAGGTGTTGGGGTCCGTTATCAAAGGAACGAGACTGAGACAAAGTGAAAATTATGCAAAGCCTTATTCTATGCCAAGCATTAGAAGTCAGACTGACCGGCCAGGGCCGCTTCCAAAGAGAGCGAGCCCCTCCCGATCTCACAGGCTGGTTTTATAGGGCATAACCGCAGACCCAAGGTACGTGGTTCTTATTGTTAAGGCGTTTACTCCCGGAATCGATACCCGGAACCATACCAGGAGCTACGGGGCATTTATTCCCGGAATGAAGTCCGTGGATGTAAACAACAATCTGGTTACCCAGGCAATATGGAGTCGCTCTGGCCAAGCAGGCCCGAATAGTTAAACAGGTTTTAACATTAAATTGGCCCTAACACAGCCATCACAGGGAAAGAAGCCACCATTTGCAGAGAGAGGGGGCGATCTCACCCAGGGCACAAACTATTTCATCGTGTTTTGAAGCGCTTTCTAAGTGAATTTACTAAGATCGATCCACATACGGAACCGCGTCGTCTCTTGAAATTCGCTCCATCCTTTCGCGACTGATCTCGCATCTCTAACTCCTGCTGTTTGTATTTCCGAGGGGTAAATCTGAAACCGAAGAGTAACACAACTGATGTTTTATAATAACTCGTTCTCCTTGCAGCTTCGTTACTTGATTACCAACGCCTGCTATGTATGTTTCTTACTTAGTTTCTCTCTTAGCCAAGCTCTTCACTAAACACATGTGGCTACCCGCCCGTCGTGTCCAGCCATGTCGATCAACTCACCGACCCACTGCCTTTTACAACGAAAACACTCGCTTAACTAATCCGATCCACCAAAAGAATATGCCGTCCTATGAGCAGCAAAAATTAAGAAGTTATTCCATGATTTCTTTCCCTGTTGGCTATGGCAAAAAATTACCTTATTTAATGTCTGAAGCGCTGTTGGCCACTGATGTTTTAGCACTTTGCTTCAGCCTCAATAATACAAAATATCACTATAGACTCCCCCCCGCTTTTTATTATTTTACTCGTGTTAACATTTTATCTCTCGTTTTGCTGGCTTATCCTCAACTTCCTTTCTTTTTCTCCCAGCATTTCATGTCTCATCTGTGTAATGCCTTTTCTGTCCTTAACCCACCCCCCTGCTCATCCACGTAAATCACGTTTTATTTCTGTCCCGGAAGGCCTTATGGTAATTAAATAATGGTGTTTCTTCTAATATTTCTAGGAACACTTTATTATTTTATACTAGACATATTGGATGCTGTGAATTGAAATGGACTTCAGGCAATCGCTTACTTTCAATATTGGTCTGTCATTAGGTTATGTCTAAAGGACAGAATCAAGCATATTCTGTTTTCTGATGTAGTAAATGTAATTGATGTGAAGACTATTTGCTCTTCTGTGAAGGCAATGATATAAGCGTAAAAGGATATCTGAATTTTTTTCCTGTGAGCAAAAAGGAGGAGGTTCTAATCGTGTAAGAAGTGGAATTGAGAGTTTTGTTTGAAAAGGATAAAGTCGTAGATTGAGATCTACACTTGAGACAATATTGATCTTGGGATCTAATGAATGTGGTTTTATTTCAAACAAAAGGGAAAAAGAAGTCTAGTGTGTGTGTGTGTGTGACCTCATGGAGCAAGCCAGCCTGTGGAGAATGGGCCACGTGGGCACGGGGTAGCTGACCCTTCCCAAAGCCTGGTTTCCTCACTGGTGAAACATCATTGAGGGGATTAAGTGAGAAAACGTCTGTAAGCACCGGTGACTTGTCAGAAACATTTAGTTCCTTTCTTTTGTATCTCCTAGTCCCCGTTAAAGGCGGCTGGAAGCTGCACTCCCGTTTTCCTGCGGTTTTAAATTGTTTGTAATAGCTGAGATTTACTCCCATGCTCCGAGCCTGAATTTCAGTATTCCTAATTGTAAAGCTGCATACCGCATTGACTGGAATGCAAATGCAAACACACTTGCATGCACTACACATAACCCCCACACACACACAAGCACATGCCGTGTCCATAACTCTTGGGATTAGCATTCAACGTGATGAGAACAGTTTGGGGCTCTTAAGTTTGCCTGGACCACATGAGCTTATGCTCTTGAAGGCTTGTCAACACTGAACTGGGATTTTGAGATAGCAGCTCTGCATACGTAGGGAAATGAAGTCGCAAAAGTCCACACAAAGAAAATTCCCGTTATTTTGCAAAATACTAATCATGATGAAAACTAGATGAACCTGGAAGTCATTGATGGAAAATCCAAGTAATGTATTCTTTTAGGAAATAGTCCAAGAAAATCTGTAAGCTCCCTTTCTTTAGGTATATGAACTGATGCTTTCTTTCACCTGGTTGCTAAGAGGTTCTCAGATGAATACAATGTATGATTAAAAGAAATTTTTTGAAAAGTACTTTGTAAAATATAAATTGACATACAAATGGTACTGCAAGTAATGTCCCTGAAGTAAGAAACAGAGCTTTTCTTCTCTTACATGTCTCTCTTCTCATCAATGTTTATATACTTTTAATTTGGAATATAATTTTATATTTTTAATAATATAAATATTATTTTATATGTATATTATTTTATTTATTTTTAGTTTTTAAATTTTATTTTATTTATTTTTGTTTGCTTTATATGTATATTTTTTATTTATGCTTAACATACTTACATGTTTTGTATGTAAGTATGTATTAATGAAGTACAGTGTTATTTGTAAGTAAATATATAGAAAGCATCTTCAGAATAGTCAAGAGTCAGTAAAAGCAATGTTTATTATATTTGAAGTCTCTTGACTCTTATTAGCTTTTTCCAGCCCTCCTGAGATGTAATTGACATATGACATTGTGTGGGTTTAAAGTGTACAATGTGATGATTTGCTACACACCCATATTGCAACATGTTTACCAAAATAAACTTAATCAACACATCTTTCACATCGCATAATTACCCTTCAGTGCTTGTCATTGCTATGTGAGAATGCTTAAGATCTACTCTCAGAACAACTTTCAAGTAGACAACACAGTATTGCTAATTACGGTCCATGCTGTGGGCTTGATCCTTGGAGCAAACCCATCGTATGCCTGAAAGGCTGGACACGTGGACCAACATCTCCCTATCTCCCTGAGCTCCTGGCAATCACCATTCTACTCTTCATTACTGAGAGTTCAGCTATTTTTAATTCCCCAGATAAGGGAGAACAAACAGTATTTGTTTTTAGAGAAATACTTTCAATATACTTGTCCAGCTTTTTTTAGCTTAGAATAATGCCCTCATGTTCTACCCATGTCGTTGCAAATAGTAGGACTTCTTTTCTCATAAATGAATATATATTCGTTTTATGTATATATATTCACATTTTGTTTATCTATTCATCCATTGGTGGACACTTAGGTTGCTTTCATGTGTTGGTTATGATAAATAATGTTTCAGTGAATATGAGAATATAGGTATCTTTTCCAGATACTGATTTCTTTTCTTTTGGTAAATGCCCAGAGTTGGAGTTGCTGGGTCCCATGCTAGCTCTGTTTTTATGAAGAACTTCCATACTGTTTTCACGGTGGCTGCATCAATTTCTATCCCCATGAAAAGTGCACAGGGTTCATTTTCCCCCACTTCCTCACAACACTAGTGATCTCTCGTCTTTTGTATAATAGCTGTTCTAACATATAAAAGGTGATATCTTATTGTGTTTTTTTAATTTGCATTTCTTTGATGATTGGTGATGCTGAACATCTCTTCATGTACCTTGGATGTTTTTATGTCTTTGGAAATCAGGTGCTTTGCTCATTTTAAAATTAAAGGTTTATTTACTTATTTGCTATTGAGCTGTATGGGTTCCTTGTGTATTTTAGATCTTAACCCCTTATAAGATACAGGATTTGCAAATATTTTCTTCCATTCTATAAGCTGTCCTTTAATTTTGTCGATGAGTTTCCTTTGCTGTACAGAAGCTTTTACCTTGATGTGATCCTATGCATTGATTTCTGTCAGTGTTGCTTATGTTTTTGGTGTCAAACCCCAAAAATTGTCAAGGCTGAAGTCAAGGTGTTTTTTCCCTATGTTTACTTCTAGAAGTTTTATAGTTTCAAGTTCCATGTTTAAGGGAGGTTTTTTTTTTTAAGATTTTATTTATCCATTTGACAGAGAGAGATCACAAGTAGGCAGAGAGGCAGACAGAGGGAGAGGGGGAAGCAGGCTCCCTGCTGAGCAGAGAGCCCAATGCGGGACTTGATCCCAGAACCCTGAGATCATGACCCGAGCCGAAGGTAGAGGATTTAACCTACGATCCAGCAGGTGTCCCTCAGGGAGTTTTTTTTTTTTTTTTAACAAAACATTATTATTATTCTTTTTCTTTTTTGCCCAGAATTTGACCAATCCAAATGAAATTACACGGACAGAACTAACTGTCCCCAAGGCTTTCTACACTTGAATAACCCCCTAAAATATATTATTTTTCTTCTTTTCTACATGTTTATATTAGCTAGTCCTCCCTCTAATAAAAAAGCAAGTACTTTATTTTATCATAGCATCAAAATATTAAGTTACATACCTTGTCATTTAAATGATATTGAAATAAAGGATTGATTGTGGAATACTCATCACGTTCTTACATTAAAAATTACGATCCCTGCAAGCTCTAATTTCAACTGAAACATTAACAATAACACTACTTAGCATTTGCCTGGCACCTTACACTCTCAAAGAACTCAGCTATTATGAATTGGTTAATCTCTCACGAGCCCTGTGAGCATTACCCTTTCTTTTTACAGACCGCGGAGTTAAGGGGCTTGCCCACAGAGCCAGACATTCTGGTTACACTTGAACTCGGGGCTTGATCTCTAATGTTTCCTGCCGACCACAGAACTCAGCTGTTCAATATTAACAGATTAAAATACAGTAGACAAGAATACCTCAAAATAGGTTTTTAGCTGCTTGGTGACAAAACAGTCAATAGTTAAAGCAGACTCTTTGCTTGTATCTGTCTTGGAGCTTTTCTAAGGAAATCACGGCTCATTTTGTAAAATTATAGTAATTTTAAAACAGAGAATGAAACCGGGTTCTTGGTAGAAAGGTCAGTGTGAGGAAGGGAATGACCCACTTCCTCTTTAATAATTGAGTTAACTGACAATTGGACCAGTTTGCCAGGAGCACTCTAGTCTTGCTCGCAGGGCCTCTGACCGTCTCCTCCCATCCAGAAGCAAGAGTACTCAGAGCGGAGGAGGGGGATGGTTCTCGTCCATTAGCGCACCCGCCCTCCACACCTTGCCCCCGTGGTCTGCCCCATAGCAAACCTCTGCACGGTGACCTCACCACGTGAGTCTGCTGGAGGCTCTCCCTTCCTCACTTGCAAGCCTTCCAGGCCTCTGCATTCTCTGAGGTTGCCTTTCCTCGGGTCAATGAAACCCAAGGCTCCAGAGTCTTTTTTCAACTTTTAGGAAAACATGTTTTGTTTTGGGGGATGGGGGAACTCAGTGGATTCCTTTCTAAAACTAAATGACTTTCTGTTTATCAGGTGGAAATCAACAGTTTTTGAACATGAACTTTGTGGTTTTTCTCTTCTCTCCCACAAAGCCAGGTCCTCGGTTTTCATACATGGGAGAGTCCGGCTGCCCAGCAGGTGAGACAAGATTCACCTGACCCCATGCAAGTGTTTGGTAAGTGCTCTTGCAACATTTTCTACTACTGCTGCGACTCAGGCAAAGATTCCTTTTAAAGAAATAGAACAGAAATCCCCGAGACTCCAATGCTAGAGCCCATGACAAAAAGGAAGGCTTTTTGGGTATGAATCTCTCTGCCAGGCCAAGGAAGGGTCAGCCGTGGAAGAGCCAGTCATATACAGAAATTGTAAATCCCACTGATAAACAAAACACAGTAATTTCCAATACTTGGCATGTCATCCTTTCTGGTAAAAGTTTTTTGAGGATTCACTCAATATATAAATCAAATATAAATTGTGCACTATCATTAAAACATTTATAAAAAAATTCAAATATAAGATACATTGTATTTTTTCTAAAGATTTTATTTATGTATTGGAGAGAGAGAGAGAGAGAGCGCACAAGTAGGGGGAGCAGCAGGCAGAGGGAGAGGGAGAAGCGGGCTTCCCGCTAACCAGGGAGTCCCATCTGGGGTTCAATTCTAGGACCCTGAGATCATGACTTGTCATCATGATCTGAAGGTAGGTGCTTAACCAACTGAGCCATCCAGGTGGCCCTATAAGATACATTTAAAAAGACTATTTTAAATAATTAAATATATGCCAAAAGTATACAATTATTATTATAATGGATTATGGTAAAAGCAATAAATGCTTTTTTATTTTTAAAAATTTTGTTTTATGGCACGGTGCCTGGGATCGAGCCCCACATTGGGCTCTCTGCTCAGCAGGGAGTCTGCTTCCCCTTCTCTCTTTCTGCCTGTCAAATAAATAAATAAAATCTTTAAAAAATTATTTTATGTTTTATAACACAACAATTCAAATGGCTACTTATAAAAGTTCAATTTATTTTCTCACCTTGGTTTCAATGGCTATTGTGATTAAAAAATAGAAAAATTCTTCACAAAGATTCATCATTCCGAGTGAGAAAAATTCATCATGAGCTTTACTTAAGTTATAATATTTGTTTTTCAAACTTATGATATTTGCTTTTCAAATTTCTATGCAGCAATTTTGTTGAATTCTGGCTATTAAACTTCCTATATTTCTTTATCATTCAATTGTACCACCAAGCTAATAGGAACATGTGTCTTTTATCATCATTTTTGGCCAATTTGGGGGGAAAAAACCTAAGCAGATCAGAGGACTTTGAATTTCTAGTTTGTAGCTGTGAGGATTTTTTGTTAAAGATTTTATTTATTTATTTGACAGAGAGAGAGATCACAAGTAGGCAGAGAGGCAGGCAGAGACAGAGAGAGGGGGAAGCAGGCTCCCTGCTGAGCAGAGACCCCCGATGTGGGGCTCGATCCCAGGACCCTGAGATCATGACCTGAGCGGAAGCAGAGGGTTAACCCACTGAGCCACCCAGGCACCTCAAGGATTTTTTTTTTAAATGGATAATGCATTTACATTATTTTTACCACTAATTACGGATTAAGGAAACTTAGTCATTTGCTTCTTTCCAATTATTTACAAGTATCTGTTTCTTTCAAAAGTTGCTGCTTTCTATCATTTTGTTAATATAAAATTCTGTCAGTTAGTATGTATTTAGTTGCAAATGACAGACAACTTGACTCACAGTGGCTAGTCATAAAGGTATTAAATAACCTGTGTAATAGGAGGCTCCCACAAGATGGAATGGTAACACTGTATCATCATCAAGGACCTAGACTCTTCTTTCTTTCCTTTCTGCCATCCTTAGCATGCTTGTTTTTCTCCTCATGCTGATACCTCATGCTTGCAAAATGACTGCTGTTGCTCCAGCCATCCTGTACTCATTCACATGAGTATCCTGAACAGATAGGAATAAGGTAAGGGGTATGGAGCAGTGTTGTTTCTCTTTTCTATTATCTGCTCACTATTGTGGAAATTAAATCATATCCTTTTAATCTAGCTGAGAAAAGCTCATAGTAGAAGTAGGAGAAAGGTCACAACCACTATTTCTTTATGCTTAATTTGCCTGCGTATTCATATCATCTCAAAGCAGTTCTTTTACTTGAAACTTTCAAGTCACTTGTCAGTTTTTGTGAGGGTTGGTTGGCATATACCAGATGATGTCAGGTCAATTACATTGACAAGATTTGGAGCCTCTGCGTGCAGAAGTCCAGTCTGCCCTCAGGACAGCTGTGTGCTCCACATGTCATGGGACCAACAGATAGGAGCAGCCGGCGTCACCGTGCGGTGAATGCGAGGGACATTTATCTTCTTTCTTACTGATGGAAATAGGTATCTATTGCTCTTCCAAGGCTCGTTTTTTGCAACCCCTGAAATAGGCCCTCTGTTTTGGGACCCCCTCGGCTGGACAGTTAATTTCACAGTGCACGAAGAAAAACTTCAAGTGTCCTCTTTCTACTGACCACAAGGGGGCTGACCGTGGAGCGTCACAGAACCTATTCACAACGCACAGGCTTAATACCTACTATTTGTGAATGTCATCACCTAAACGTGTCCCTAAAACAACAAAAACAGAAATGGACTCATTTCCGCCCTCCAGAGCTTTATGGGGGAGCGCCGCTCGAGCGATAAGTCTTGCGCGATGTAAGACAAACCTGCAACGTTCAGACACTTGAGAAGGGAAGACGTGCAAGACGGACCTCTTGAATTCTGGCTACAGGAACAGACACAGTTAAGGGAAAGGACCTGAGGATTTGAACCTGACTTTTCCTTGTGCTCGAAGTCACTTACATTTAAATGCTAGCTAACCCTCTTCCTTCCTGGGACTTGAGCTGTGACCCAAGTAAAGCTTCAAGAGTAAATATACTAAACTGGGTGGGGAGGCTAAGGTGAAGTGGTCAGGGGGTGTTTTCAGCCTCAGAGGACTTCAACTGTGACCTTCTGGGTATCCAGAAATAATATATCTTAGGCCTCAAGGTGAAAGTTGGATTGATATTTCCCAAAGGTAGATGATAATTGGTTTGCTTTTTCTTTATGTCCTTGAGGATCCCATATTCTTTCTCTCTGAGAATCCTGGGCATTCTATCCCCCTCCCAATCCCACCTTTTTTTTTTTTTTTTTTAAAGCATTAGACTTAACACAACTTAAATCTTAGACAATATGTCAATGCATTTCAGCACCTGGGCACACAATTAATCTTCATCTATCTCTGGTAATATAAACACACCTGTGGGATGTTTTTCGTTGAATACATGAAAAGAAAACTCATAATAAATCTCAGCCTGATCGCTTTATCACGTCTGCCAGGGCTGCTGGACGCTCCCTCCTGAGGACTGTAATTTGGGAGTATGTAAAAGCAGGAGATTGATTTCTACAGAGCCCTCCCCTCTCCTTAGTATTTATCCCAAGCTGCGTGACTTTCCTCCTTCTTAACAAAACAAAAAAACCCACAATATACGATTCTTTTTTTTTTTTTTTAAGATTTTTATTTATTTATTTGACAGCGAGAGAGAGAGAGAGAGAGAGAGAGAGAGATATCACAAGTAGGCAGAGAGGCAGGCAGAGAGAGAGAGAGGGAAGCAGGCTCCCTGCCGAGCAGAGAGCCCGATGTGGGACTCGATCCCAGGACCCCCGAGATCATGACCTGAGCCGAAGGCAGCAGCTTAACCCACTGAGCCACCCAGGTGCCCCCACAATATACGATTCTTATGGTTAATTTATGTGACTGAAAGTACACACGCGCAGACGCTCCCACATGCATTATAGCTGGTGGTGCCCGGAGGACACAAATGGCATCTGAGGATGTGCGTGGGATTGACGCTTGCCTTGCTCACGCAGTGGTGTCCCTCTAGAATGTGTTTCTTCAGGGAGGAGAGAGAGAACGATCCGATTCCTTACCCAGCGGCAGTGCTCCCAGGGAGTCTACTAAGTGGAAACCTCAACGTCCTTATATCAGGGTTTAGGTGAGCTCATCATTAGCAGAGTGTGACTCAAATCTCTCCCGTTGAGTGGTAGCATTTTTCAGGCTGCTCCAAAGTGTTCTGGAGCCATGCCACAGCAGTCTAGTGTGTCGATGGGAGATTCCCTGTGGGGAAGTCCCATTCCAGAAGCTCAAGCAGCCCCCATCTCTGATGAGAACACCTTTGCTTTGATCTGGTTTAACCATTTGGGCTGTGCCTATGATTTTGAACAGCGTGCTGTTCAGCTTGATTTGGAGACCACTGATCTATGGGAGATAGAGTTGGTTAACTCTGCTCTCCTGAATTCAATGGCAATGTGGCTTTGTAACCATAAGGTTACAGATGTTACAATGTGCAACTTTTGTTCGTATTTTGAGTTTGGTGAAATCTCCCCAATACTAGAAGGAAAAAAAAATTGTTTCTCTTGGGAAGACTGGGGAACAATGAAGTTTGAATTATAAAGATCAACTTAGAAACTTTTTAGTTTGATATAGTTGTAGATTTAGGCTTACAGAGAAGCTTCAAAAAAAAAAAAATGCCCAACTCCCTACACCTCTTGCCCATTCCCCAATGTTAACAGCTCGTAAGACCTAGAACAATGATCAAAATGGGAGAATTGACATTAATGTAGTGTTCTGAACCCATCTATAAGCTCTTTAAATTTTGCCAGTTTTCTCACTCATGTCCCTTTTCTAGTCCAAGTTCCAACCCAGTATCCTGCATTTCACCTAGTTGTCCTGGATCCTCTGTCTGCTTCAATCCTTGACATTTCTTCAGTCTGTTTTCCATGAAGACTCTCTGTGGTTCTGTCCATCAGTATTGACTGGTCAATAATGATTCTCACCAACTTGTCTGAAAATGAGATTTAATATTTGTTAGGCACTATTCAGCAGCCAGCTCAGATGTAACAAAGTGATACACAATGAACACTTATTATCTACCTATATGGACCAGTTGTCAAAGTCCTAGGTTTTTGACAGGTTAGAGACTGTGTAAATTGGTAAAATTTCTGGCAAGACTCTACTATTCCATGTGCTGAACATAAATCCACGTAAAGATGTGGTTGTAATGCCATGAATTTACTGGGTCTAGTTGCATTCCATGACTTTACCAAGAAAGTAATGGACTGATCATTTTTATTCTGTTTCAGGATGTGTGCTTTTAGTTTCTGAAAATAAGGAATCAGGAGGAGGTGGTTCTCTGTCTATATGTAAATAATTTTTAATTCTATTGTTTTAGGGTCAAATAATATGTTTGTGTGACGTTTAAGTGAAACATTCTCTTCAGCAGAGTATGTGCTCATTTTTTTTCTTAGTTTCAGGGGCACATGAAAAGGATTTGTACCTTCTAAGTGTTGGGGGCAGGGCTCTCTCTATTTTTCTTAGATTAATTGTGTTAAAAAGTGATATTCAAGGAGCTCCTTGCTGGCTCAGCTGGTTAAGCCTCTGGTTCTTGATTTCGACTCAGGTCATGAACTCAGGGTTGTGAGATTGAGCCCCATGTTGGGCTCTGCCCTGGACATGGAACCTGCTTGGGATTCTCTCTTTTCTCTCCCTCCACCCCTCCTTCTCTTTCTCCCTAAAACAATTGAAAAAATATTTATTTAAAAAATGGTATTTGAAATATGCCAAATTTCCACCAACAATTGATATATCAGCTTCTAAAAAGAGTGTGCTAACATCTCTTACAAAGCTTGTGGGTTTTTCACTTTAATTTCTCCTGAAGTTCTCCCAAGTTTTTCTTTGTAGACTTACAGTTCATTTCTTAAGAGAACACAACTTCAGCACTCTTCATCTTTCTGGTGTATTGCTTCTTTTATTATTGTGATGGTTAACTTTATGTTTCAACTTGACCAGGCCATGGTGTCTAGATATTTGGTCAACATTACTCTGGTTGTTTCCATGAAGGTGCTTTCTTGGATAAGTTTAATATTTAAGTGAGTAAAATAGATTACCCCCCATAACATGGATAGGAGGACCTCATCTAATCAGTTGAAGGCCATAATAGAACAAAGACTGACCTCCCTTAAGCAGGAGGGAATTCTGATAGCAGATTGCCTTTGCACTCTGTGATTCATAACTTTGTGTTACAACTTGACAGGACCATGAGGTAGCCAGAAATTTGGTTAAATGTTATGCTAGGTGTTTCTTAAAAGTTTTCTTTTGGATGAAGGAACATCTAAATAAGCATACTAAGGAGATTTCCCTCCATAAGACAGGTGGGCCATATTCAGTGAATTGAAGACCTAAATAGAACAAAATGCTGGCTCTTCCCCAGTAAGAGAGTTTTGTCTGACTGCCTTTAAACTGGGACATCAGCTCTTCCTGGATCCACGGCTGGCTGCCAGGCTTTGGACTTGAATTGGGACATAAGCTCAGAAGATTTTAGACTTGCTAGTTTCCATAACGTTGTGGATCAATTTCTTAAATAAATGTTTTTCTTTCCATATATGCATATCCTATTTCTCTGTATTAGTCAGAACACTGGTTAATTATTATGTACTATCCTCTTTATCCCTAGTAATAATTTTTGCCCTAAAGTCAGTTTTGTCTAATATGGATGGTGCCATACCAGCTTGAATTTGGCCCTTTTTCTATCCTTTCACTCAATCTTTTTGTGTCATATGAAACGGTTTTTCTTATAGCTGGTTATTCTTTTTTTTTTTTTAAAGATTTTATTTATTTATTTGACAGAGAGAGATCACAAGTAGGCAGAGAGGCAGGCAGAGAGAGAGGAGGAAGCAGGCTCCCCACAGAGCAGAGAGCCTGATGCGGGGCTCGATCCCAGGACCCTGAGATCATGACCTGAGCCGAAGGCAGTGGCTTAATCCACTGAGCCACCCAGGCGCCCCTAGCTGGTTATTCTTATAGCTGGATTTTGTCTCTTATCCAATCTGAAAATCTCAGTCTTTTAATATATAAATATAACCCACTTATATTTATTTTTCAATTGATGCATATTTGAACAGACTTCTGTCATCGTATTTTATATTTTCCATTTAGCAGGCTCTTTCTTGGCTTCTTTTCCCATGTCCTATTGGATCCATCATATCTTCTTTCTATTTCCTTCTCCCCAAACTTCTTTGGAGCTGGCAATAACAACAGCTAAGGTTTGTTAAGAGCTTATTGTGTAACTTACATTGTTAAGTGAAGCCTTCACCACAACATTATGAACTATCTCTGATTATAATTTTTATTTAAAGATGAGGAGACTGGTATGGAAGGATTAAGTAACTCAGCTAATGCTACATTAAAGACTTGTCATGAGGCCATATTCTCAGGAAACCTCATTATACCAATTCTCTAGTTATTTATTGCATTTCTAGTTCTTTAGTGTTGGCACCACATTTTCACAAGTATTCTTGACTTAATGAAGTCCCAACAACCAATGTCAATGTGTTCTTTTTAAACAATGCAAGGATCCTAAAAAGTTTATTTTCCTGATCCCCTCTTCCTGTTTCTATCGTTGTCTACTAATTTTTAATACCATATGTAACTACCACTTTCCAAATTCATTATTATTATTCATATTAAAAGCTTACTTAGACGTCCTAATTT
The DNA here is from genome assembly GCF_922984935.1 of Meles meles. Lineage (NCBI taxonomy): Eukaryota > Metazoa > Chordata > Mammalia > Carnivora > Mustelidae > Meles > Meles meles. The sequence goes on along the minus strand of NC_060077.1, from coordinate 93,387,263 downwards.
CCTCCTCTCATTACCATTTGCACCTGCTCTTTTTTCTGTTCAGATGCATTTTCCTGAGATGTGCTTCTAATGCTGAAAGTTCTAACAAGTGTCTGTAAATGGCAATGTCTATTGGTGACTGTTTTTCTGCCAATAAACTTATTTTGCTCAGATTCATGAGATTATTTGGAAGGATATAGGTTTTTACATTTTTATTTTCCTTCAGTACTTCAAATGTATCATTCAATTGTTCTGGCAGCTGTTGTTTTATGTGATTTTCTCTCAGCAATTGTATTTGTTTTATTGGTAATCTTTTCAGAAGGTCTATTTGATGGCTGTCAGAGTTGCCTATTACTTTTTAAAACAAATTTTGTTTTAGAATAGATTCAGATTGATGGAAAAGTTATGAAGATAGTGCAGAGTCCTTTTTGCCTGTTGTTACATCTTCCATTAGCATAGTACATCTGTCACAACTAGAAACCAGTGTTGGTGCATTGTTAGACATACAACTAAACTGCACAATTTATTTGGATTCTGACAGTTTTTCCTGATGTCCCTTTTCAGTTCCAGCATCTCATTCAGGGGATGCATCCTGTCTCTTTAGGCGCTTCATGGCTGTGAGGGTTCTCAGACTTCCCTTGTTTTTGAGGACCTTGGCCATTTTGATGAAGACTGGCCAAGTATTTTGTAGGATGTCCCTCATGTGAAGGCTACATCTTATTGACATAACTTGCTACTGATAATGCTAACCTTGATCAGTTGGTCACGGAGGTGCTGGGCAGATATTCACCACTGTAAGTTAATGGCATCACATCTACTATGACTCTTGGTAAGAAAGTCAGTAGGTGGAGACCACACTCAATGTTGAATTAGGGGAGAGGGAATTTAGCTTCTATTTTTTTATTATGGGTTTCTATTTTTTTAATCTATATAACCATCTTAAACTTCAGTGTTATTTCATATTTGTTCATATGGCTGTATTATTTCTGATTCTTGAAGGATTCTGATTCCTCCCTCATCCAGCTTCATCTCTCATGAGTTTGAAATTTTTTTTTTATCGTGAGTTGCTCTTCTGAGGGGGTTGCCTGTTCTGTGATGGACCTGTTTATTCCAGGTTGTGTTGTGTTTTGCTTTTCTGCTCTGCTGAACTCCAACAGGTTTCAAGGGGGTATAGCCTAACATTTATGATCATGGTTTGCTTCAGAGTTCCCTCCCTATGTGCACAAAGCTAAACACCACTCTGAGAGCTTTGATTTCTCTCAGATGACTCTCATCTTCCACTCAGGATCTTGTGAGGTGGCAAGCCTCCTTGCTGCTTCCCAGTGCCAGCTGTAGGTGGTACTACCAGATCACTCTTACCCCTCAGAGAGTCTTGGCTACAGGAGAACACACAGCTCTTTGCCAGAAGGCCTTGAGACCTGAGGTAACAGCAGCCTTAGGGGTCTACTTTCCACCCCATCTTTGATTTCTTTCTTCATTTCTGGAACCTCAAGATTGCCCTTTCTTGCAAAGATGATATGATTTCTTAAAAATTTCATGTGTCACCCAGCATTTTTATGTCTTGGGGCCAACTCATCTATGCATCTCAGTCTGCCATTTTTACTGGAAGCCTGTTCTGGTTCTATGGGTAATACAGTATTTCTTATGTTGATATGTCATTCTGCGGAGTGAAGGAAGGGGAAATTTTGACCTAGAATGTTAGTCTTCCTGGGGTTGGTGGAGAACTTCTAGTAGTTATGTTTAAGATTCGAAAGTCTTTTAGGGTAAATGCATCCTTCATTTCTGCAGTTAGTGATTAAATATTTGTTGAGAACCTGTTACGTGTAAGGTAGTTTGTGATAAACCAATGAGGAAGATATAGCTTTTGCTTTACAGAGATAAACAGGAAGAAGAAATGAAAAGTTATAAGTGACTTAAAATAGTTTACAGAAACATTTGCAGGATGCCACAGAAGGATCAGATAAATTTCCAGGTAAGAAGATCTGGAAAGGTGTGATGGAGGAAAGCATGAACTGAGCCTGAAGAATGGATACAATTTTGAGATGCAATTGCTGATTGGGGTCAGCTCATACTGGGATGAAAATGTCAAGCAAGGAGGCCACTACCCTACCTGAAATTTTGGTGCACATGTCAGGTACAAAGGCAGCCCTAGCTGGGTTCACGATGCAGGAGACAGTCCGTCCTTGATTCAGAGTAGTAGAAAGTGCTACAAATAATTTATTTACATTGGAATAAGATGGTGTTAGGGACAAGTCTGTTGTTAAGGATGGAGCAGATTTAACCAAAGGAAACTTCCTAACAATTAAAACAATAACTCAGAAACAAATATCTAAAGCAAGTTGTCAGCAGCCTCATATCAGCCAGCAATCTTGGCAAACTTGTCCCAAGTGCAGGACAAGTGGCGCCCCATGGAGACATTGTTCTGGGTTTGAGGCCCGAGCCCCATGCCAAGGGTCACGTGCCCAGGACGGTGGGAGAGAATGGCTGTCAGGGGAGCAAGAATCTGAGGGCCTGTCGGGGTTTCTTGCCGCTGGCTTTTCCTGCCAAGTCGCTAAGGAGAACGTGCTGCATTGCACTTAACCAAACTCTTAAAAACCATGTTAACTTACTAATAACATCACCACATATTGGTAAGCGTCACGTAGTTCTCGTGTTCAAAGCACTTTGTGAACTTTAGCTGATCAGTTAAAAATGGCGTCTTCCTGACACTAACTTAGCTCTGAACCCAGAGACTGCTGTGTGCCCGGAGCTGGTCACAGACTCTACTCCGTGGAGTGAGTGGCCCCTGATGAGCCCCGGAGTCAGCCTGGACCTCGGCCCGTGTGCATCCTGTCCAACTGCTTTAGCTCGCCTTCCTGCAGTGATCTCAGAAAAATCGTTTAGGTGACTTCCCCTCTCTCTTTTTTAATGTTTCTTTATGAATTTTGAGTAGAGAAAACCAGACCTGTTTCCTCCTCTGAGGTTCTATTTGTTCTGTTATTGTGTCTGATATAAGCGAATAACCCAACAACAAGTCCTGGTGTATTTTTCGCTTATTCCTTTTATTTACGGTTGCAGGAGAGGTTTAATTAGATTGCACTCTTCTTCTAGGACTCCGTGTCCATAGGGCATGGGCCAGACACTCTGTAGGCAGCTGTTCCTGGGGGAGGGACCGGCTTCCGTAGAGAGATGACGAGTTTACAGGAACTAGCAAAAGGCCTCTGGGTATGTCTGCTGGGGGATACAGAGTTTAAACTGACCCTGTGGCCATAGGCTCCACGAGCAGAGGAGGGCCAGGTGCCCCATGAGGGCGCCCTTTCTGGTGTTAAGAAAGACCATGGACTTCTCCCACTGGAGCACTTTCCGGTCCCCTCCACATCTCCAGGCTTTTGTGGTCCTTGGAGCAACGAGGTTCTCCGGAATCTTTAATTTATTTTGCAATGACCTCGAAATAGAGTGTTGGTATGAAGACCCAGTAAAACCTCACCAAACTGCTCTCTGTCCCTTCAGGCTCTGGAAGGTGGCCTCTGCCTGTCCCTGAAGCCGGCAGGATGGCGTCCCTGGCCACGCGTGCTGAGGGAAGGCTGGGCACGAGGGCTCCGTGGTGCACCACTTATCCAGAGATGCTGCTTAAGGCTGGTCACATCCAGCTGGGCGTCGCAGTGACAGAGCCGCTCCGCACTTGCCCCATCGATCTCCTGTCACTCATTAGTAAGTGACTGTGCTAGACATGGCCCTTGGGCATTTTTCCAATGCACAGCCACTTAGCATTAAAATTGCAGCATCTCTTTTGGCTTTTCTACAAGTCTCTATCAAGTCCATTTAAAAACCAGCCTCGAATCATGGGCCCCCTCTCCGGATGGCTTCCATGTTGCCCTTTGACCTCTACAAGACGATGGGAACAACTGTGCCCTTTAACATTAAATTTTTCCTCTCGCTGGTACATCCAGGGAAATGTGCTACACACGGAGAAGATGTTCGGAGGACGTGAGAGCAGAGTGGGCCGTGTTATCACCGTGTCCTCGACTCTTCCAACAGCCCAGCGTCAACAGTCCCGTCTTCTGCTCGCAGCTGAAATTGCAGTGGAGAAGGTGCTCGGAGAGTTCGATTTACACACGCCTCCACGTTTAGAAGTGAGCATTTGAGAACCGGGGAATGGGTGAATGGACGGTTTTCCCTCCCTAGCTCCCAGTCTTCCCCCAGGGGAGGCAAGGAGGACGTTCAGGAGAGGTTGCCTTCCTGGGAGGAGCCCACTGGAGCCCACCTCCTAGACATTTTGTAGTTTTTTTTTTTTTTTTTAAGATTTTATTTACTTATTTGACAGAGATCACAAGTAGGCAGAGAGGCAGGCAGAGAGAGAGGGGGAGGCAGGTTCCCTGCTGAGCAGAGAGACCGATGTGGTGCTCGATCCCAGGACCCTGGGATCATCACCTGAGCTGAAGGCAGAGGCTTTAACCCACTGAGCCACCCAGGCGCCCCCGACATTTTGTAGTTTTTAAAGAACAATCTGTTTTTAAAATTCTTGGTCTCAGAAGAACCTCAGTTACGGAGCCACTGATCACCTGTTTGGAAGAAAACATACATCTTATGATGAACAGACTAGGCTAGCCCCGAAGGTCACTGTCACCGTGACTGAGTGCTCAGAGCAAGTACTGGTCCCACAGAGGAACAGGGCGGCCATCAGGAAGCACCGGGAGCCTCGCTGTTGGTCCCCTGTTGCCGACGTGGGCTTGCACCTGAGCCTGCGACCTCGTGAGGCGTGCTCATGGCTTGTGGCCAGGGAGCCAGCCTGCGCCATGAGCATCAGCGCGCGGGGCTGTGGCACGCTGCAATCTGGATAAGGCCCGCATGAAGGCACGCGGGAGACCCGGACCTCCCGTACCTGGCCCACGCGGAGGCCTGCAGGGGTGACGCTCTCTGCAAACACGTCGTTCTGTTCTTACTTGGATCAGCCCGAGGAGAGAACGAGGAGAAGCTTAAAACCCACGCGATTCTTGCATGGTGTTTCTAGAAGGAAAACTGTACTTTCCAAGATCACAGAATAAATCTCCATTTGGTGTTTTAGTATTTTTGCTGAGTGAAATAATGTAAAAATTTTCTAGAGCAGAGTGAAGAATACAGATTAGATTAGATATAAAATCTTTCACAACGTGTGCTGGAGAGGATGTGGAGAAAGGGGAACCCTCTTACACTGTTGGTGGGAAGGCAAGTTAGTGCAGCCACTTTGGAGAACAGTGTGGAGATTCCTTAAGAAATTAAGAATAGAGCTTCCCTATGACCCTGCAATTGCACTGCTGGGTATTTACCCCAAAGATACAGATGTAGTGAAAAGAAGGGCCATTTGTACCCCAATGTTTATTGCAGCAATGGCTACGGTCGCCAAACTGTGGAAAGAACCAAGATGCCCTTCAACGGATGAATGGATAAGGAAGATGTGGTCCATACACATAATGGAGTATTATGCCTCCATCAGAAAGGACGAATACCCAACTTTTGTAGCAACATGGACGGGACTGGAAGAAATTATGCTGAGCGAAATAAGTCAAGCAGAGAGAGTCAAGTATCATATGGTCTCACTTATTTGTGGAGCATAACAAATAACATGGAGGACATGGGGAGATGGAGAGGAGAGGGAGTTGAGGGAAACTGGAAGGGGAGATGAACCATGAGAGACTATGGACTCTGAAAAACAACCAGAGGGTTATGAAGGGGCGGCGGGAGGGGGTGGGGTGGGGTGGGAGGTTGAGGAACCAGGTGGTGGGTAATAGGGAGGGCACGTACTGCATGGAGCACTGGGTGTGATGCCAAAACAATGAACACTGTTATGCTGTAAATAAGCAAATAAAAATAAATAAATTAATTAAAAAAAAATCTTTCAGGAACTAACACAAAGAAGATTCGAACCCTCTAAATGAATATTTTATTACTTTGTACTTCCTTTTCATCTTTCCGCATTCAGCCAAACACACGTTGAGAAGTAGTCTTCAGTTTAACTACACAGAGCACGAGCCGAAACCACCATTTTCTCGTTTTTGTCCAGTCATGTCATCTAACCTCACCACCACGGTGACACTAGTAACTCCTTCACACACGCACGCACACACACCCACACCCAGACACACATGCAAACCCACAGACACACACACAATAAGCTTTATGTCGTATACGTTCATCTCACGCATAGGTGTGTATCTAAGTCTATGCTATTATAGTCAAACATGCGTGTGTTCTTGTAATTATTCCTTGTCAACTTCAACTTTTGTATAACTTCTTGTGTTTGTTTTAACTATAAATTTTGGGTATTTGAATATAGAGATACTTCAAGTATTTTCTAAATTCTCATGGTGCCTAGGATAGTGGCCTACTAATCTGTCAGGTACTAATGCTCCGTAATTCTAAGATGGGAGTTGGTCAAAAAGTTTAGGACACCCTAGGAGATTAACGAGGCTTTTGAAAATATATGTGTGAAAATGGGTAAGATGGTATCAAAATGTAGATGTGCTAATCTGATTTGATTTGAAAGTGACGTGGAGTCATGGAGGGTTGGGAGCGAAGTGTACACCCATAGGGATCCTTGAGTCACGTCCTGCAGACAAATAGGCCACTTTTGGACCATCATGTCACCCACATTATACATTAGCTACGCAGCAAAGAGGAAATCAGATAACTTCTATCTCCCCAAGGCCCGTTAAATGGACAGAGAAGTCCTATTCCCAGGAGCAGGTTTGGGAGATGTATAGACAAAACCAACAATAACCCAGATTTCAATTAAAGCCAATGGGATCCCAAGGTTTTCTACTTTTTGCAAACCACGTGCTGAAGAAAATGCACAATTTAAATTTGGAAGGTAGACATATTTTCCTAGTGACCTTGGGTACAATGACTGGGTTGGTCCATAGTTGACATGTTCAGTTCTTAATATGGATGGGACTTCTGTGTTCATTTTGACATTAAGAAATGACATCAGTTTAGTTTAAAGAGTTTTTAAAATTATGTCTGCTCGGCAATCCCTTCCATGAAATATCTACGAAGGTGAATGGTAAAAAAAAAATTAAAAAAATTGCTGGAATGAGATCCTAGAGAGCACGAGCTGGGAGTGGATATGATGGCCATTGATGGCCATTGTGATGGGAGCCTGAAGCAGGGAGTTCAGAGGGAGTGCAGTTATCAGTGACGAGGCTTGTAGTGCGTGCGCTGGAGGCTCACAATAGAGACGGGGGAAGGAGTATGTAGAACTGAGAGGCTCACGCACGTGGGGGCTGCCGTCCCTCAGAGACGAGAGCAGGAGTGGAGACAACCCTGCAGACATCAGTGCTGGCCGAGCCAAAGCGTCTGTGGCCAAGAGACTGAGAGGTGCTTCCGACGGTAAACAATGAACATCTTCAACTCAAGAATAAATATATACAGCCAAGAAGTGCCAATAGACATCAATGGCCTAGAGATAAAATATCAATGGCCTTTTAGTAACAAATAACATACAAGTGGTAAAAAATTAATAATAAATAATGTTAGTGATGGCGTGAGAAAACCAGCCTTCTTGGGGGATTGTCAATTGCTACAGTCTTGAAGAGGACACAGTTTGGAAAAGTATTAAAAATGTGAATTTTAGGCATGCCTGGGTGGCTCAGTGCATTAAGCCTCTGCTTTCGGCTCAGGTCATGATCTCAGGGTCCTGGGATCGAGCCCCACAATTGGGCTCTCTGCTCAACCTGGAGCCTGCTTCCCCCTCTCCCTCTGCCTGCTTCTCTGCTTACTTGTGATCTCTCTCTCTCTCTCTCTCTGTCAAATAAATAAGTAAAATCTTTAAAAAAGGTGAATTTTGGTTATGGTTTGACACAGCTATTCATAAAGCTGGAATATGTATGAATATTTCACTTACCCCAGTAAGTGAAAAATTCCTGTAGATTTTATACCTAAATGGGTAGATAGTCAAAGTATACTCTTAATGGAAGGTGGTGGGAACAGGTTATTAAAGGGCACACTTACACTTTGTAAAGAGAAACAGCTATGTAAGTGTTCATGAAGAAGAAAGGAAGACATTTGTTGTCAGGTAACTGCCCATGCCTCTGGTCACAGGCTTTTGAGTGACTTTTTTTTTTTTCTTTCTCTGACCTGTATTTCCTCAGATAACCATTCGAGCTAGCTCTTATTTGCATTTCACAGATGAGAAATAGGGAGAGACGAAGCAACCTTCCAAGGAAGAACAGCTCATGGCTTATGAAGGCATGGCTTTCCCTCCTGAATTCTGTTTCCCCCCGCAAAAAAGCAAGGTTCCCATGGATATTTCTCATCTTGCATCAATTGACAAGAATCACAATCATAAATGCCTTTCAGGAAAAGAAAGAGAAAGGAAAAGAGATAGAGCTGTTGAAGGCTGAGACCACTTATAATTGTAATATTGATTTTATAAAAGGAGGTCTAGGTGCACCTTTCAAAGGAACACCATATGTAGAAATGGGGTTTCTTAGTTTGGCAATGTGGGGAATCGTGGAAGAATGGGCAAATGGGAGGGTTGCCATGCGAAGTCAGCAAATGGAGCACTAGGTGTTTAACGCAACTGATAAATTATTGAACTCTACCTCTGAAACTAATGACGTACTCTATGTTGGCTAGTTGAATTTAAATAAAACAAACAAACAAACATACAAAAACAAAACCAGTTAACAAATTGAGTAGGACATTTGAGATGGATGATATTTAGAATTGTTTCCTGTGTATCCTGACCATAGTCGTCGGCAACGTGTTGATAAAAGTGGGCAGATCTTGATACTTTCATCCCAGCTGCACGTTCACTCTCTACAGGTGTGTGTTTTCTTGTGGTACCTCACACATGGTGGCACATGTTTGCGGATGACACACCGGTCTCTCCCTCTTGCTTGACTGTGAACTTCTGTAGGGCAGGACCTCCGTCAGCATCTTCCATATCCAACAGGATTTATTACGTATTAGTCCACAACCACACGGAACATTTTGAATAAACACAATTCTAATTTGAAGGATGCCATATTGATTAGAAGCTATTTGAGGTCTGATGAGATGCCAGGACTGACTATACGTGGGGGCTGTTTCCTCTTCCTGCTCCAAAGACAAGCCTGACTCTTAGGGTCTCCGATGACTTTTCTTCAGGGGTGGTGCTCAGTATGTCTTATGGAAGTTTCTTCCCCACTTTCACATATGTGTGTTAAGATATCGATTTTACAACTTTTGCTTTGAGATTTCTCTCTTATTTTCTAAGTTTCCAAACAAAAGAATCAGCAGTATTTGTCATTTTTCAGAACTGGTTAGGGTTTACCTAAACAAATTATTTCTGCTTTATGTGGTGTATGTGCTTAGTAGCACTGTATTAACATTCTCAAATACAGACTTTTCGTTGTGCTAATCCTTGGAAAGCAAAATCAACATCCAAGTGGTAAGTGTTTAGAAAGAAAATTGATCAATTTGTCCTAAGTTCCATGAAGATGAACTGAGGTCAATCCACTTTACCTATTAAGATTTCAAAGATAACTGGTTGGATTACTTTTCACAGCAAAAGGTTGTTTTCCACTGGGGTTTAGTAAAGATTAAAAAAAAAAGAAGAAGAAGAAGACAAAGCTCTAACATTAAACCTTAGGGAAAAAAAAAACCCAGCTCTGAATACAGGTACACCTTGCCAGGTCTTGGCAAAGTGCCCATGAAAATGCAGTGCACGCTGGTGGCTTTTAGTGGAAGACATTGCTTTAGCCCAACCTACAGGTGATGACTCCACGTCAACACCCCAACCTTTCCAGAGGTGATCACACCTGCCAAGAGTTGGAGGGCACCACATGGAATGTTCCAGGAGGATCAAAGTAGTTCACTGTGGATGAGTCATAGTGCCTTAAAGAACCCCTGCAGAGATGTTCCTGTAGAGACAATCACTAAGTCTACCTGCTCTTTATTAAGGAACAGGAGTCTTATACATGCAACAATCCAAGAAGGAAGAGAAGATTTTAATCTTTGTTTCCTCAAATAACTCCTGTCCCAACGCCTCCGTACGTGGGGGCTCTAGGTGATGCTCAGGCTGAACCATGGTTTTGGGGAAAGGACACGGTCATCTAAGGAAGTGCAGCCATTGGCTGACTCTGTGTGGAGCCTGGATATTCGCTGGATTCCAGAATTCAGCAGGACGTTTGGTGGTGGAAGATTCTAGCCCTTGACATTTCTCCCATAATGTTTTCTTTTCTTTTTCTTTCTTAAAGATTTTATTATTTATTTGATAGAGTGTGAGAGCACAACTGGTGGGGGAGGGGAGAGGGAAAAGTAGGCTTCCCGCTGAGCAGGGAGCCCAGAATACTGGGCTTAGTCTCAGGACCCTGAGATCATAACCTGAGACTTAACAGACAGAGCCCCTCAAAAGTCCCTCTCCCATAATGTTTTCAAAGAATATTTGCCCACATGGCAATTACAGGTCAAAAGTGAGGGAAGAGAGATTGCCTTTGATTTTTAGCCTTGCCTCAGCCGCGGCATCGAAGCTGGGAGCTGTGAACTGAATCCCATGTGGATAAACGGGGAGTCATTTTTCCAGCAATAGGAGATCAGACTTAGGGCCCCGACAGCTGACTCTCAGAGATGACCTCGCTGCTCTCGTCTGAGTCGAGTGCTACCCTCTGTGCTTAATAATAGGGAGAATGTTGTCATAAAGTGAGAAACAATGCTTGAAAGTGAGAAAACACAATGCATTGAAGTTAGTTAACAGGAATTGGCAACACTAGGGAAGAAATTTAAATGATTTCCTGAGAGCTGAGGTGTTCCAAATTGTGGGGAAGATGCACGGGAGAGGAGTTCGTAGCCTTCTCAACGTGGTGAACAGGGGCTGCTCAAAGGAAATGCCCTGGTGTTGCTGGAGATGGGACAGGATGGGGGTGGGGCTCCAGATGATTCCATTCCCATGAGGCAGTAAGAGTTTTCTCTGGCCACGAGTTCCAGATGTGTTGACCATGGTGACTGAAACTCGTGTCGTAGGGCAAGAAGTCTGGGACAGACCCAGCAGGAGCCATGTAGCAGCTTTAAGCCACCAGGGAACAAGGCACCTACTCTGACTTTCCATCTCGTTACCTCATGCGTTGGCTTCTGTCTTCATGCTCACCTCATCCAGGTCACAGAATGGCTGCGTCACTCCACGTCACCCCTCCGTCAAGAGGGGAGAGGACAGACAAAGCAAGGAGCACCTTTATGAAGAAAGCCAAAGCTTTTCAGAAAAATCTCAGAAGATTTCTGCTTGAATTTCTCATTGTGTGCCCCGTGCCCCAAGGCTAGGCCATGGGCAGCCTCTGCCATGGGTTTGTAATTGTTCTGGGGTCCTCCTCATTTAGGAAGGGGCTTCCAGTGGTCTTTGGTGGGGGAAAACAAAGGTCTCCCGCATCCACGAGAAACGTCTCAAAACCCACACCACAGAATAACCATGAAGAAAACATCAGAAAAACCCAAAATGGTGGGTTGTTCTACAAAATGCCTGACGCACATTTCTCAAATCTGTCAAGGTCATCCAAAACAAGGGGGATTTGAGAAATTGGCACAGCCTCTAGGAGCCTAAGGAAGCTTGAAAGCTAAATGTACTGTCGTGTCCTGGATGCGATCCTGGGGCGGAAAAAGGATGTGAGAGGAAAACGGAAGAAATCTGAGTAAACCTTGGAGTTTAGGGATCAGGAAGTAGTGATGCCGGCTGGGCACATGGTCACCCGTAGGGGAAGCAGCTTATGGGGTACCTGGGAGCCCCTTGCTATCCTCACAGCTTTTCGGTAAATCGGAAACCTCTACAGAATTAGAAACTTATTTTAAAAATCAATTTTTGCAAACCTGTACTGAAACATGAATTCAATTTCCCATTAAGCCCACAGTCAGCTGAGCATGGCCTTTGCTTCGCATCCTACAGTCTTCCCGGGAATGGTGGGGGAGCAGGGTTCCCGGCGGAGAGCGGGCCGCAGCAGCCTCGGGGAGAGGGGCCTCTCGTCCCCCCAGTCTGCTGTCGGCGTGCACGTGTGGATGATGGTCCTCTTCGTGTCCACGTTTTTAAAAATTTGACAAACGAAGACAAAGAAGATAAAAAATAAAACCAAGGCCTCCATAATGATCACAATTGTTCATGGTATTTTGGTCTTCATTGGAAGTCTTGAATGAGGCAACCAGACATCTTGTGTGTGTGTTTTCATTTTCGTGATAGCTTGGTCACTACGTGATCTAGACCATAAGAAAGTGTTTCTTCAAGTTGTCATCTATAGACATATGCAAAGTGTCTGAGGCCTCAAGGGTTTACACCAAGTTCTCTGGGCTTTTGGAATCCTGTGCTTTCCCTTCTTCTTTGTAAAAAATAAGGTTATCTTTGGAAGGTGTCCTGTGGTGGCTTCCTGTGGGCTCTTGGCTTCTGTGTGACTCTGAGGAAATAGCTCAGCCTCTCTGGGCTGCTCTCCTCAGGCTGCAGCACCAACAGGAAACATCATCCTCACTCCACGTTTCCAGAACGTCGTGGAAATTAATGAAATGATGCCTGTGAGAAGCAGAAGTGCTAAGAGGTTGGCACAGTGACATTGTGACTCATTCTTCACTGTCACGGAGAAATGCCGCAAACATAATGCATGCAAACCGGATGTGTAAATATTTGCGTACACAAACTCTCCTGCTTTACGAGGGTTCATAAAACTCATGGCATTCATTGATTTTTGTCTTATTGTAAAGAAAAAAAGAGCAATAAAATGTATTCAGTGCATAAAAACACTTAAAAACTCTCTCCTTGCCAATAGAAGTATGCTTGGCTAGTTAAGCCCATTGTCATTTTGTTGAAGATTTTCATATTAATGACACCTGCACCCCACCTCCCTCTCCAAACAAACAAACAAACAAACAAACAAAGGGGAGTCTTTGCCTTTAGGACTCTAAGCGCCAACCAAATGCCAGGATTTTCTATAATGGTCAGAGAAATGTAGAACATTCCCTCCCCAAAGCATTCAGATTTTGTGATGGCAGAAAGTTGTCTGAACCTTCCATTGTGGTTTGTTCCAGATTGAGATTAAGATTCAGTGTTCTTCACTGAAAATACATAAAATAAAATCAAATGGAAAAAAAAAAAAGATTCAGTGTTCTTAATTTTTAGCCGCAGAAATCACCACACCACGTGGCTATCTGCGGGGACGACTTTTGTGATCAGCACGACTTTGTTTCCTGCTTTTCCTTGACTTCACAGAGTTTTCTGACTTGTGATCGCAGTGTGGCACACTCATAAGAACTAAGGCTGCTTGGCCAAAGTCAGGAGACTCCCTCTGCCCCCCCTGGAATCCTGCAGCTGCTGGATGGACTCGTAAGCAGCAAAGGAGGTGGTTTTGGCAGAGCCTCTCCCTGGCATGGGAATGGGTCTTCACACATATCAGCTCTCTTCTCTCTTCGGTGGCGATTTTAGAGTTTCAGAATTTGTGGTCTGATGTATTCTACTTAATGTGTGAGTGCGTAAATTAAACATTGCATGAGGAAGGCTGAGATTACTTTAAGAGTAATTCCCTCACTCTCAGAAGAGGGAAGGGAAGATACAGTTATGTAACGTCCTCCCAGGGATACCCTTAGATAGGTACTCAGTATCTCCCAGGGCTCTTTCCATTCTTGGAATCCTACTCAAAAAAAAAAAAAAAAAAAAGTAATATTAATTGCTCTCCTAAGGGCAGAGCCCATATAAAGAGCAAGGATGTACAGAGGGAAGAAGGCATCTCACATTTCCTAGTTTATACTTTTCCTCAAATGGCTTTTCTCATGAAAAGGACAGAACGAAAGCAGGACAAGACTCCAGAACCACAGGCTATCTTCCTGGTGGAAAGGCAGGATTTTGTGAAAGCTATAAAGAAAAAGTTAGCTTATTTTCAAAATATTATCTTATGGGTGGAAATAATTCACAGATGCATAATTAGTATTTTTTTTCATTATGTGTCTATAGGTTAAAGTTAATATGATTTAGAAAAATGAGGAAGGCCATTCATTTTTATAGTCCTTCCCAAATGCACACACATATTCAAATAGAAACTTACCTTCTCAATGAACCTGAAGGTATCTCATGAGCAGGCTCATGGTTGGGCTAGCTGTGACTACATCACTGTTGATTCCTCTTGGTTTTATTTGGAGAAATTTATTTAGATTTCCTCCAAGAGACTCAAGCATCAAATGTCCGACAAATCTCCCTGAGATGAAACTAGATATTTCTAATGTATTTTAAGTGATTGTTAGGTTACCGACATTGGCTTACCTCCTCTGAAACTTGCTGACACTGCTTCTAAATGCTAATCACGATTTCTGGCTTTTTATTGACATCATTTAATCTTAAATCTGCCCATGAGTTACTGCCACGCAGCCCAGTGTGCCTTACTGGAAGCGTCCCTGCCTGTTTGTACCAGTGCAGAAGGGGAGTAGTCCCCCCGGGGACCGGCCGGCAGCTCTGAGGAGAGAGGGTCTGTGGCAGATTCCTCGCACGCTGCAGGAGAAGCTGTCTTCCTGAATGGGAGATGGCTCAGTTCAAAACGGGTGAACGTGGGTTAAAAAACGTGGATGCCGTCAACAGACACGGTTATGGAGCAGACAAGATAGAACCCCTACCTTATAGGCTGTTACCCCGAACCGCACAATGACAGACCCATTTATCACCTATCACCATCAAGACATTGTTAAGATGGGGTTAAGAATCGTCATGAATAAAAAGTAAACATGCTTTGGAGAAAAAAGAAAAAAAAGAAGCTGTCAATTTCATTCTCCAAAGTCTGTGGCGAGACTTGAGTAGCTCACCGTGGCCAACGAATTAGTCTCTTCCCACCGGCTAACCTTGCAGGAGCCTGAAAGGAGGTGGGTTTCTCCCCCTTTTTATGTTAGAAACACGCACTTTCTGTAAACAGAAGAGTAGAATGAAGCTTACAGGAAACCGAACAGATGGTACAATAATAATTTGTCAGATTCCTCCCCATACGACAATGATTGTTGGAATTTTCAGGGCATAATCTATGACCCTTCTACCTTCTCAAGGCACGTGAAAGCTCTCCGCGGTGGAATGTTACAGGCAGTTTTTGCAGCCCTAGTCTTTATTTTCTTTTAGACAAAAAGAAATGCTTTGTGTTGGTCATCCAGATTTATGTCTTATCTATATTTGAGTGGTATAGCCTCCAAGATGGAGTAAGCAGACCTAATTTAATTTATCCATCTCCTTCAATTAACATTCTGCTACAAAATGCTTCTCCTTGTTTCTCCTTTTATACATCGCCCTCCTCCATTTATCTTCTTTCCCGGCCACCTGAGAGGGATGGCTTAAAATAGTTCGATGATCGCCAGATCCCACGGACCACTCGCCCCTTGTAAATACCACCGAGAATTTAGTTGGGGGCAAACTGTAGGCATTGAATCCTTAATTTCCAGGAATCCTCTTTCCCGTTGGATTCACCAGGGACATCATGAATTTAAAATACCTCACCATATCCCGGGATGGAACTGTGGGAATTTTGGTTGGCAGTTTTGTTTAAATATCTCATTATATCTATGAATAGTGCTTCCCAGCATAGGAAAGATGAAGTCTTCGTTCCCACCTTAACCAAAATGAATGCTTGACAAATAGCCGCTCTGAGTCATTTTGCTGAAGTTCAGCATTTTAGGATTCTTAGAGCCATTTATTATGGGTGATAGTTTTCATCTCTCTGTAAGTCAAATTTTCTTCAATTTACCTTGAGAAAAAAATACGTGCAAATATCTAAGACAACCTGAAACACACAGTAATTAACAAAAATAACCTCCAGAGAGACTCTTAGACCCAGACTTTATAAATTTATTTCTTTGTATGTTTAAACTGTATTGTAGCACATTCCAAAGCAAGGTAGCTTTTGTTTGGTTTGCTTTTGTTTTGTTCTTGGCATCAAAATGACCACAGCTAGTTTCTTGAAGACAAATACAATAAAAACCTTTACGGCCACTGCTTGTTACCATCATACCTCATGGTAACGCCCTATAGAAGAGAAAGTATTTATCTAGGATGCCAGTAACTAGGTAACTAGTTTGCTGGGCTTTTAAAATATGAGAGCTTTTTCTTCCAAAGTCATTTGTCCCTCAAATAGTCATTTGAACAGAGGGTAATGAGAATACCCTTCACAAATCATAAATCAGATGCTTGACTAGTTACTTCTCATCACTGCTATGATGGCTTTAATACCAGTTTATTTGAAAGTATCTAGCACAGTAAATTATATGGTTGCCTTTCCATTTCCCCACTTTTCTTTCCTCTTGGCTACATCCAGTAATTTTTAATACATATTACTGCATACTTGGTGCATTCTGACTTCATAAAAACCTCTAAATACATATATGGGATACATATATGCAAAAATGTCATTCTTAATGTTGCTCAGCTCTGATTTAGAAAGACTGTAAGTCAGTGTCAGATGGCTGCTCTGTTCCCCTCTTTGTTGCACACAGTAACATTTATTCATTTTGCCATTAATATCCAAGATATCCCTTCATATTGGTCAAAACACACACACATATACAACCATCATCATCCACAGATGGGCTAAGGTTCACAGACAATCAGGAAATTAGATTTCTCTCTAAGTCAATTAAGTATAAGGGAGTATTTATTTAGGGTCCTGCAGCTGTCCTGATTAGGGGCTTTTGGTTCATGATGCAATGTTTGTTGAACCTGGCCAAATGATGAATTGGGATGCTTTCTACTCCCTTGTCCCCAAAGCTATTTGTTTTTCTTTTAAAAGCTCTCTATAATGTTTCCTTAATGTGGATGGGAAAATAAACAAACTTCTAGGTTGAAATGTAAGTGTCAACATGGAATCCACTAATTTGCTGATTGTTGATGAAAATCAAGCAGTCTAAAAACATTAGCCATGATGGATGTGTAAATGTAGCTCTCCCAGGATGCCAGGCCCACTGTAGGAACTGAACACATGGGTGTTATGGAATAAATGAATAAAATATATGATCTTAAATGATGAGACTGAATTTTGTAATAAATATGCCAGATCTTCTAATGACGAGATGGACGTCATCCTGTTCAGAGGGATCAGTTGGAGAAGCTATGGATGGACTCATTTTGGAAAATTCCTTCAAAGTCTGCATCACATCTTCTTGATTCTTCTCAGTAGTGAGAAATGCTATTCCTCTCAAGGTACATTTGAATTCTTGTTTCACATCCATGTGGTCCACTGTATCAACACAACCAGTCGAAACAATGTGATGGAAAGCAAACCGCATGGTGAAGAGGTTCATCTTGATTTCCCCCTTTGGAGTAATTCAGACGTTCACACCACGATTTTCTCAAAATACATGGATAGGCTGTTCTCCTTGGAGCATACCACCAATATAAGAGAAACACACTGATATTCGCTCTACAAAGGGCTGCGGGCATCTCATGTTGGTACCAGGTGGTGCCGATGCAAGGTGCTCGCCCCTTACTGCCTCCTAGGATGCTCTAGCCCGATTCTTGTGCTTGCCTCACTTTCCTTCACTACATGATAAACAGCTGGAGGGCAGGAACAATGTCACCTTCACAGTTAAAACTCTCACTATGCTTAACATAATGCTGTTACAACATAATACCCAGCATGATGCTCAGCAAATGTACATTGATTATGTAAAAGATTATTGTAATACTTTTCTACTTACTTTGGGGGAGTATTAGGGATGTGGATGTTTTCACAGAAGACTCTCATCTCTTGAGTCTAAGTTCTTTTGCTCCTTGGTTCATTCCCGGTTACTCTTTTCTTCATAAAGCATTATTTTATCCAACTCTGTCTGAAGGATCAGAACAAATGTCAAGGCTTCGCTGTTTCTGTTCATCAATCAAAGTACTTGGCACAATCTTCAGAGAAACCTTCTTCGTGTACAGTTTTCTTTCAGGATGTGAGCATCTGTCTCTTGGTCTAAATTTAACTCTTCAGCCGTCATTGTCCTCGCTAATCATGTATTGGAATCAGCCAAATCTCTGACCTTTTCAGCATTGTCTTTGGTCCTCTGGTGACAGCATGACTATACATCACCCAGCACATCTTCCTACCTGCTCTAAAATCTCCTTTGGCAGCCAAAATTTCTTGCTCTTGATGTTGCTTCTTTTATGATGCCAAATTCCTCACTTGTAGGTTTAACTTCTTGAAAATTATACTACATACCAAATAATGACTATGAATTTATACAATATGAAATTCCATAAGTACTACTCTCAGATGCTAGACAGAATGGACTTTTCCTCCCCTCAAGTACTTCTGCTTCAAGGTAAGAAGTTTTCTTAGCACATACCAAAGCTATAGCTATACAAGATAAACAACAGAAGCAGTATCGTGTTTGGTAGTTTCATGTTGTAAATACATGTACATAAAAAACAGAATTTGTTTTTATGAGTGTCTTTGAACAATGACAAGTGGAAATGGTCTTCCCTCATGGCCTTGGGATGCATGATCTATCCTCTGCTATGTCTGCTTTGAAAGGTTGGGCTCTAGTTTCCCCTTCTTGGAGTGAGGACCAATGGCATCTACATTGTAGTCTCGCTTGAACATTTCAGGAGATTAATCTGACAAAAATTGGTTAAAGGTTCATTTGAAAGATAGGAACCCAGTGGCCAGTGTGTCCAAAACAAATAACTACCCCTAAGTGTCTCGATATTTTTACCCCAAGATGGCAGATCTATTTACCAGGGAGTTAAAGTGACTATTGAATTAAATACCAGACTAGAAGGAGGCTGATATATTTGCAGATTACTCATGGGAAATGCAAAATACAAAACCATATGACTTTATGAGTGAGCAACAGATTGTGAAATGATTAAAAAGAGAAATTTTGGATCAGTAAATTACACATTGTCCAATGACTCCTGGAATTATTGAACTAGAGGAGCTCCTGAGGAGTCCAACCCTCTGACTTTCCAAGCGATGGGAATGGTTGGTGGCTAAGTGATCTGTCCAAGGTGATCATCCAGGAGAGCAGGAGGAAAACCATGGCTAAGAGTTTGGGTGGGACATCCCACGTTGGTGTTTCCCACTAGGATATATTGATCACTGAGCCACGTCTTAATTGAGACTTGTAGGACTTTGCAGGTTAATGTAATTATGACAACATAATTATAACAAAAAGTTCATACATACCCATTACCTAATTTAACATATTCTTAGTAAGCATTTGCTACATATCACACTCTGCCAGATATTTGAGATGGAAGGAAAACTGTGTTCTGGTGGTTCCCCCCAATGATCTTCGTCTAGTTGGCGAGACCAACATGTAGCAGCTAATTCAAATCCATTTCAGTACATGGTTAGGCACAAGGAACCGTGGCCATACAGGTGTGGGGTTAGCGCATCCAGCTAGGTGATAACGGGAGAGACATTCATCGAAAGAAGTGATGTGTGGGTTAGTCAAGCAGAAGTGATGCACGGTGTCTGTCTGCCTGTACATGTCCATCTGTGACACGTTAGTTTAGAATGTGCTGATGCAAAGGCAAACAGTAGCCCTCTTTGGAGGATCTCTAAGCAGACTGGTCCTCTTTCTAGGGTATCAGGTATCAGACGGGGACTGAAAAGGTCAGCTGCATGGAGCATACATAGCTTCCTTTACACTGCACGGAAGCACTCATATTTGATTCGATAATACAGTTAAAAGGAGAATAAGAGCAGAGAAGCAAGTGGGAAGACAGTGGCTATAAATCCGATGAGGGAGGCTCGGAAGCGCTCAATGGAAGAAGTAACGTATGAGAACAAGATTAGGGCGTCCCTGGTGGGAATCCGGGATGCAGACACAAAAAAGGGAGCTCCGTGTGGAAGGAGGCTGGCCTGGGGCATCCAGAGGAGAATGGCCGCCGTCACTGTTCAGCCGTTCAGTCGTCCACTTGGAGAAGTCTCGCTCCTCAAGGCAGGAGACCTTCCTTCCAGAACACGCCCCACTTCAAGGAGCTGCTGGGTCTGAAAACCCCGGGTTATTCCTTCCCGTGAAGTAAGGGGTGACTTGCTCAGTCAGACGCTGACTCAGACGACACAGCGCCAACCACAAACCACTGAACCGTAAAAGGAAGTTGAGAACGATGGAAAACGTGTAGAACTTCTAGAAACCCGTAGGAGTGATGCTGGAGAATTGCTTCAATCTCAGGCAAAAACACTGACAAAGAGAATCCGGCCCTTAACAGGCACTGGTTAGCGCCGTGCTGGAGAAACTCCGCAGGGACCACAGGGGCTTCTGAAGAAAGCGATGCAGAGATCAAGTCATTTCCTGAGAGAGATGCTCGGGAAAAATCGTGAAGACCTGAAACACTTGTTTGCCAGGGGACTGGCACGGTTATGCTGCAGAAGGAAACACGAGGACAAGGAGGTACAGCAGCCTACCCTAAAAATATGTCTGAAAAATCTTAACAAAAAACCCCCAAACCAGAAAACAAAAATAGCAAAAACAGAAACTACAAGCTGTTCCTGCTTTCTGGAAGCATTTTTGTAAGTTGTAACGATGCCTGGATCATTGCTACAGGTGAGACAGAACACATCTATTTTCCTATTTTGATTTTTTTTTTAATTTTTTTTAAAGATTTTATTTATTTATTTGACAGTCAGAAATCACAAGTAGGCAGAGAGAGGAAGGGAAGCAGGATTCCCACTGAGAAGGGAGCCTGATGTGGGGCTCGATCCCAGGACCCGAGGATCAAGACCTGAGCTGAAGGCAGAGGCTTTACCCCACTGAGCCACCCAGGAGCCCCTTTTCCTATTTTGTTCTCGAAGTTCCAGGTAAGTGTCATCTTCACAAATTGCTCAGTAGGACATGGTGGTCTTCGGTTCAGAGGGTGCACCCCATGATACCGGTAGCCCCAGGGACCCCCCGGCTGTGAGACCTCTCAGGGGGTCCGCAAGTCCGTTCAAGCACGAAGGACTAGAGAGGCAGTCACTCTCTGGACTCAGACCCGTGGACGGCTTCCTGCTTGTCCCATGGGAGTGAAGGTCCCCGTGTCGCCTCGCTGGAGGAGACCCTGGCCGGCTCCCAGGGACACCCGGGCCTGCAGCCTCCCGCAGAGCATCTGTCAGAGGGCTTGCCGCCATCCCTCTGTAGCCGATGCCTTTCCTCACAATCAGCACTTGCTCAGCCTAATTGGCGAACAAACAATTATCAAGGATTTCCTGAGGGCCCACCTGTTCCAGGCAGGGGGTTGGGCACCAGGGATAGAGTCATAAAAGTCACAGTCATCATCCAGGCTCCCAAGGGGCGGCCGCACCAGAGGCCGGGGCCGAAGAGAAACCAAGAGCCAACAGATGGAAGCACAACCTCGTGACCCGGGAGAAGGGCAGTGCGGGGAAGGGACCAGTTTCCAGGAGAGGGAACGAGAGCGCGCTGGGGGCCATCCGGGGAAGGGCTGGAAAGCTGGCGAGGAGAAGGCAAGGCTTAGTGTGTGATCTCGGTGTGTTCAAGGTTCCAAGGCAAGCCCGATGTGGACGGTGCCCGCGGTGACCGCGGAGAGAGGACCCAGGGGTCCAGGACGCACCATGGCTCTCTCGGCTCCTGCAGGCTTTCCCTGCATGCCTCTGCTTTCCGAGTCAGCATGCACGCGGGCTGGAAAGCCCTGATTCCCAGGGAGGCAAGCCATGGGCATGCAAGGAAATGCGTCGCCCCAGGCTCTCGGGGGAGGAAAGCGGCTCTTGCCCGGTCCACATCTACAGGGCACCATGCGTGAGTGTGGAGGCTTCAGAAGGTCAGGAAGCAGCTTCTACACCGACAGCAGCTGCAGGGACTTTATTCCGTGCCCCAATCTGGGGGCCAGATCTCGCCAGCCCTTCCTGCACACCTGCTCCTCCTCGCCGGGGCTTGGGCCCCGTGAAAAAACCCATGAACCACACCTGCCCCCTCCCCCAGCCTTGACACCTCACTGCTGTCCTGGGATCCTCCCTTCTGTCCTCACAAGCATCTTCCCCCCCAGGATGTGTTGGTACACAGTCACGTGGCTGGAACACTGTGTGACCGCCCTCACCTCTCCCACGTCTGGCCCCTCTGCTAAGCCCATTATCACTTCCGCTAGGTCCTCCCCAAAGAGCCTCCTCCCCCCCTTTCCCTGCCTGCAGACCCCCCTTCTGAAATCCCTCTCCTGCAAGCGTGGAAGAAGTGGTGTAGAAATTAAAATAATATTTGTTCATGTGCTGGAAGCTGAGGAACACCCCCCCTGCCCAGATGCGCTTAGCAGAGTGGCCGGCAGGTGATAAGGGCTGGCCCACACACACAAGGCAAGGTCCACGAAGGGTCCTCGCTGCCAGCTATGGGATCCTGAGACTAATGCCCTCAACTTGTCTTTCTGGGTTCCTTTCTAGATGTGTGACCCTGAGCAAGTTACATAACTCCCCGGGCCTCAGTCTCCTCACTTGTAAAATGGGTCATAGTCTGAACCTTTGAGGACAGCTGTGAATTTCAGCGAAGATGGAGTGAGTAAATACTCAGCACGATGTCGGGCCTCCAAGAGCCAGACGACTGCCCCCACTAGTACTATTGCTCAGTGTCCCTAGTGGACAAGGAGTAATGGAATGAAGGATGCAGGTTTTGCCAAACGTAAGTATGTAATTGGGTGCTTCCTTTTATGATTTTCATGTGAGGAGGAAGTGATCCTTTCTTTGGCACATGAATAATTGATGTGGGGCGTGAGGTAGAGAGCCTGCAGCATGGAATGTGCCGGAGCCGCGGGAGCCGTGCGAGTCCAGGGCCGAGCGGCTGTCGCCTGCTAGGGAGTGCGTGCTGGGGCTCGGGCCGGCCGGGGGCCCGGGTGTATGAAGGAGCAGAGGCGAGATCCTGGCTGGCCGCTGCCCCCGCAGAGCGACTTCTGAGTCAGCGTACCTGGTGAAGAAGACCTCCAGGTAAGAGGGACTCCCCAGCTGTTATTGGCAAGGAACACAGACATCCTTCCGGCTGCTAACACTTTCAGAGTTTCAGTGTTCACCCCAGAACGTTGCACCCTTTCCTCCTCCTAAAACAGAGATGAAGGAATATCTGTCACCCTTACCCGGCCCGCCCCTCCTTTTGGATGACGGTTCTCAGAAGGAATGGAGGCACTCGGGCCAGTTCTCTGTGTCCGGGGATGCTGTGTCCGGGATGCTGGTCACTCCTCTTTGCATTGCCCACCTGTTCTTGTTCTCCCGTTTCCAAGCTCCTTCTCGCTGAGGGCTGCACACCTGTCAATGAAAGCACGGGCCCCTCCCTTCCAGTCTGTTGTTTTTCACATTCCGGGGATGTGAAAACCAGGTTCTAAAGATGGTTGGAACTGTGTATAAAAGAGAAAAAAGCGCAAATAAGCCCTAAGGGAACACCCGTGGGGCCGATGAACACAAGTCCCGAACATCGTATGGCTATTCCCGCTCCTCAAAGCACGTCTGTGGATTTCCTAGTTCCGCAGGTGTCCGTGGTCAGAGAGGGAGTATCTGCCCGTGGCTGTGTCTGGAGGAGGCCACATCTGGGCTTGCACCTGCCTTCTGCTCGACACCTGGATTCTTCATGACGGCCTCCCAGTGCGGCATGGTCTGCTGGAGAGCGAATCCGGCTTCCATTAAAGTCTGCCATCAGCTGCCGGCACAGGACGGACGACGAGGGGGATGTCCTCCAAGGTATTTGGAAGCATGAGAAGGAAGTTTGACTTATGAAAAGAAAGGGAACGGATACAGACATGAACACAAGACGAAAGCCCACGTGCCCTTCAGGCTCTGGAAGGGTCTTCGGGATCCAAGGACACTCCCAGCGTTGGGTCACAGCAGATGCTCTCTCCCGGATTAACGCTCATTGAAATCCATCAAAAGAGTATCAGGAACAATTTGTGTGAACACGTTTCTGTGTATTTCCAAGGCTCAGTCACAGCACATAATCCATGAGCAATCCCGCTCACACAGACACCCACGGGTAGGAAACGGAGATGGAGACCAGCACGGCCGTGGTCAATGAGGTGCAAATGAGTGGGATGCTCTGTTTTCACAGTTCTGGAAGCCAGGTCTCCAGCACATTTCGGGGCAGGTCTAGATGGGGCAGATTTCCCTCCCTTGCCCTCCTTTGCCATGGGGTGGTTTAGGTGTGAGGAGAAGAGTGGAGGGACCTCAGGCCGACTCGGATTTGCCTGGAGGTTTGTTGATTATTAGCTGTGTAACATAGAGACAATTCTTGAGTTCTCTGAGTAGAAATGCACATGAGATGCAAATACTCAGATCTCTCTGGTAATTTTATTGACAGATTAAATTGAGGAGCAGAGGTAAAGTTTCTGACAAAACCCACTGCTCCACAGATACTAGTAACTGGCATTCTAATATGCTCCCCGGTTGAGTCCAGACAAAAGCAAAATGGTCAGTAAAGGTCCAAAATCCACGAGAACCAGGGAAGAGAGATGTATGACCTACTTACTGTACTGTTTTAATGTCTATCTACCCTCCCAGGACAACAATTGAAAGAAACAGTCATAAGATGTGGCATTTAAATGTTCGCTGAGTTTGTACAAAGTAATTAACGTTTTGATCAGATTAAAAAAATCTTAATTAGGCGTGTGAGATCTTACGGGATATATCCTCTTCCCAATGAGTCTGTTTAGAAGGCCGAGGATCACTGTTCTGTGGGCTGGCTTGTTTCCCTTCATATGTACCCCAAGAGAGCACCCTGATTCTAACTCCGTGCCAGCCACCTGGCGATGACCTGTCACTGTTTGCTGGGACACGGGGGACACAGCGGTGGGATTTCCCCTTGTCTGCCCTCGAATGAGGGGACCCCTTCTGTATCTCTGCTGCATATGTGCATGGCACGTCATGGCTGGGTTTTCTATTTTGTGCACGCGGGTGTGGTTACAAACATAGAGGGAGTTAGAACGAGACACTCTCTGTGCCTACGTCCGCGTCTGCAAGCGAACTCATCTTTCTTCACTTCTGTTCTTCATGCTTTTACTTTGCAACTGGTCCAAGCCATTTGTTCCCGGTGAGCCACTAACATTTTTTTTTTTTAAAGATTTTATTTATTTATCTGACAGAGAGATCACAAGTAGGCAGAGAGGCCGGCAGAGAGAGAGGAGGAAGCAGGCTCCCTGCGGAGCAGAGAGCCCGATGCGGGACTCGATCCCAGGACCCTGAGATCATGACCTGAGCCGAAGGCAGCGGCTTCATCCACGGAGCCATCCAGGCGCCCCAGGTGTGCTCCATTTTCGTCTGTCCTTCTCGCTCTGGGCCATCCACTGGGTCCCTTCCCTTGAGGCATCTTGACGATGGAGCGACACAAAAGTCTGAATGTAGGGAATGTCATCCCAGGTCATGTGACCTGAAACACCTTGTTCATGACCTCTCCACAAAGAAGACTGACACAAAGGCTACGAGTTGTTTGCATCTTGTGTGCATCCATGGGTCCCTGTGCGTTTCCCATCTGAGATGTTTTCTCTCCCTCTGGACGCTCTTGCTAACATCCAGTTGTAAAGGAACTCCTTGCTTCATAACTGAGTTGAAAGGAGGCACCTGGAAAAATCGGGCATGGTAAGAACGAGCCACTAACATTTTTAACGTTTTATTTATGTACTTACTTTTTTAGAAAGGGGGAGAGGGAGTGAGAGAAGAGAGGTGGGACGGAAGGAGAGAGAGAATCTCAAGCAGACTCCAAGCTGAGCATAGAGCCCAGCATGGGGCTTGATCCCAAGACCCCGAGATCATGACCTGAGCTGAAATTAAGAGTTGGATGCTTACCCATTGTGCCACGTGGTGCCCTGAGCCACTAACTTTGTAACTACACCAAGGGATAGCCCCGGGTAACTTTGACACGTGGTTCTTTATCTGTAAAATAGGAATAATACAGACGTGGGGTGGATGGGAGGGCTTTGCCATAAGTAACTTTGAAAGTTGTACACTCACTTCAGTTCGGGGTGATCTGTTTGCATTTAAAAATTCTATGGTAATGTTTCTAATCAATTTTGTAGTCATAACCACCTACTTATTACCCTTTGATTAAAAAAAAAAAATTGGCCCTAAAACATGATAAAATGTTAGAGCTTATGTTCTGAAAAGAGAACAAGGAGAAACTTCATGAATTTTCCGCTTGCTTACACTGCATTTAACGGAAGTGGATAGGGGTCCATTCCACCAAATCCTGTGTGTTGCTTTGGGGTCTTCACACGTAAGAAGTCTTACACGTGTAAAGAGAGCTGAGTCTCTACGGGAGATGTCAGGCCCACGAGCATCAAACAGTGTTCCCTTTTATTAATGGCCTGAAGAGCCTATGAGACCATCTCAGAGATACCTAGAAAGCAAGCCTCGCGGAAGTCATCGACGCCCGTGTAATTCAATGTCCTTGGGTAACAAGGAGTCTGGAATGGTTTTCTAAAGTCCAGCATGTCGGCTGTCCCAACGGCCCCGAAGGAACCCCCAGTGAGCTTGTGGTTTCCCTGTCGCGCACACGTGCCCCGGAGGTCGCTGCTGACCGCTGTAGCCAGCACGGGACACTCGTGATTCCATGTTTTATATTTGTCTTGATATTGTTACCCCAATCCTTAATATTCAGCATTTACGAGTAATGATTTTTTCTTCAGATCTTTTTATAAACATTAAGGATTACTCCTCATTGCACATCTGCAAAAAGGGCGTGTGGGAGGCGTCACAGTTCTGTATAGAAGCAGCCCAATTCCCGTGACTCCGACTCTGCCCACCCGGACGCACCTCCGAGGCGCTCCCTGAGCCTTTCAAGGGTACAAAATGGCACAGCTTCGGCATCACTTCGTGTCCCAGAAGGTGTGTTTGTGATCTGCTGCTGCCCTTGGACACCTCTGAAATGAATCCTGGGCTTAGAAACCTGGTGATTCACCCAGCTGCTCCGAGCTCTCTCTCCCTGCAGAGCTGTTGCACACGGCGCGGAGACGAGCCAGGGACGCGGCTTTCCCGGGCGGCCCTTAGCCCGGAGCTTCCATGGTGCCCGGTGGCGTGGTGACCCGGGCGGCCCCTGGGGGGCCACTAAAAGCTCGCTCACCCAGACCTTGGGAGGCATCGAGACTACAGGCCGTCTGGGGGTTAAGCTTGGCAGTCAGGAGGTCATGGTGTTGGCGTGAAAGCCCCAGGTGACCTTCCCAACGACCTTACGGAAGTTTCCTCCAGCAAGAAGGCCGCCCCCAGAGCTGCTGCTCGCAGTTACCCAATGGGGGGCGGGCAGTTCCCGGGGTAACAGGTGCCAACCCTGAAAGCGACTCTACGCTAAGAAAGTGTCCCAGATAACAGGCGTGGTGCGCGGTGAACAGAAATCTGTGCGTATCTGGACTCCGTGGTAATCGTCTCTCCCACCTTCTCCTGACACAGGATTCCCCCATGTAGGTGGCCCAGAGCCCACGTCCCCAGCACCTACACGGACAGAACAGCAGAAGCCCTCCACGGGAGCACCGCCAGTGATCTGGTGTCTGGGCTACGCAGTTTTGTTTGTTTGTTCTCCTTTCTTTTCCTTTCCTTTCTTTTCTTTCTTTCTTTTTTTGATAACAGGAAATAAATTGGCAAAGACTGAAGACAGTTAAAGGATCCTTCCTGAATGTACAAGTACTAGCTCCCGGTTCCTTCAGGAGTTATACTGAGAGGAAACAGAGTGTGCCTGAGCCAAAATGCCAGAGCTCCATCTGTATAGAGAGGGGGAGGGGGAGGAGTAAAGGGGAGGAGGGAAAGGGAGGGAGGGCAGGGGGGAGGGGGAGAAAAACGGAGAGGGAAAGTGGGGGAAGGAGGGAGGGAAGTAGAGAAGGAGAGAAGGAGGGAGGGAAGAAGGGAGAGACAAAGAGGAGTGAGGAAGGGCTGAAGAGAAGAAGGAGGGAGGGGAGAGGAAAGGGAGGGAGAGAGGAGGGATGAGGGAGGGAGAGACAGAGACAGCGAGGGGAGAGACTCAGAGGCAGAGAGAGGACTGGGGCCAGGCAGAAAAGAAGGCAGAGGAAGCAGAGAGCTCTGAAGGTTTGGGTCAGGCCGGGTGTGGTGACATGCCGTCTTCTCCGTGGAGTGCGGGGGCTGGTGCTCCCCTCCTAGAGGGACTCTCTGAGTGTCACAAGGATCACTTCTGAATCTTCCAGTCACTTAGTGGGTGGTCTCCGCGCTGGGACTTTTGGCCCTTCCTCTGGCCCTAAGGAACCATCTGGTGCAGTCCAGCAGCACCCCCGTGGTCGGACTTGACCCCCAAAGCTGGCAGCTTGGAGGGCCCTTCCAGACTTCCGGGGCCATCTTCCCCAAGTCAAGGCTTTGTGCAGAGGTGCCCCTCTGGGCCCACGCCCTGCCCAGGGCCCAGGTTGCTTTCTGGCAGGCCCCTGCCCCTGGAGGTAACCAGGGAGCCTAGTTGCCATGGTGACTGAGCAGGTTTGCTCCGCCTGCCTGGAAGGAGCCTGGCCAGGAGCCCTTGCCAGGACTGCACTGGCTGCTGGGAAAAGCAGGGCCCGGTGCCAAGCAGGCCCTTGTTCTCCAAGACTCTCTGCCCTCATTTTCATTTCTGCCCTCTCCCGTCCCCTCTGCCCCTCTGGGCCTGTGGAAATGAGAGAGGGGACCACGTCTCCCACAGGAGCACTTTAGGTGGTTAGCAGGTAATGGGGTTCTGAGAGCCAGGCCGCTGGCTGCAGGGGGAGTGCGGGACCACCGCGGGCACGCAAGCCGCTGGCTCGCTCCCGAGGCTGCTAACTTGCTGGCAGGCAGCCATGCGCAGGGATGCGGGCTGCGTGGGGGCCTGGCTCAGAGGCTCGGCTCCCGCTTGCCAGGCCCTCCTAGCCAAGCTGGCAGATTTTTAAAAAGGACCGACCCACCCTCCCGTGTGTTGGAATCTCCACTTCTCTGCGTGCACGAGATGGCAGGAACGGTGAGCTCCAGACATTAAATATAGAGTCTAAGTGTTCCTAACAACAAATCTGGCCATGCCGTCTGGCCTCACTGGCCTTCCGGGCCTGTGCTGACAGCGCGGGGCTCATCCAAAACCGTGCGGCGTCCCTGGAGCCCTGATGACAGAGACACTGTTTCTGGACCAGCAGGGCTGCGGGGTCAGCCTTTCCCACTCTTTCTCCGGAGACACCACAGGGGATCTTGTAGGACACAACGCAGCCTCCTGAAAGGGGCCACTGGAGTGTGCTTGCATTCCCCTACAGGAAGTGCACCGGCTGTCATTCCTCACCTGCCCACCTGCTGGGACTCACCCACCTCCCCGTCCCACCTCCCGGGATGGACGCAAGGTCCCTGGGTGCTACTCTGGGGGGGAGGGACTTCCTTCCCTGCTGCATTTTTGACCAACTCAGGTTCCTCTCTTATTAGGAGACATTTTATTCCTGCAACTTCTGGGACCCCTTCAACAACAGTAAGTCTGTCGGGAACCCAACATCGAGGACCGAGCCTCTGCCGGCAGCGCCGCTCGCTGCTTACCCATCATAATTCACGCAAGAAGGTGCCACCCCTAGCAAAGACAGATGTTTCTGTGGAATCGTTCCCAATATTATATTTGCAGAGGGATAGGTTGGTCTGCAAAGTAACAAAATGCCATAGTTCCTGAGCCTAAAAATAATGAAAAGAACCCGAGCTACTTGAAATAGGTTCTCCTGCATAAAGTGACCAAGAAATAACCCAGCGTTTTATTGTAATGGCCAGTGTGGGGAATGTGCCGTAATGTGGACTGACGCCTTCTGCAGAGTTCTGATTCTTTCAGGAGACGAAAAAAAAAAGTCTAATAAATCTGAGAAAGAAAAGATATAAAATCAAGTGTAGAAAATACAAAATAAAGTGTGCATCAAATATTCATCTGCGTTTCAAGCAGCTGGGAGGAAGGACCACACACGTATCCGCTAAATGAGGGTTTTGGATGAAAATAATCTCTCATTGCTCTTCCAACTGTGATATTAGATTATACATATGTTTTCTGACATTTCACAAAGCCTTTGGACAAGAAACATCAGCGATCATAGATGACTGGGCTGTTTTTCCCCCTAGAAATGTGGGTCCTAGGAAAGCCATGGGGTTTTCTACAGCAACAGTATTTTGGGGGCGCGGGTGAAGAGAAGAGGAAGCTGAGTCCTAAGGCCTTGCCCGTCCTGGTAGCAATCCTTCTCTGTTCCCGAATTCTGAAGGCTGGGGAGGGGGACGACTTGGGAGACAGCCGGACTGTCCCAAGGATGGCGGAGCTGCTCACCGGACAGGGGCTCCCACGTCAGAACCGCATGGGTGGGAACCCGAGGTAGCGCACCTGGTCCATCCCGACTTGCTCTTCTTTGTTCACTGACTTACGCATCTTATCCTAGGTGCAAGGACATGCTCAAGGGGCCACTCAGATAAAAATGCCTGGTCTCGCGGGGCTTACAGTCTGTGGTGGAGAGAAGAAGCACAAACAAAACCAAATATGAATATGCCCCATGTCAGGTAGCGGGCAGCACTGCTCAGGAAATCAAAAGCCGGCTAAGCCGAGAGGGTCGTAGGCAAGCGGAGGTGGCGTTAGGACAGAAATGAGGAAACCCACATGGCGCGATGTCCGTCCCCCGAGCATCTCCACATCGTCACCGTCGCCAGTGTCCCCCGCACATCTGCGCTCAGAGGATGCGTGGCTGTGTGACACAGGTGAGCTGGTGCTGGTGGCATTTCCCATAATGCACGTGGAGGGATCCACACTGCAGGCCTGTGCTGAAGGGCCCTCGTCTCCCTCTGGACACACGAGGTAAGATGACTCCACAGAGGCCACGCGGAAGTTGCCCCTTGAAGGCGCAGTCTCATGTCCCATAGATAGAGGTAAGTTCCTTGGCAACCTGATTCAGAAGCCGGAAATAGCAGTCTACACCGGTGTGCTGTAGCTTATAATCCACTGTGAGATCTTCGGTCAGACTGGAACCCCTGTCACCGCGACTGCCACTGCTGGGCATCCTGTGCGCCCAGATCTCCCAGGCACGTGTAATGATTGCACCCATTTTGCGTTGACTTGGGTCCCCTTAAAAAGGTTGAAGTCTCATGGGGGAGTCAAGATGGCGGAGAAGTAGCAGCCTGAGACTACATCAGGTAACAGGAGATCAGCTCGATAGCTTATCTAAACATAGCAAACACCTACAAATCCAACGGGAGAGCGAAGAGAAGAAGAACAGCAACTCTAGAAACAGAAAATCAACCACTTTCTGAAAGGTAGGACTGGCGGAGAAGTGAATCTAAAACAACAGGAAGATAGACCGCGGGGGGAGGGGCCGGCTCCCGGCAAGCGGCGGAGGAACGGAGCACAAAATCAGGACTTTTAAAAGTCTGTTCCACTGAGGGACATTGCTCCAGAGGCTAAACCGGGGTGAAGCCCACGCGGTGACAGCGTGGCCCCAGGCCCCGCAGGGTCACAGAAAGATCGGGGGTGTCGGAGTGTCGGAGAGCTCGCAGGTATTAGAACGGAGAAGCCGGCTGCAGAGACAAAGCCGAGGACTGAACTCTCAGCTCGGGGTTACCTTGAACTGGTCGCGGGCTGGGTGAGCTCGGAGCGCGGCTAGAGGCTGGGGATACGGGAGTGATTGGGTGCTGTCCTCTGGGGGCGCACTGAGGAGTGGGGCCCCAGGCTCTCGGCTCCTCCGGGCCGGAGACTGGGAGGCCGCCATTTTCATTCCCGTCCTCCGGAACTCTACGGAAAGCGTTCAGGGAACAGAAGCTCCCAAAAGCGAACCCGAGCCGATTACTTAGTCCGGCCGCCGGTAAGGGCGGTGCAATCCCGCCTCGGGCAAAGACACTTGAGAGTCACTACAACAGGCCCCTCCCCCAGAAGATCAACAAAATATCCAGCCAGGACGAAGTTCATCTATCAAGGAGAAAGCAGATTCAATTCCTAAGACAGCAGCGGAATTCCAGAGGAGGAGAAAGCAAAGCACGGAACTCATGGCTTTCTCCCCATGATTCTTTAGTCTTGCGGCTACTTCAATTTTTTTTTCTTTTTTCAATTTTTTTTCTTTTTTCTTTTTTCTTCTTCTGCTAAATTTTTTAAAACTTTTACCCTATTCTTTTTTAACGTTTTTTGACTAGCTTATCTAAATATATATATATATATTTTCTTTTTTATATTTTTTCTTTGTTTTATTTTTTAAATTTTTTTCTTTTTTTTTTTCTGAACCTCTTTTTATCCCCTTTCTCCCCCCCACAATTTGGGGTCTCTTCTCATTTGGTTACAGCGCATTTTTCTGGGGTCTTTGCCACTCTTTTAGTATTTTATTTGCTCCTTCATATCCTCTTATCTGGACAAAATGACAAGGCGGAAAAAATCACCACAAACAAAAGAACAAGAGGCAGTACCAAAGGCTAGGGACCTAATACACAGACATTGGTAATATGTCAGATCAAGAGTTCAGAATGATGATTCTGAACATTCTAGCCGGGCTCGAAAAAGGCATGGAAGATATTAGAGAAACCCTCTCTGGAGATATTAAAGCCCTTTCTGGAGAAATTAAAGAACTAAAATCTAACCAAGTTGAAATCAAAAAAGCTATTAATGAGGTGCAATCAAAAATGGAGTCTCTCACTGCTAGGATAAATGAGGCAGAAGAAAGAATTAGTGATATAGAAGACCAAATGACAGAGAATAAAGAAGCCGAACAAAAGAGGGACAAACAGCTACTGGACCATGAGGGGAGAATTCGAGAGATAAGTGACACCATAAGACGAAACAACATTAGAATAATTGGGATTCCAGAAGAAGAAGAAACAGAGAGGGGAGCAGAAGGTCTATTGGAGAGAATTATTGGAGAGAATTTCCCTAATATGGCAAAGGGAACAAGCATCAAAATCCAGGAGATGCAGAGAACCCCCCTCAAAGTCAACAAGAATAGGTCCACACCCCATCACCTAATAGTAAAATTTACAAGTCTTAGTGACAAAGAGAAAATCCTGAAAGCAGCCCGAGAAAAGAAGTCTGTAACATTCAATGGTAAAAATATTAGATTGGCAGCAGACTTATCCACAGAGACCTGGCAGGCCAGGAAGAGCTGGCATGATATATTCAGAGCACTCAACGAGAAAAACATGCAGCCAAGAATACTCTATCCAGCTCGGCTATCATTGAAAATAGAAGGAGAGATCAAAAACTTCCAGGACAAACAAAAACTGAAAGAATTTGCAAACACCAAACCAGCTCTACAGGAAATATTGAAAGGGGTCCTCTAAGCAAAGAGAGAGCCTAAAAGTAGTAGATCAGAAAGATACAGAGACAATATACAGTAACAGTCACCTTACAGACTAATAATGGCACTAAATTCATATCTCTCAATAGTTACCCTGAATGTTAATGGGCTAAATGCCCCAATCAAAAGACACAGGGTATCAGAATGGATAAAAAAACAAAACCCATCAATATGTTGCCTACAAGAAACTCATCTTAGATGCGAAGACACCTCCAGATTTAAAGTGAGGGGGTGGAAAACAATTTACCATGCTAATGGGCATCAGAAGAAAGCTGGGGTGGCAATCCTTATATCAGATCAATTAGATTTTAAGCCAAAGACTATAATAAGAGATGAGGAAGGACACTATATCCTACTCAAAGGGTCTGTCCAACAAGAAGATTTAACAATTTTAAATATCTATGCCCCTAACGTGGGAGCAGCCAACTATATCAACCAATTAATAACAAAATCAAAGAAACACATCAATAATAATACAATAATAGTAGGGGACTTGAACACTCCCCTCACTGAAATGGACAGATCATCCAAGCAAAAGATCAACAAGGAAATAAAGGCCTTAAATGACACACTGGACCAGATGGACATCACAGATATATTCAGAACATTTCATCCCAAAGCAACAGAATACACATTCTTCTCTAGTGCACATGGAACCTTCTCCAGAATAGATCACATCCTGGGTCACAAATCAGGTCTCAACCGATATCAAAAGATTAGGATCATTCCCTGCATATTTTCAGACCACAATGCTCTGAAGCTAGAACTCAATCACAAGAAGAAAGCTGGAAAGAACCCAAATACATGGAGACTAAACAGCATCCTTCTAAAGAATGAATGGGTCAACCAGGAAATTAAAGAAGAATTGAAAAAATTCATGGAAACAAATGATAATGAAACCACAACAGTTCAAAATCTGTGGGACACAGCAAAGGCAGTCCTGAGAAGAAAATATATAGCGGTACAAGCCTTTCTCAAGAAACAAGAAAGGTCTCAAGTACACAACCTAACCGTACACGTAAAGGAGCTGGAGAAAGAACAAGAAAGAAACCCTAAACCCAGCAGGAGAAGAGAAATAATAAAGATCAGAGCAGAAATCAATGAAATAGAAATCAAAAAAACAATAGAAAAAATCAATGAAACTAGGAGCTGGTTCTTTGAAAGAATCAATAAGATTGATAAACCCCTGGCCAGACTCATCAAAAAGAAAAGAGAAAGGACCCAAATCAATAAAATCATGAATGAAAGAGGAGAGATCACAACTAACACCAAAGAAATACAGACAATTATAAGAACATACTATGAGCAACTCTACGCCAACAAATTTGACAATCTGGAAGAAATGGATGCATTCCTAGAGACATATAAACTACCACAACTGAACCAGGAAGAAATAGAAAACCTGAGCAGGCCGATAACCAGTAAGGAGATTGAAATAGTCATCAAAAATCTCCAAACAAACAAAAGCCCAGGGCCAGACGGCTTCCCAGGGGAATTCTACCAAACATTTAAAGAAGAACTAATTCCTATTCTCCTGAAACTGTTCCAAAAAATAGAAACGGAAGGAAAACTTCCAAACACATTTTATGAGGCCAGCATCACCTTGATCCCCAAACCAGACAAGGATCCCACCAAAAAAGAGAACTACAGACCAATATCCTTGATGAACGCAGACACAAAAATTCTCGCCAAAATACTAGCCAATAGGATTCAACAGTACTTTAAAAGGATTATTCACCACGATCAAGTGGGATTTATTCCAGGGCTGCAGGGTTGGTTCAACATCCGCAAATCAATCAATGTGATAGAACACATTAATAAAAGAAAGAACAAGAACCATATGATACTCTCAATAGATGCTGAAAAACCATTTGACAAAGTACAGCATCCCTTCCTGATCAAAACTCTTCAAAGTATAGGGATAGAGGGCACATACCTCAATATTATCAAAGCCATCTATGAAAAACCTACCGCAAATATCATTCTCAATGGAGAAAAACTGAAAGCTTTTCCGCTAAGGTCAGGAACACGGCAGGGATGTCCATTATCACCACTGCTATTCAACATAGTACTAGAAATCCTAGCCTCAGCAATCAGACAACAAAAAGAAATTAAAGGCATCCAAATTGGTAAAGAAGAAGTCAAACTATCACTCTTCGCAGATGATATGATACTATATGTGGAAAACCCAAAAGACTCCACTCCAAAACTTCTAGAACTTGTCCAGGAATTCAGTAAAGTGTCAGGATATAAAATCAATGCACAGAAATCAGTTGCATTTCTGTACACCAACAACAAGACAGAAGAAAGAGAAATTAAGGAGTCAATCCCATTTACAATTGTACCCAAAACTATAAGATACCTAGGAATAAACCTAACCAAAGAGGCTAAGAATCTATACACAGAAAATTATAAAGTACTCATGAAAGAAATTGAGGAAGACACAAAGAAATGGAAAAATGTTCCATGCTCCTGGATTGGAAGAATAAATATTGTGAAAATGTCCATGCTACCTAAAGCAATCTACACATTTAATGCAATCCCTATCAAAATACCATCCATTTTTTTCAAAGAAATGGAACAAATAATCCTCAAATTTATATGGAACCAGAAAAGACCTCGAATAGCCAAAGGAATATTGAAGAACAAAGCCAAAGTTGGTGGCATCACAATTCCGGACTTCAAGCTCTATTACAAAGCTGTCATCATCAAGACAGCATGGTACTGGCACAAAAACAGACACATAGATCAGTGGAACAGAATAGAGAGCCCAGAAATAGACCCTCAACTCTATGGTCAACTCATCTTCGACAAAGCAGGAAAGAATGTCCAATGGAAAAAAGACAGCCTCTTCAATAAATGGTGCTGGGAAAATTGGACAGCCACATGCAGAAAAATGAAATTGGACCACTTCCTTACACCACACACGAAAATAGACTCCAAATGGATGAAGGACCTCAATGTGAGAAAGGAATCCATCCAAATCCTTGAGGAGAATGCAGGCAGCAACCTCTTCGACCTCAGCCGCAGCAACATCTTCCTAGGAACAACGGCAAAGGCAAGGGAAGCAAGGGCATAAATGAACTATTGGGATTTCATCAAGATCAAAAGCTTTTGCACAGCAAAGGAAACAGTTAACAAAACCAAAAGACAACTGACAGAATGGGAGAAGATATTTGCAAACGACATATCAGATAAAGGGCTAGTATCCAAAATCTATAAGGAACTTAGCAAACTCAACACCCAAAGAACAAACAATCCAATCAAGAAATGGGCAGAGGACAAGAACAGACATTTCTGCAAAGAAGACATCCAGATGGCCAACAGACACATGAAAAAGTGCTCCACGTCACTCGGCATCAGGGAAATACAAATCAAAACCACAATGAGATATCACCTCACACCAGTCAGAATGGCTAAAATGAACAAGTCAGGAAATGACAGATGCTGGCGAGGATGCGGAGAAAGGGGAACCCTCCTCCACTGTTGGTGGGAATGCAAGCTGGTGCAACCACTCTGGAAAACAGCATGGAGGTTCCTCAAAAAGTTGAAAATAGAACTACCCTATGACCCAGCAATCGCACTACTGGGTATTTACCCTAAAGATACAAACATAGTGATCCGAAGGGGCATGTGTACCCGAATGTTTATAGCAGCAATGTCTACAATAGCCAAACTATGGAAAGAACCTAGATGTCCATCAACAGATGAATGGATAAAGAAGAGGTGGTATATATACACAATGGAATACTATGCAGCCATCAAAAGAAATGAAATCTTGCCATTTGCGGCGACGTGGATGGAACTAGAGCGTATTATGCTTAGTGAAATAAGTCAATCGGAGAAAGACAACTATCATATGATCTCCCTGATATGAGGACATGGAGAAGCAACATGGGGGGTTAGGGGGATAGGAGAAGAATAAATGAAACAAGATGGGATTGGGAGGGAGACAAACCATAAATGACTCTTAATCTCACAAAAGAAACTGGGGGTTGCTGGGGGGAGGTGGGATTGGGAGAGGGGGAGGGGGCTATGGACATTGGGGAGGATATGTGCTATCGTGAGTGCTGTGAAGTGTGTAAACCTGGTGATTCACAGACCTGTACCCCTGGAGATAAAAATACATTATATGTTTATTTAAAAAAAAAAAATTTGGAAGGGGAGGCGAACCATAAGAGACTATGGACTCTGAAAAACAACCTGAGGGTTTTGAAGGGGCAGGGGTGGGAGGTTGGGGGAACAGGTGGTGGGTAATAGGGAGGGCACGTTTTGCATGGAGCACTGGATGTTGTGCAAAAACAATGAATACTGTTACGCTGAAAAAATAAATAAAATGGAAAAAAAAAAAGGTTGAAGTCTTAACCGCTGGAACCTCACAATATGACCTTATTTGGTTAATTTGAGGTCATACTGGGCGAGGATAGGCCCTAACCCAATGTGGCTGGTGACCCTATAAGAGGAGAGGAAGAATATAGTATAGAGACCTGAGGGGGAAGACAGCCAGGTGACGTCATGGAGGCAAGAGAACGTGGTGATGCATCTGTAAACCGGGAACACCAAGGTTTATCAGCCACCGCCGGAGGCTGGAGAGGGTCCTGGAGTGGATTCACCCTTAGAACTCTGTAAGGAACCAACCATACTACCCACATGTGGCTCTTGGACTTCAGGCTTTTAGAAGGGAGGGAATGACTGTGGTTTAGGGCGTCCACATTTGTGGTCCTTTGTTACCGAAAGTCTAGGAACCTAATACACTCTCTTTTTACAGATGAAAAATCTGTGGGTAAGACAGCTTGTCCGACTTGGCCAGTGAAGAAGAAACAAGGGCTAGCATTTCAAGATCAGCTAGACGATATGCGCGCAGTCCCTTGGCCATTTGCAAAGTGAGAACCACTTGTATCACAAATGAAGGAACATAGAAACCAACCGACTGGGGTTGGTAATTCCTTTTTTCCTTGTTTAAAGCTGTGACTCATGGCTGAGTCACTGAAAATGACAACTTTATTTCAGGAGGCCGCTGGCCCCAGTGTACCCACCAGTTTAGTCTCCGGAACTGAAGCATCCAGGTGAGAACGGGGCACATGCCTTGCGTGGCGGGTGACGACCCAGGTGTGGGGCTCTGTTGTGCTGGGCCGTCAGAGTCGAACACGCCCAAGGCAAATGTGTAAGTGTCACTGGACAGATTCCAAACCAAGTGAGAGGCACGGGGAGTTCTACAGGTGGTCTAAGCCTTGGGGGTGTCATAGACAGGGAGTTCTACAGGTCGTCTAAGCCTTGGGGGTGTCATAGATGGGGAGTTCTACAGGTCATCTAAGCCTTGGGGGTGTCATAGGGACAGTAGCCAAATTGCACCACTGGCCAAACCATCAAGAATTCTGATTGATCGTTCTGCTGCTCGGACTTCTGCTGCTCGTTCTTCCCAGAACATTATGCCTCGCACCAAGGCGAGTGGGACGGTTCTTCTCCATTTATAGGTGTGAGGTGGGTCCGCGCTTTCTCCCCAGACCCTGCTGTACTCAGGGATCTCCAGAGAAATAGAATCCGTAGGATGTGTGTGTCTGTGTGTGTGTTTGTGTCGGTGTGTATTCAAATGTTAATCTCATCCAGAAATACCCTCCCAGACGCATCCTGTCATGTTCCAACAAATATCTGGGCATCTTGTGGACCAGTCAAGTCGACAAATAACACCACACTTGCCTATTGGTAGAGGATGTCTTTCTTCCTGAATGGCCAATGATCCCATTTCCTCATGGGCCATACATCTTCCACTTAGAAGCATTACCTTACATGCCTATATTCAAAGAAAGACATTTGCCCCTTAAGCAGCCATATTATTTCTAATAGGATAGCACTCTACCTGCGTTCTTTCCCTTTGGTATTTAAGCATGTGATTGGTCTACTAGCCACTTGTCCCTAAGGCGTATAGATCATTTAGTTGTTGAGGTTTAAATTTTATTTAAATTTTGACTCCAGCCATTATTTTTCAACCAACCCAAGGGTTATAGGCTCTGCATTTGACCCTAATATTCCAACCTATGAACCAGTTTCCTTAGTGTGAAATTACATTATGAAAGAGGCTCCCCTTTGTCCATTATCCGGGCATTTCAGTGACAGAGCTCTCAAAGAGACACGATATTGTAAATCAGGAGGGGCCAGGAGGTGCAAGGGGAGAGAATAATAGTTTTAAGGCCACCATGGTAATTTCTTCTATTCTTAATGCCATAGAAAGAGCACTGTGAAGAATGGGTATGAGGTGTTTCTTCCTGGCAACTTGTCAAAGGAAGAATATTTTATGCAAATGGAGATATTCTATTCCGAGAAATAATAGATCTGTAGTGATTTCATTCTTGTTTAACTGGACAAGGTTTACCTTTAAAAGATAGGTTGGCCCTTACCAGTACTACTTGTTGAATAAAGAAGGGATGCCGAGAAGATATTAATTGTGCGACATTAAGCTAATAGCCAGCAACCCACATACCATACCAGAGAGGGGTCACTGATAAAAATTGGTTGAAGAATAATTGGGTGGGCTGAATTACTTAACTAGGTATTGAAAATGATAAAGTCAGTGCAGAAGAGTAAAAATAAAAGGCATTGAGAAAACGCTGAAATTCTGACCTCTGGCTCTCCGCATTGCCTTGTGCCCTGAGAAACCGAGTCACAAATGGAATGTTTTAATTGTTTTTTCCCATTTTGATGCTGAAAGACTCACCAATAACCAAGACATGCTACACATAAAATGGAAAAAAAAAAACCAGGAAATTTCATTTTCTGGCTTTTTTGCCTTTACTTACTTCCAGTTCCCATGTGAAGTCATACAAGGTCCATGGCCTTCTGGCAAGATTCCTTACCATGTCCTTTGGCAGTGGCGAGTGGCAGTCCTTTCCCAGTTTCAGTCCTGAGAGCTGTGGTGGGATGGTGTCCCAGTGAGGGACCGAGGAACAGGATGTCACAGCAGCCACGCAGAGTGCACGATGCCTTGGGTTCAGCATTCACACAGAAGACCTGAGGAATTTAGTGTCATGCAGCAAATGCTTTTGTGTGAAGCACTGTGAGAGTCACAACACTTAAGAGGCAAATTCTGTTCTTGCTGTTGGCTTGAAGTCAGCAAGGAAGATAGAAGATAACTGACTTCATTAGAGCGTGTGTGCGTGTGTGTGTGTCCTGGGGCTGAGGAGGAGGGTACAGACATAGGGACCTATGGAAGCACCCAGTCACAATGTGAGTCCACAATATTTAGATTCGGAAAGGTTTCACACTGCATTTCTTCTCTTCTTAACAGCTCAGTATTACTGTCTAGTCATTTTTAGATACATTGTATGATGGCCACAAAAAGCACCTTCTGGTCCAAATCTGCAAGGAAATGGGTAGAAAGAGATGAAGGGAGGATGGCGCCCAACTATACGGCAAATCTCCAAATGCAGTTGGCTGGTGGGTTTGGGTGCAACTCACTCTATTTGGAAAATAAAGCATTAATTCTATGTATCACTCCTTATGTTTTCTCAAATGAAAAGTGAAAGATTAATTCGTTAGAAACAAATCCCTTCCTAGGTCACTAGGTAACCAGTATTTTTTTTTTTTGATGGAGGTGTATCAACTCTATATTAATTTCTATAATTTATATTCATTTCTTCAGGTTTTGAGATGTTACGTGCATTTTTAAATCATATGCTGTCTGTAAAAATGCATAATATATAATAATTTTGATAATACCATTTTAAAAATATGAATAAAAATGAATCACCAATTCCATGCTAAATGGCAGGAGTTACTTTGGAGAGAGAGAGAGAGAGAGCGCCGAATCCTAACCACTAGACAACCAGGGGAGGCCCTAGGAGTTTCTTTGGAAATACATTCTTGCGATCGAGGAAAATCTCCCGTATGTATACACTATGCTAGGTCCTGCGTATGCTACTGAATCAGAATGACACGGGATTATTCCGAATTTGAAGAAAAATGAAAACGTTGCTTTTTTGAGGGAAAAAGATCCTTAGCGGAACTACGAAATTATTTAGAAATCAGAATACATAACAACCAGAATACATAAACATTCCAGATTATCTTCTCTGTTTTTAAAGCAAGTTCCAGGCCCTATGAGGGAGACCTCCAAGCTTTTGAAAGCCATGTTGGTATTTTGAATAAATAGATCTCAATTAAAAGAAAACAGAGTGTCTAAAATTTAGTTGCTAATAATGGAGCATGTTTCAGGAAAACTTGCCAGTGGTAAATTTCAAAGTCGACCTTTTCAGTTCAAGGTCTCAACTTCCAAATGGCCATCGGAATTCTTCCTAAAGTCCTCTGGCAATATCATTCTGAAAGATGTGAACCCCGGAAAGATATTCTGTAGCTCCTAAACCGAACGTCATTTTCTTGAACATCATCAATTAATTATAATTTTACCCCCAAATTAGCTTGAATATATATTTTTTTATTTTGGAAGAATAAGAAGGTAGAGATTCAAAAAAAGAAGGAAATTTAAAAATATGATCTGTTGTAGTAATAGCAAACACTACTATTTATTTTTATTTATTTAAAGCTACTCTTGTAAGTCATTTCACTTTGTCTGCTCGCTGACACCTGACAACTGTTCCAGGTAGTACAACTACCGCCCTCTCAACTCACAAGCGAAGGAGTGCAGGGAAAGGGGATGGATACCCATTTGGGGGCCACACAGCCGCAGGGAGTGGTACAGCAGGGGTTTCCCTCCCCGTGTTATCTTGGGGTTGACTTTGCCCTGCTGGATGGAGAAAAACATTACATCTGTGCATGCAAGTTCAAGAAAAGGAGACGATAGACATGCCTTTTTGTTACCTGCCCTTTGCACCCTACGATGTATGATGCACATCTTACAGCAATTATGTCACCTTCTCCCTTTTGACATTTGCGTCACAGTCAATGTTTCATTGTTTTGCAAAACCTCCCCATGGGGTTCACTCACCCCTCTGGTTAAACATCCTCCCCAGCAGCAGTCTTCTACCTGCTGGGACCCGAATCGCATCTTCACGCTCCTCCACAACCGTGCCCTGGAAGAAGCTCCGAGGATGGAATTACTGGGTGAAGAGTTCATAGATCTCAAGTTTTGATCCTTTGCCAGGTTGTGCTCCAGGGAGATTCAGGATGCTCGGGCCCTCGGCGGGCACCGGTCACCTTCTAATTGCTGCACGGGTCGACTTCCTCTGGGGCCCATCCAACATCCTGCAAAGCATCCGCGTGTCATCTTTTTCCTAGAGAATGCTTCCTTCCTTCTTTCTGGAATGTTGCTTTCTGAGTCCCTTTCCAACCCTGCTGCCTAGTGTCACTCGGGTCTGTCCCACTGGAGGCCTCTAGGGATTACCAGAACCACGCCCTGCTGTTTCGCCCTCCACGTGCTCTGCCCCGTCAGTCCACCTGCTCTCCTCCCCCCGCCCTGCCCCCCCCCACAAGGTTTCCAGGTCGACTCCCCCGTCCCTTCTTCACCCCTGCCTTCTACTTTCCACCACACGTGGGGCGCCACGGCAGTGTTCTGATATGTAAACAAGTTTCTGAAACCAAAGTCCACGATCTTTACTCCGAAACCTACTTCTCTTCCAGCAAATGCTTTTTGGGGCTTTTCCCCCCATGGAGCTGCACTGGGAGAAACAGGAAGCGTTTCCTTGTTTCTTCCACCAGCCCCGGGGGCAGGGAAGGGGAGGAAGGGGCTGTGGCCGTGGGGGACCCCGGAGTTAATGGGAAGTGAAGACGATGCTGGCCTCACCGGGGACCCCCCAGCATCTTGTTTTGTTCACTTTTCCTACTTTTCCTCCGGCCTGCTAGGTTATAGCGCACGAGTAGATATTCAAAATCACTTGATGGATTGCAAAATAAACTATCAGAACTGACAGAGATGAAAGAATATCATTTTCAGATACATAGCAGCCCAATTTATACATCAAAGAATGCTATTATTAAGTCAAAGAATAGGGGGAGAAAACGATTTCAAATATGTTAGATCCGTCAAAAATAGTGGCATTAGACTCTCTACCCGTGAGGAGCTTAGAATGCTGCTGGGGAGGCGCGTCATGTTTACAATTAGTGAATACGACAGTGACCCAGAATGTGTCCGTGTGTGCCCGTGGACGCGTCAGAACACGTCTGACGGAAGTTTACACGGCGGTTCCTCTTCCACCGAGAGCGTGAACGCAAACAACAGGGATTATTTATAGAGCACGTGCATAGGCCCTTGTCTCCTGTATTTCCCTCAGTCATTCCTTGAGGCTAATTCTTCGACCAAGTTCGCACGGAGGGAAAGTCGCAGAGCCTGGCATTTGGCCTCCAAAGTCGCGGTAAGCCACAAACCAGCCTAAATGTGGAAAGGACAGCCAAGGCAGTCACTGGAAGGTTGGTGACCGGGTGTGGGCTCGTCCCCCGAATCACAGGTCGTGAAAGAGCAGCGAACAGCACCAGCAAACCTGCCGCCCGTGCGACCCGCTCTATTTCTATACCTTCGGATAACTGATTCACTTTACCCCTTGGGAGTTTCTCCAACTCCTGTTGATTCCCAATGTTGATTTTGTTCTCCAACGTTTGCCTTCCGAAGTGATCATCCCTGCTTATGTTAGCGGGCAGG
The DNA here is from genome assembly GCF_922984935.1 of Meles meles. Lineage (NCBI taxonomy): Eukaryota > Metazoa > Chordata > Mammalia > Carnivora > Mustelidae > Meles > Meles meles. The sequence goes on along the minus strand of NC_060077.1, from coordinate 93,343,626 downwards.
TAGACACTTGACTCTGAGTGTGCCTTCCAGTCTTGGGGACGCAACTCCTCACCTGTCTGCCATCTGACGACTCAGTCGTTGAACTGTGTCTTACATCTTCCCTAGTGATCAATGGACTTCATCTTCTGGCTGTTGGTCGTTCTTTGGCTTTAAAGAACACACAAGCCAAACTTCCAAATGACCCGTGGAAATGATAGACTTCCTTGTTTCTGCAAGTGGTGTCTCTGGGGGGTTGAGTGACCAGCTGAAGTGGTTTCCGCTGTGGGGAGCTGTGGGGAGCAGTGGGCTGGGCAGCAGAGACGTCGTCTTTCCCCACCCTTCAGCACTGTTGCCGGCTGCAAGTGTACGATGAGACCTAAAAAGGACACGACTCCAGCCCGAAGCATTTACAACCTCGGTTAGACATCAAGGAAGTGGCGGCCAGCACGAAAAACTGCCTTTGTGCAGGTACGACTGGGACAGAGAAGGCTGCCAGGTTTACCGGGCAGGAGGAGGTGTCCAGCGCTGCAGCTCAGAGAGGCTCAGGGAAGAAAGGGGGAGAGGTGTAAGTCGGGGCTGCAATAAGCTAAAACGATCTACCAAAAAACTGAAAAGAATGTGTTGGGAAGGGGCACCTGGGAGGCTCAGTGGGTTAAGCGTCTGCCTTCAGCTCAGGTCATGATCGCAGTGTCCTGGGATCGAGCCCCCACTGGGATCTGCCCACCTGCTTCTCTCTCCCTCCTCCTGCTCTGCTCTCTCGCTCACTCACCCTCTCAAATAAATAAATAAAATCTTCCGAGAAAGTGTTGGGAATAACGTGACAACCGGGGAGATGACCCATCAGCACGTTCGTCACCTTTTACACTGTCATTTACTCAAAATGGCTTTTCCGGGATGACCGACCCTTTGGGGCTACGGCCCTAATGTCATGGGTTCTGCTAAACAGTGGGTAGTGTGAGGAGAGAAAGCAGCGCTGTGCGGCTGTTCTGCCCTCCTTGGTGTCTGGGGCATCCGCGCTTGTGCCAGGGTCTCTGGATGGCTGGAAGGAAATGCACATCCTTGGTTCCTGGGAGAGCTTACGGCTGGGGAACACCTGTATGTATGATGATCAACATGTGTCTTGGGAATCAGGTAAACCATCCTTCTAAAGGACGCTGGTGCAGCGACAACTTTTGTCATTAGAGTTGCTATTGAAGGGGAATCTTGAACGGTCAGTACAGGAACTAAAGGCGGGAGTGTGACTTCCAGCAAATCCCATGAGCATACGCAGGGGGAATTAGATGTGACTTTGTACAAAATGCCCATGACAGCAGGGACTTGGGGTGTGTTGTGGGGTCATCAGAATGCCCTGGGTGCGCGCCCTACCCCAGCATGGGGGAAACAGATCCTTCCTTTTTGGAAGATTCTATAGCTGGACTTCCCTGGCTCTTCAGGAGCACTGACCACAAGGAGGCAGGGGGGCAGTTTAAGCACCGAGAGCATCGATTACACTTTTTCTAGGAATGGGAGGAGCATACATTCATTTAGGAAATATGCACATTATGGAAAAAAAGGCAACCAGATCCCACCACTCAGGAAAAAGAACGGTTGACATTTTAGTGTAATATTCTTTTATGCACTCATCTGTAGGGTTTTTAAAAAGATTTTTTAAAAATTAGTTTTTATTTATTTGACAGCGAGAGAGAGAGAGAGAGAGCGAGTGCGCGGGAGGGAGCACAAGCGGGGAGAGCAGCAGAGGGAGAAGGAGACACACGCTTCCCGATGTGGGCTTGATTTCAGGACTCCGGGATCATAACCTGAGCAGAAGGCGGATGCTTAATGAACTGAGCCACCCAGGTGTCCCTAAAGATTTTGTTTTTAGGTAATCTCTGCACCCAACGTGAGGCTCAAACTTACCACACTGTGGTCCAGAGTCATATGCTCTACCCATGACCCGGCGGAAGCCCCAGGAGTTTTAGCACTAATATATCAGGAATGTGAGACTTTTGCAGCTATTTGATTTTTAGTGACTGTCTTGTGTTCTTTTGATTTTTTAAAAGAAAGGAGAATCTGCAGACGTACAGTTTGCAAGTAAAGAAAAAACCCCAAACCTACCTGGTAGTTTTCCACACTTTTCACTCCATTGTTGTTCCCTCAGCAACCTCCTCTGGGGGGTGACCCTGTGTCCCTTAGGATGTGAGCTTCAGGGCCTGCGGACATGGGGATTCTTGGTGCTGGTGAGCAAGACAGCTATGCGGTCATTTGTTGGTCTGAATGACCGTGAGAGTTACAAAGCCATGCGTGGAAATACCATAGATACTCACCTTTCTACCTTTCTCCTCCAGACCCAGGACACCCTCTCTGCACAAGTCTGGGACTACATTGAAAATTAGGGCACAAGGGCAGTGGGGGTTGCAGAGCCCATGACCCTGAGAGGAGCAGGTTTTCCTGGGCATCCTGGCTGTGGGCCAGCTAACGGGGTAGGAAAGGTCCATGCAGTCACTTGAAAAAAATCTTTCCATATGGATAAACAACAACAACAACAAAAATCCTCCATAAAATTCCTCCATGTGTTAACACTCTGTTTCTCCTCTCCTTCTGGAGGTGAGGTATTTTTGCTTCTCTTGTATTCTGTGATGAAGTATTCTTTTCTTTATGGACTTTTCATTTCACTTCTCTAAAGTTTGTCCGTCTTTGGACATCGTGAGTCCTGGTGGAGCTCCAGGTTTGGTAAAAATCACCAGAGGCTATTCAGGGCTTCGTTGTCTTCAAAATCCCGTTATCTGGGGGACACGTGACTGTATTTTCTCCCACTGCGTTATTCAGATTTGTTGTTCTATTTCTAGAAGAAGGATGATAAGCACCTGAACTCTATTGCCTTACATCTCTGAAGCCTTATTCCAGCTAAAGGCTTCTTAGCCACTTTAAAACTTGTTGAAATCCTTTCCCCCCAAATGGAATTCCTCTCTTTTAAACCATACATTTACTCTTTTTATGATCACTTCCAATACGATCTGACTCCTGGCAACCACCTCTTCCTTGAAAAGCAAATAGAAATGATCAAGTCCAAAGAGTTACATGTCTGTCTTCTGAAATAAGCAGCCATCCCCCACAATACTTCAAGGAAATGTCTGAAAAGCTGTGGTTTTACTCTTTTGTTTCTTGTTTTTACTGATGGATTTTATTCTGATGCCAGCCCAGGGGCCAGCAAACTTTTTTTTTTTTTAATGTCCAGAAGTAAATACTTTAGGTTGTGGGCGATATGGCTTCTGTCACAACAACTCAATTCTACCATTGCCGCATGAAGCTGCCATAGGCAATATGGAAGCGTATGGCTGTGGCGGTGTTCCAATAAAACTTTATTTACAAAAATGGGCAGTGGCCTGTATTTGGCCCACAGGCCTATTCTGCTGACTGATACTGGAAGCGATAAATTAAAGTCCTCTTCCATCAGGATCTGGCTCATAGGAACAACCAGACAAGGCGTTTGATTTTCTCTGTTCACATTAAGGGATATAGAATGATAAAACATTAGAAAAATCAAATATCAGCATTTTATAAGTGGCCTGCCTGAGCACTAGGAAAGTTCAAAGAATTATCCACATTAACATGAATCTTAAATGACGCAGCTTGGAGGTAGGTCCCTGCTGAGTGAGCTCGGCGGGCTCCGTAACCTCGGTCTCCCATGTATCCCTCTTGGTAGTAGCTTTTAAGACGGGCTGAGAAGAATCTGACTCCTGATGGCTTCTGCTGTCAGGCTTGCTCGTCTTCCCCCTCTCCACGTTTGCTCGGGGCCAGTATGTTCCTTCCGTTTCACAGGTTTGGAAGGAAGTGATGATTTTCTCTGCCCTAGAATATTCACGGTACCCATTTAATAACAGCAATACAAACTGTGTTTGCTCTCAGCTCCTGTTTTGGATCAGGGGTTGGGCTACTTCAACTCACAGTTTGTTTCCAATTCTTACAATGATTCTATAAAGTAGGTACAATGAGCTCTTTGGTTTTGTTTTTTTTTTTTTTTTACTTTACTTTCCCCCGGTAAGAATATTGACTTCCAGAGAACTTCACGGACTCACCTCAAGTCACACAGATTTCTACACAGCAACTTCCACACATTTTTTCATACGCCCATTGTTTAAAAATTCTTGATCTAATAACCTCTTTTCTCTGTCCCTTCGGTGATACCATCATATCTCACTTTTCAGATTCAGTCGGAGCAGTGATTCTGAGCTAAGAGCCCGGTTCCTGTTCCTTATTTTTCAAGTCTATAAGACTGAGCCATGGAACAGAGCCCATCGACAAGCCCTGCAGTGATGGTGCTGCCATGGATATTTATGGAAAATAGATATTCGATGACAAAAGGACACCTAAGCAGCTGCAGTGTGATGAGCTTTCACGGGGCAGCTGCAAACAGGGAGGAGGGCAGGAATGCCTCCGGGGACTGGAGAAGAACAACTTCCAGCAGAAGGCAGCATGATTGGGCACTGCTGGGACCCGCCTGGCACAGAGCAATCAGAGCTGGGTGGTTCTTTGAGTGCAAGAGAAGCCAGCAAACATGAATCTAGGAGATAGAAATGTCAAAAGTTACAAGCAGTGCAAAGAGTCGCTCTAGTTGCGGGCCAAAGGAAAAGTCTTCACTTGAGTAAATGTGGAAGGAACTTCTAGCAGCGAATGCGCAGGCATGGATGAAAACAAGTCAATTAGGACAAACTAGAACAGCATCGGCAACAGAAAGACACCTTCAGGTGCACCACCGTCGGACGTAAAGGACAACGCACTTAAACTGGTGTAATTAGGTTCACTCAATCCTTGCCACCCAAAATTTACCATGGAGTTGAGAAGGCAGGACGTACATTCATGCTCCTTGGAATTCGGTGGAAGTATTTGCAAAAAGATGGCCCTTTGCCTATTTATCTGTTTCTACTTTCAGATAAGGTGGGATTTTATTTTTGTTTTTTATGACTGAACAGGGAAGTTTGGGGATTTTTCTGGATTGTTGCATTTTCTTGTTCCTTTGACCTTTCTGTTCCGTGCAAAATGAGTGATGTCCTTGGCTTCATGCAGCCTGTCTTTGGAGAGAAATTGCTGTGTCTTCCTGCTAGAGCTCATGGTATGTAGGAATATCGCATGACCAAATGGGAGTCGGAATCCTGGATTCTGTCTGGGCTGAGTCACCCTGCGTCATAGGACATAGCGCGTGGGTTAATGGTTGCAAGATGGAAGGACAAAGGCGAGGACATGAGACAAGCTGTACGGATGGCCCGAAGCCGCTATGGCGGCCGCCTGGGAGAGGGCATCGATATGGCGCCTGCACCCAGATGGCTTTCACTGGCGTTAGTCTGAGTGTCTCAGGAAAGAGACTTTCAACTACCCAAATCAGTTATCACTTCAGTACATGTGTTTTTAAAATCCTTTTTATGTTGGGTGAAAAAACCTTCTGCTTGAGTAAACAGTTACATCATTAATGGCTAAATATGACATTATCAGATTGTTTTGACTTCCTGGGGGTGAGGGTAAGGAAAAAAGGTTAATTACAATTACTTTTGTCTCTAACTAATGGAAAGCAGTGTTAACATCTGTGTGTTGCCTGCAAGAAGGTTGGCAGTAATCTCTATGTATTAACCAGAGCAGAATAGAATGACCCAAACTGTGGATGTCATTGCGTTACCTGAATTTACCCACCAGCTAACAAAATAGGTCTCTTTCGCTAAAGACTAATTTTCACATAAAAAAAAAATCTTTATTACGGGCCTAGTGCAGTTAAATTGCCTGACACAGTAGGGAATCTACACTTAGCCTGATAATATTAAGCACTGAGAAATGCCTCAGGTGATGATCAAGCTGAGCGGTAATTCAGACCCCTGATAATTCTCTTCCAAGAAAATTCCACCAGGTGGCACAAAATGTCTCAAACAGCACTGAGCATGCTCTCTCTCTGGACCACAGTGAATTGTGGAAAAAAGATTAAGAATCGCTAAAGATTGTAATAAGCTTCCCCTCCTCCTTCCAAATGCACAGGTCCTTATCCTCAAACAGCTTTTTGAAAGACAAAATATGTGTGTGTGTGTGTGTGTGTGTGTGTGTGTGTGTGTATACATATATGACAATGTATACATTCTATGTCTTCACTGAAATTCACCCTTTGATGAATGCATGGGGCTACTCAGTAGAGATAAATAAAGCAGTGTGGGAAGAGAAATGGAGATTTGCAAAGTTGCCAAGTCACCAAATCTAAAGTCATCAAGTCTGTAGAGAAGTCTTAGTACAAAATCCTTCCACGAGTTTAAATGCAGGATCATTCATACAAGTTGTAAATGTTCTGGCATGTTGAGAAACTATAGTGATCTAAAGATCTGTAGTGTTTAACCGAAGCCAAAACTGTTGCTCCTCAAAGCCGGGGGCAAGACTTTATGGAGGGATGACAGAGGGCGAGATACTTCTCTTTGTTCTAGAGTCTGTCACTCCTCCTTAGGCAGGGGTCTAACATTTGCCCAGCACGGGGAGTAAGTCTATGCCGGGAAGGGGTGTCAATTGAGTAATTAGATAGCGATTGTAATAACATGCAATCCCATGTGCTTCCCGCCCTGGAACAGTGCAGGAGGGGTTGGCCTCTGGGCCTGCGGAGGGCGTCAGGAGGACTCTGTCGGGGAGCTTTCCCTGGTTGCTCCTGGCACCATCCTGCGGCCAGAAATACTGCCTCGTTACGTCTGCAGAAAGGTCAGGCATATGCATATTGGAAGAAAATTTCCCAGGTAACTTTAAGTGTTTTCTAATTAGGAGATTTAAATGTAAGGATTTCAGGGGCTTTTGGTGATAATCATGGTTGGGTCCCCAGAAGTTCCATTCTAACAGACCCTTCCCAAGAACCAGGGAAGATCAGTACCCGTGAGTCGATCTAGAAAGAAATCAGTGCCTTTTCCTTAAAGAGAAATTCTTCATTTCTGTCTGGAGATGAGGGCGGTTGAGGCCTGTGGCATTTCAAGCATCCTTCATGCTCTCCCATCTCTGAAGGAGTGGCCTGTCCCTTAAGGAGAAACAAAATATGAATACATAAGAATATAAAAGAATTGTTCTTAAAGTGAAGTCTGAAAAATCTGAACTTGACTATTTTGAGCTGCAAAAAATAAGAACAAAGAATCAGAAAATTAAGTGATATGAAAGAATTAATGCTTTGCTCATTCTAAGTGGAATGTGGGGTATATGGGGGACAGTCAAAGGAATAGGGCCTTAAATTTTAAAGTAAGGTGTTGGAAGTTTCTTCACTGCAAAGCCAACAATGTTTCTGTTTCAAGATACAACGTGAATCGTTTTATACATTGGGAGGTTTAAACACGACAGCTATGTGTAAAATGAGTTCGAATGAGAAGAGATTGAATTAATACTTTTACTGAGTTCTTTCTAGCACTAGACCTAGTGAGAGGTACTGATATATATTCAGCATTTTACTTAAATCTTATAATGACTTTGTAGAATAGGTGCTCTTATTACCAGTTTTAACTACAACAACAATCAAGGCTGAGAGAATTTAGGTACTCTGCCCAATGTATAATTTAAGATGGTGGAACAGGAATTAAAGCCCAATTCTGTTGGACTTCAAGATCCCCAAGCATAAAGGTTCTATTGAGTCATCTAGGAATGCATGTAAGAAGAGAATTAACAGTAATTCAGGATAGAAGTGATGAATTAAAAAAAAAATTTCCAAGAGAAAAAAAAATTCCTAGCAAAGTATAGCGTAAAGCTTTTCTCTACTAGAAATTAAACGATAGAAATTATATCTGGAGCAAAAGTCAAAGGAATTAAAAAAAATTTAAAAGTCAAAGGAATTTTTAAAACATTTGTGTAGATACCAACATTGCAAGTAACACATGACGTCACACATTTCTGGGTATGGAAGCAAAGCTGCTGTAAACAACACCCGAGGCTCTTCTGGTCTTCCTGGAGCAGCAGGGCAGCTAGTCCTTCAGGTCCTGTCTTCCTTGAGCTCCTGAGCTCCATGATTTGTGTTTGGCAAAAGTCCAACTGTGTTAGACTGTCAAGTACGTAATGTGATTAATCTAAACTCTAAGAAAGTACTGAGGTAGAAAACGATCATCTTTGCATTCACATACTACCTCGTTTTGAGAAGAATGGAGGTTCAAGTCATTAATTAAAGAGACTCTGCCTTGAACCAAGAAGAGACTCTAAACGCAGGTAGGCCTTCCTGGGTTTGCTTTCCTTACCTGTAAGAAGGGACTGACCGCGCCTGCCACACCAGGCATTTCACAGGGAAAATGGGGAAACCTACAATGGAGATGTGCCTCACATTTGTTGGTATCCAGTCAATGGTAGTTGGCTTCTACCTTCAGCTTCTCTAGCGCTGAATGTGTATTTCACTTCTGGGCTCCGGGTGTCTTCTCGGTGTGTAAAGGTAAAAACAAGGCAGGTGTTCAGCCCCCTTGTGCCTCATCTTCATACAGTCACTCAGTCATCCACTTTCTCAGCGAGTGTGTTTGGAACCCTCTGTGCATGGCACTGGCAACTCACAGATGAAAGGAGGTCAGAGAAGGACACAACCTCACACACACAGAGCTGTGATAGCCAGAGGGGAGCTACGGAGAGTGGAGAGGCGTTACCAGTGCAGTCCACAGGGCTCTGAGAAGACTCCTGGGGAAGGAAGGTCTGATTTGGATTTTGAAGAATGCATGTGAATTACCCCATAGAAGACAAGGGGGAGGAGGCAGAAAGTGATGTCTAAAACAGAGAAATTCTAGGTTCCTTAATCAGAAAAGACTTCTTACCTTCCTATTGAAAGGGTCACCGTCTGATACATCTTTTAACAATGACATCCCTGTGATTCCTCATTTCTCTGGATTCTTTCTCAGATTAGTCTTGGGCCAATTTAAGAGTTATTCACATTTGAATTAAGGGGCTATAACTAATCTCTGTTGGCCAGTCAGACGGGTGCTACAGATAGCAACATTTTCTACTCTGTTTCTTTTAAACATAGCAATACAATATTGTTGGTAGATGAGACCTACAGATTTCTTCACATGACCTTGATTATTTTCCCTTTGTTTCTCACCCCGTCTCACTGGTGCCCAGCCCTCCACCTTTAGTGTGGGATATTGTCACAATATCAGAATGGTGTTTGAAGTTACATGACCAGTTTCAATTTCAGTGTGTTTCATTATGCCTAGTTATGTATTGTTGGTCACATTGCTGGAAAGCCCTTAATTTTAAGTAGAAGCAAGAGTTCTTGTGCTCTCTTTAACATCTCTGATGAAAGGGGTGATGAACCAAAGTCTTTTCAAACTCTGAAAACGTGTGATCCAAGCTATTATCATACAGTTGATACGAACCATTTCACATCAAAGGAGATAGCTGGACTTGATGGGGTCAAAGAGTCATATAGGAAGCTCTAGAATAGAGCAAATGCTCTTTTTTTTCCTTTTCTTTGCTTTCCACTTATCATTTGGTTATTTTGTAGGCTTTTCATGCATTATAACTAGTCTGTTTCTTTATTCCAATATGTTTATTTAAGTATTTTTAAATTTTAAAATAAATACATTCTAGGGCCACTTTTTTTTTTTTTTTGGTCACTTTTTAAATTTCTGTCACTTTGTTTCCGGTATTACTGAAATACCATTTAAAGCGATGTTCATGAACGGTGTGATACATCACACCCTATTTTTATTCACCACTAAGTAGTGAGTTTTTCTAAAGTAGAGAGCTCATCTCTTAGTCATTTTCATAGGTTCGAAAACATTTCTCGACACATACTACCCATTTATAAAATTCTTAAATTTTTTAGAGTGGAATTTTCTAAAATTGTGTAGCTTTCATGAGTAGAAAAATTTCTATGCATATATTGTCAGTTAAGCTCTGGCATGAAAGGTTTCTGTCAGCATTTTCATAGGGTTGGTCTATGCAGTCAAAGCTGAGCAGATGACTGTATAAATTATCAGATAAGCTTGGTCCAGCCAAAGAACATTTGAGTAAACAGAAGTTCTATGTAACTTGTCTTAGCATAGCTGGGTTTTCAGTCAGAAAATCTGATCAGAAGCATGATATCGTCTTTCTCTCACATGCATTCACAGACTAAGAGAGACACAGAGACACATGGAACAGGAAGGTATACAATAGATTAGCTTTCCCTTCCTTGCATCTATTTTCTCTATGGATTTGCCAATTCCCAGGATAATTCTTTTAGCATACTCTTCGAAGAGCTTGAAATGCTGTTACGAGTACAACACAGAGCCGACCTAGGAGAACATACAGCATGGCAACCAGAGCCTCATGTAGGACGATGATTTTCAAACTATCTGCCAGGAAACGGAAAGTTTGAGGTTGTTCTGTTTCTGACATCAGGAGTTGTAGCCCTGACATGGGTCTCGCAGACTGGAAAGTCTTGGTATTTCTGGAACTCTTCAAATGGTTAATTAGGAAGAAAATTTTGTCTAGAGAGATAGCATGAATGAATTAAATCCTTCACAAAGACTAGCCTCAATCCTAGAACACTCATTCTTCATGACTCTCTCATTAGTTTATTCAGTTTGTACACAGAAATGGCAATTTAGGACGTACTGGTGTGTAATGGACATTTGTAAATCATTTTGTCTGTCCAGCATTTGAACCTTGCTTTATAAGTTTGATAAGGTACAAAGAGTATCTCCTCTTTAGGTACAGAAAATGCTAGTGGTTGACTTTCCTGGCCTTCCTTGCACTTGGGACTCAATATGCACCTCATCTCCACCAGTCAGACTCAATTCCACTGGACATTGATTCAAAGCCAGAGGCACAAGCAGGTGGGCACCAGGACGACAGCTGCAAGGGGAGGCAGTTGTCTGCCTACGTGAAGACCCAGCACATGGAGATAACACCCTGGTGTGGGATGCACCCTTGAGGGCTCAGTGTTAGCAGACACGGCTTCTCACCAGTCTAGCACACAGCTTACTTGGGGTACTATTTCTAAAATAGTAGCCTCTGCTTTGAGCCCTAGCCATTGTTTCCCTGAATTGACTAACATCTTCTCAATACATTTTCTATTATGTCCATCTTTTGTTTGCAATGAAGAATCTTGTCTAATTTCCTGTGCTGGGCCCTGAGGGACCCCAGAGATGAGTAAGGCCCTCTCTGGGACCTAAGGACATTACACTCTGGTAGGTGAGATGAGACGATTTCCCTCTCTGCAGAACATGTATGTGATGATTCTCTCCCTGAAACTACTCAGGCTCACAGAGAGGATCGCTGGGGTGGGTTCTCGGGGAGCCGTGGATTCCTCCGGTTCATCTTTCTGGGGCAGGCAAGTTCGGTTCATTATCTGGAAAAGAGACATCCCACATAACCTGCCCCAATATGTGTGAGTGGCCGAGAAGACAGGCAGAAGAGAATCTTGCCTTTTGTCTGAATGTATTTGTGGTAGAATGGAGTCTGTGGCTGAGTCAGCAGGGAGGAGCTTGCCTCGGCTCAGGCCTGTGTGGAGTCTACGCAGATGGCACTCCCAGTAGGATTACACATCCCAGGGAACTTCTGAACCATATGGAGGAGAAAGTTCCCCGGCTGCGAGTTCCGCTCCATTATTTCCCATTGGAAGTAGCGCATTGTGATCAAGCCTGAATTCTCAGATGCGAGGCAACGGGGATCAAAACGCTGTATTTGCCAGAGTTTGGAACCACTCATTTTCAGCCTAATGATTATAAGGAACTTGTGGTGATAGCATATTCGGAGTTATGCTACCGGGGGTCATTTACAACATTTCCAAGGGCACGGCCGTGTAACTGTGTGGAGAGTGTCCCTGCCTTATAGCAGAATTCCGGAAAGAAGGATTGTGCCACACCACCGTGGGACATGCCTTGGCTTCTGAGAGCTGTTTCTTCCTGAATCTCTGTGATGGAACATTAAACTTCATGGCCAGGGAACGTGGTGTCCTTGCTTTGCCAGCACTGGGTCCTGGTGGGCACTGCCACCCCTAAGAGCATCTGTGTGGAGCCCTTGCGTGGCTCTGGATGGCCTCATAAGCCAAGGGTGGACAGCACCAAAGACAGAATGGTGGGGATGTGGGGGAGAGAGAGGGATGCTATTGTTCCCACTGCGGCTGACTGACCCAGGGCACGTTTGATGTCAGCGTCCCGGCCCGGGAGAGGCACGTCTAGGACCCATCGCCATGGAGAACCGCATCCTCCAAGCATCACCACAATATGCTCATCGGTGTCTGAGGAAAGGGAGCCGCTGGGTCTGAGAGGTGGCCTCCTGAGGGGAGCATTTCTTTTGGGGAAACCTGTGAGCTGGGGGTCAGAAGCAAGGAGACCAGGGAAGCCCAGGAGCTGCAGACCAGCTGACACGAGTTGGACGGCAAACATAAGCTTGCCTGCCATATGCGTGAGCGACTTCTAGAGACTTCCATAGCAGGGGACCTCTGTGGGCATGTGCCTGTGCTCATTCATCTCCATCTTGCAGGGCCTGGAAGAGACAACTCTGAGCTACACAGGTTCCCACTGGACTGTGCTCGCAGCCTGCCTCTGGAATGAAAAGCACATGACTCCTCTCCCAAGCTGGGCCTCCTAAACTCTGGCGGTCTTCCCTCCTATTTCCAAATGCGTGGACTTCCTTTGGGTAGATTTCACCATTGTTATAAGTCTCAGGTATGTTAGAAGATACAGACTACTTCGATCAGGGCCACTCACCATCAGAGCAACAGTGGGTAGAGTCTTGCCTGAGTGGAGAGTTGGGTGTGCCTGCTTTCTGGGGCTGGCATTAGAGGCATGTTCCTCAGGTTGCAAGTACAAACTGAAAAAAATTTAAAGAGCATTTGGGTTCAAGAAGGAAAAGAGGAACAGAAATTTCCTTGGTGGAACTGTTTTTCCCTTTAGGAAGCCATGTGAATGAAACTGAACTTGCCAGCCCATGGGGTAAGCTGGGCCCAGAGGAATTTTAACTTGTCCCTCACCGACATACGTTCATTCTCTTCTGTTCTCCTTTACTGTTTAGTAAGGCACTTGAGAAAGTTCCAGCCTGTCTTTATTGTACAGGGCAGCAACTGGGAATTTTTAAACTTGGGGTTCTGACTGCTAGGAGAATAATCCAGAATAACTGGAATACACGTGAGTGCTAGAAGCGGGATGAAGGATGAAGGTACAAGACAGGAAGGTAGATCAACAGGGTTTGGGCAAGTTAGGGTGTATGGTCAGAGTCTATTCAGCAAAGCAGGAATTCCCTTACGTGGAATTGGGCATGTAGGATTTCTGGGACACCAGCAGGAGTGGATGCATTGGTTGTTTCCTAGATTCTCCTCAAAACCACATGACCAGATTATAGATCTAAGAAAACAAGTACTTGTCCAATGCGTCAGAATATTTTAAACGCTTTGTGAAGGTATTAGATGAAATAAGCAATATTAGTAGGAAGTGTTCAGGCAGATTGAATCCCATCCAGAAACGCAGTTTAAATGTTGGTTACAAATACTCTTGCTGAGTCTAGACCAGACATAGATGATAGATTCTCACCCAGTTATAAAGCAATTACCCCCACAGCTTTGGGCCAAAAGATTGGATATTTCAGACTCTGAAATGATCACCCTGTAAATGACCGTAATGTGGGTAATTAAAAATAGATTATTGGATTAAGTTTTGAATTACTTCTGAAGACCTTGCTTTTCCTTGGTGTATGTGGTTTTTGTGTTTTGGTTTTTTTTTTCCTTTATTTTTTCTCTCCGAGTGATCATAATTGAATGCATCTTTCGACTACAAATTGTAATTTTGCTGTCAGCAATGGCACTTAATCTCAGATGTTTATTAGAAAATTTCTCTGCACTAACTGTGAATTTAGCTAACAAGAGGCACTTGAATCAAGTGAATGGACTCCTAACAAAATTAGGAACTTGGTAAATCTCTGTGTCAGTAGCTACTACGGTAAGCTTTGATAACTATAAATTTCAGATTTTCATATGTAGGATTTTACTAATAATCAGGATAAAAACAGATGTATTAGTACTGAGATTAGCTCTTCTCTAGAAAAGAAAGATTGAGTAAAATGTAGTAGTTTAGGTATGTGAGTAATTAGGCCAAAAGAAACTGGGGAGTTGGAGTCCATTCTCAATGAATTTGATTAATGTAAATAATTTATCTGAATCTTTCCACTCCTACACCCTACTTATTCCTTAAAATATAGGGCATGTTTTCCTTAAATAGATTTTCCTCCCCTGCCTCTAATTCACAGAAGACTCCACACAGAGCCTGGAGTAGGGAGCCAACAAAGGGGACCCAAGCCCGGAGGTCCAGTTTCTCTGTCTGGTTCCATCCCTTCTTCCTTGCACATGAATGGATATGCTCTGTCTCTCTGGTCTTCAGTCTCCTTGTTCTGAAGAATGCAGAGAGTGGACCAAATGAAATTTACAATTCGGACTCAACTTTTCCATAAACTGTTTCTAGTCACTGTTTCTGTGAAGAGCCGTTTCCCAACAGAAGGGATCTCTAGTCTTCACTCTTAAAAGAAAGACAACATATCCTGAGGCTGTGTTGACTGGAAAATAAACTGCAAAGTTTCTCCAGAAGTTAAACATACATTTACTGTATGATCCAGCAATCCCCTTCTAGGTATTTACCCAAGAGAAAAGGAAATTTATGTTCTTACAAAAAGTTGTACTCTAATATTTATGACTGCTTTATTCATCTTCCCAAATGGGAACCAGCCCACATGTCTTTCAGTCGGCAAGTGGATTAAATGAACTGTGATATAACTATTCAGAAGAATACTACTCAGTGATAAAAAGGAAGGCACTATAACACACACATGACATCACAGATGAATGGGAAAAAATATTTCCAAATCACATACCTGATAAGGGGTTAATATCCATAAGGAACTTCTATAACCCAACAGGAAGAAAAAAAAGACTCCAACTTTAAAATGGGCAAAGGACTTGAATAGGTTTTTCTCTAAAGAACATACACAAATGGCCAACAAGTATATGATGAGATGCTGAGATGCTCACTATGACTAAGTAAAATCCACAGTGACATGACATTTCACACAGGTTAGTGTGGCTTTAATTTAATACATTATATATAAACAAAATGAGCATTGGCAAGGATGTAGAGAAATTAGAACCCTTATACACTGTTGGTGGGAATGTAGGATGGTCTAAGTGCCGTAGGAAATTGAAGGCTCTTCAAACAAAGATAGTACTATTATAGGATCCAGCAATTCCACTCTTGGATGTTTATTCAAAAGAATTAAAATCAGGATCTTGAAAAGATACCTGCACTCCCATGTTCCCTGAAGCCTTATTCACAGTAGCCACGATGTACAAACAACAGATGAATGGATACAAGACCTGCAGTAAACGTATTCAATGGGATGTTCTTCGGTCTTAAAAAAAGAAGGAAATCCTGTCCTATGCAACAAACATGGACAGACGGGGGCATTATTCTAAGTGACAGAAACAGTCACAAAAGGACAAATACTGTTTGAGTCCACTTATGTGGGATACTTAAAGTGGTCAAAATCATAAAGACAGAAAAGCAAAATGGCAGATGCCAGGGGCTGGGGAGAGGAAATGGGGAACTGCAATTCAGGGAGTACAAAGCTCCAGTTTTGCAAGACAAGCCCGTTCTAGAGATCTTCCGGAATGCACTGTGCTTGCAGTTAAGAGTGTGGTAGGTGCACTGCGGCACCTGTCAGATGGCTGGATCTCGTGTTATCTGTTCTCATCACAACAAAATAAAGCGCATAAATAAATACATTATTTCCTTTACAAAAGGGAAGGAAGCACACAAATGTGTGGATGAAACTCAAGCGAGTTATATGCTAAGTGAAGGAAGCCAGACTCAAAAGGTTACATGCTGTATGATTTTATTTGTACAACATTCTGGAAAAGGCAAACCCATCAGGACAGAGCACAGCTCAGGGGCTGTCGGGAGCTGGTGGTAGGAGCAGGGGCCTTACCGGAGGTGGGGCATAGACACGTTCTCCAATATCTTTGTTGTGATAGTGGCAGAGTGACTGTCATTTGTTAAGACTTGCAAACTCCTACACTAAAAAAGAGTGACTATTACGATGTAAATTATAAATCCATTAAAAAATCAACAGCATAGATCTAAGGTCTGATACTGAACTATGCTTTTCCTTAAATTAAAATTCTAAAATTTTCAAAGTTGTTTTTTAAGCTAACACAAGGGCGCAGTCACTTGTTTCCCATCTCCTTCTCACTGTGGTGCACAGGTTAAAAACGGAAGTTGATTTTACCAGCCGGTGGATTGAAATGTCTTGGAGTGTATCGGTCTGACCAGGTGTAAGTGCTGTCCTCAAACACATGTCTGCCTCCGAGGTTCCTGAAGGTTGCTTTCTGCTCCCGAGGAAGCAGCTCTCATTTGCATTGACTTCCAACAACTTCCCTCAGGCAAGGCCCTGGAGGCACACACCTGCATTCATCTGCAGGCACCTGCCTGCGGGCTCAGGTATGGCTCAGGGCAGCTCCCTCAAGAGTTCTTTTGTGCTTCAAGACATAAGGACCAACAGAATCTGTCTTTCAGTACATCTGACTTTCAAGGCAGACATTGTGCAGCTGGAGGGCTTCTGGTGTTATCAACCCAGGGACAGTAGGTACCTGCGCTAAAAGAATATTTTATACAGATAAAGAGTTCCTATTGGATGGTCTAAATTCTATCCCGGGCTAGAAGCTCTATGAAAAACATTGGTAGCATATGATTTCACTCATCTACGGAATTTAAGAAACTAAATAGATGAACATATGGGGAGGGGGATGGTGAGAAGGAAACAAACCACAAGAGAGTCTTAACTACAGAGAACAAACGAGGTTGATGGAGGGACGGAGGGACGTGGGTGGGGATGGGCTAGATGGGGGATGGGTATTAAGGAAGGCCCTTGCTGTGATGTGCACTGGGTGTTGCATGGAAGTAGTGAATCACTGAATTCCACTCCTGAAGCCAACATTGCCCTGTATGTTAACTAAAATTTAAATAGAAATTTAAAATAATTACATGCAAAAAAAAAAAAAAAAGAAGAAGAAGAAGAAGAGAGAGAACATTGGTCAATGGTTATGCTTTTATAAGTTAGGTCTCAGATTTTATCTAGCTTTTAGACAACAACGTGGTAGCATTTTAAAATATAAAAAAATGATGAAAAATATTTCACAGTCGGTAACTGCATGGTTTGAACAAGGTCCTTGTACATTACCAAGTGCTTATACACACGCATAGGTTGGTGGTTGACAAGAGTTAAATGCTTTGAAGAAGCCTCAGTTTAATACAGAGACTTTGTTATAAATGTGTTGCGTGGCGTTTTTTAGTGGTAGCAGTCTCTCTTCCGCTGTGTAAATATGTATTTTTAACTAGTTGGTTCCAGGGCGATACGATCAGTGGTCATGTGATACTCAAACTCAGTATTTTGACTTCAGATTCATTGAATCACAGGACTGAAAAGTTTGAAGATCAGAAAGTCCAAATCCTCATTCCAAGCAGAAAGCCCACCAGTGGCTTACCTAGGTTGGCTAGACTACACGTGGGTATGTTGAGGGAGATGAACTCATGACTTCCAGAGGCAAATCATGCCAGCGTCCTGCAGGTTGGCCTGACATAAATTTTGTCCTGAGTAAGGGTGTAAACCACGAGGCTCTGAACAATTCAGTTACTCTGGTGCAGGGGCATGAATGAAGGGCAATACAAAGAGTCGAGGTATATCTGACTATAAAATAATTCAAATCAGTTTCAGTTAGACAGAAATATCAAGCCATAATATTTGTATGTTTCAATGAAAAGTGACCTTTAAAAATTGTTTAAAAACCGTTTCCCCAAGGCATTTTACCAATAAATTGTTAAAAATTAAAAAAATGCTCATAATAAATCTTGCAAGCCTACTGAAAAACAAGACAAGAGGATGACGGGTGCCTAAATGCAGGGGACCCTGGGTATTCACTGTAGTCTGGCCACGCTGGACGCCTGGAGGAGAACAGGCAGGTCAGCTGCCCCAGCAGGGCAGGGAGTAAAATTGCTCATCCTTGGTTGAGTTAAATTATCTTGTAAGAAAAATTCTTGGATGCCTGGGTGGCTCAGTTGGTTGAGCGACGGTCTTCAGCTCAGGTCATGATCCTGGAGTCCTGAGATCAAGTCCCGCATCGGACTCCTAGTTCTGCGGGATCTGCTTCTCCCTCTGACCTTCTCCCCTCTCATACTCTCTCTCACTCTTTCTCTCAAATAAAGAATTAAAATCTATTTTTTTAAAGAAAATTTCTCAAAACAGATAAACAAACAAAAAAAGCATCACCAGAAAAAAAAAAAATAAAAATTCTCTCCTTTCCATAGTGCCATATCAACACAGAATTCTCATAAAAGGATGTTCCACGCAACCAGAAAGAGCCATAGATAGGCTGGATCTTCAAAACAATGGCACCGAGGGTGATCCCACATGGCCGTCAGTGGCACCACAAGCACACCTTTCTCCCCAATCCTGCCTCCCAGTCCTGCTGCACAGCACACTTGTGGCATCCGTGACCCACCGACCCAGTCTGGTATGTGTGGAAGCCTGTTTCCTACATGAGTATAGACAGAGCCATTGCCTAAGCCAGCCTGGGGAAACTACAGCCTAGTGGCTCAATCCAGCTCCTTAACTATTTCGGGGGGACCCGCAAGCTAAGAAAGATTTTCCAAATGAATGCTTGCAATCGGTTTGATCACAGAGAAGATTAACTCTGAACACCAAGTACGTGAAATGTAACACCACAGAAGAATTCCCTGTTTTTCTTTAGCCATACACCCAAACCATTGTACTTTATTATTATTATTATTATTATTATTACATTTTGAATTTCATCAGAAGATTCGTGGACATTTGTCTTCTCTTTTAGTATGTAAACACCTAGATGATGTCTTTAATTTTGCCTCTTGGTCTGCAAAGCCTAAAATATTTATGTCTGCCCCTTTCCAGAACAGTTTGGGGACCCCTTGTCGAAGCAGCATCTGATCACTAAGTGGTACAAAAATCAGTTGGCAAGACAGTGCAGGGTGTGGGGGGGATGCGTTAGACAAGAATGAAAGAGAACAAAGGAGTAGATGCCTTAATGCTTGTAACAAAAGCCTAAGTGAATGCCATTACAAGGATTGGAATTTATCCAGGATGTTAGGATCGACTCAGAATGCCATGAGCTCTTTCATGTCACTGAGTGCTCAGGTCTTTACTTTTATATCCTTTCCAAAAGACAGAGCTCCTCCACGCCAGGTTATTGGCTCTCTATGACAACGGTAAATCCCGGGTGACGCTTCCAGAAGCACATAAGAAGGTAGTTCTCAGAATGACCGGTAATTGACCCAGCGTGCCCTGCCTAAGCATGTGAGGTCTAACAGGCTCTAACATTAAGTATAGAATTATTTCCCAATAGGTACTTTGCATGTAATGCTATTCGGCTAGTCAGAAAATGAACAAAATAGAGTCAAGTATGAGAATAGACTCCCTTTATCTCCCAATGATAAATGAAATTGAGTTTTGACCAATTGATGGCAAAATTACCTCTTATTATTTCTAAAATCAATGATGGAATAATTAGATTTAGCAAATGGGATTTAAAAAAAATCCCTTTGAGGTCACCGGGGCTATTTCCTATACTTAATCTAGCAGAATTCCCTAAACTGAATTTTCTAGGGTTTTGTTGGGTTTAATAAAAGACCTCAACTTCATTGTACCGGTACTGCTGAATAACAAATCACACCAAACAACAGCTTAGAGCCACGGTGACAGTGTTCCTGTGCTTCCTGGGTTGGCGGTGTGGTTCTTGAGACCAGGCCGTGGGTGCCTCTGAGGGGGCTGGATGATCGGTTGCAGCCACTCTTGTAGGCCTGGGGGCCACTGCGGGGCAGACTGGCTGTCTCTCTCCCTTCCGTGGTCTGTTGTCACAGTCTCTACCCAGCATGGTAAAGGCTTCTCACGAGAAGTTATGCCTTTGAAGAAGAGGAGCTTCAAATAATTTTTGGCCTTCGACAGCCTAACCCTTTTTTATTCCTGTGCATTTATCATCGTGGACCCCGAGAGACAGTTAAGACCCAATGAAAGGAGTCTGAAGATCCCTGAAGGTATTCTACAGTGCTAATACGAGCAGTTCAGTGGCTTGAGCAGAGGAAGTATCAGAAATAAGACAGGAAATGCTGTCTTCTCTTTTATGAAATTATGGAATCTGTTTATATGCACTTCACTTTTCCTTCCTCCGTTGACCCTACTTATAGCACAGAGCTTTCTGCTGGAGGCCAGACTGTCCTTCCCAGACCTGCTGTCTGCTAGCTGCCTGATTATGGCCCAGGCAAGTCAGCCCTCTTGCCTCCATTCCCTTCTCTCTGTAATGGAACAAGAGCTGTGCTTACTTGATGGGTTTGCTATGAGGATAAAACAAGGCAGTGTGTGGGGGGTGACCAGCCTGATGCTGGGCACACAACAGGAACACAATTAACATAAGCAATACCTGTTATTCTAATAATTCCTGGTCCTATTACTGACCTCAACTAGTTGATGCGATTTGTTAAGTCAAGAAATCAAGGGTCTCTGATGAGATGAGGGACATTTCAGTCCCTTGGATGCTTAAACCCGTGCTTACAATCGTTTTGTTGAGTCACTGGATAGGCTAGACACTGGATAGAACAAGACACAAAGTAACCACAAAACATGGAAAAATTCATTTCTCACTCATTGAATAGCCAGTGGCCTATAGGCAACTCCCTAGGAGAGCTGTTCTGTCCATGCAGGGATGGGGAGATGGGACTGCTGTCCTCACCCTTCCAAATGATCACAAGGCCTCCTTGGTCACTGACACAGGGCAGATGTGGTGGACGATCACCAGACTTTTCGCTGCCTTGGCCTGGAAGTAACAGCCAACACTTCTGCACCCATTGCCGGGAGTCACCTTATGGCCACCTGACTGCAGGCTGCTGGAAAGTCTGGCCTTCCAAGTACCCAGGGAGGAGAAGATGGGCCTGGATTTAGCAGAAACATGTAATGGTCCCATAACAATAAAGATTCAGTCTGCATTTTGTTCCACAATTTTCTGAATTGATCCATTTGGCCATTAATAGTTCTGAATGGCAGCAAGGCCTGCTTTCTATGACATATAGAGCCACAGGATTTTCATTTTGGGTTATAAAGGACAACCCTAATCCCTCTGCGTTTTGAGAGCCATTCCAGAATATGAAGAAGACAGATGAACAAGCAGCCGTGGTCACCAGAAATGTGGGAAGCGGTTCAGGCCAATGGCTTTCTTGTCCCAGGCAGCCCTAAGGGAATTCAACCTTACAGTTTAACCCTCCACCATAGCTTCAACCATTATAAGAGTTCACGTAAAATATCATAAAGGGAATATAGTTCTCGTGACCTTACCCTACGGGACTGCCAAGTTCTATGTTATATTAGTTTTCTGTTGCCACTAAAAAATTACCTCAGCCTAAAACCATACCTGTGGTTTAGCTCAGCAATCTGTAGGTCAGAAGTCCACATGGGCTCAACTGACTTTTCTCCTTAGGGTCTCACAAATCCAAAATTACGGTGTCAGCTACGCTGGACTCAACACAATGCTAGGAGGAGATGCCTCTTCCAAACTCAGGCAGATTGTTGGTGGAATCCAGTTTTTCCGTGTGCAAAACCACCAATGGCCAGCCGAGCCCTTCTTACGCTTGGAGTACCTCTGACTTCTCTTCCTGCCACTGGCTGGAGGAACCTCTGCTCTTTAAAGTACTACTTGATTGGAGCAGGAACCTCCCTAACCACCCTCAGAGCCATGCCTTGATTATTGTTTGAATACAGTTCAGAAACCTTTAGGACATCTTTAGAAGGCTGACTGCTGCATAGGCTCACTGTCCTGTATTCCAGTTTTATTTGATATGAATGAGAGCTAGCACTCTTAGAAAGCTTTCAGTGTGCAGGCACTCTTCCCAGGAACCCTATGAGCAGAGTACTCTTTCCCTCATTGGACAGATGAGTAAGTTGAGGCCCCTGAGGTCTCGTTCTTGGCTTACACTCAAACAGGACATTAGGGGGCGCTCTGCCTCCAGTAGCCACTGTCCTGAGCAGTGTCCTGGGCTCTTCTCTACTGAGCTCTAGAAATGGCTTTGAGATCAACCAGCATGGGAGGGTCTCCCCAAGCACTCCAGACCATAGTCTCTCCAATCTCCCTTTCTGTCTGGAAGAGCTCATGAACATGCAAAATGCAGAGAGATTTTTAGTAGCTGATTGGGTTGTTTAATCTTAATTACAGAAAGTGGCTAAAAGAACAGACTCAACAGATATAGCATGAGCTTCTCTTCTTCCCTGTTTTCAATATGACAACATTTAGAATGGTGCGATTGAGAGACAGATGGTTGGACAGAGGATGGATGGAGGATGGATGATGGGTGGGTGGAAGATGGATGGATGGATGGACGATGTTCAGAGCATGGATGGAGGATGAGTGGGTGGTGGATGGATGGAGGATGGATAGGTGGGTGGAAGATGGATGGATGGAAGATGAGTGGGTGGGTAGATGGATGGTTGGAGGATGAGTGGGTGGTGGATGGATGAAGGATGGATAGGTGGGTAGAAGATGGATGGATAGATGAGTGTGTGGATGGATGGATGAATGGATGGAGGATGGGTGTGTGGATGGATGGATGGATGGATGGAGGATGGATGGATGGATGGATGGTTGGGTGGATGGATGGATGATGGGTGGGTGGAAGATGGATGGATGGATGGAGGATGTTTGGAGGACGGATGGAGGATGAGTGGGTTGTGAATGGATGGAGGATGGATAGGTGGGTAGAAGATGGATGGATGGATGGGTGTGTGGATGGATGGATGAATGGATGGAGGATGGGTGTGTGGATGGATGGATGGATGGATGGAGGATGGATGGATGGATGGATGGTTGGGTGGATGGATGGATGATGGGTGGGTGGAAGATGGATGGATGGATGGAGGATGTTTGGAGGACGGATGGAGGATGAGTGGGTTGTGAATGGATGGAGGATGGATAGGTGGGTAGAAGATGGATGGATGGATGGGTGTGTGGATGGATGGATGAATGGATGGAGGATGGGTGTGTGGATGGATGGATGGATGGATGGAGGATGGATGGATGGATGGATGGTTGGGTGGATGGATGGATGATGGGTGGGTGGAAGATGGATGGATGGATGGAGGATGTTTGGAGGACGGATGGAGGATGAGTGGGTTGTGAATGGATGGAGGATGGATAGGTGGGTAGAAGATGGATGGATGGATGGGTGTGTGGATGGATGGATGAATGGATGGAGGATGGGTGTGTGGATGGATGGATGGATGGATGGATGATGGATGATGGGTGGGTAGGTGGGAGATGGATGAAGGATGGAATATAAATGATAGGCTTAATAAGTGGTTTTTCTCTTGTATTTCAGAGTCACTCTAAACAATGAACAAAACCTATGCCCCATAAGAGGTGAGCAAGGCTCACGTTTTAAAGGAATGTTCTCTTTGGACTGACTGCTAGTGGGGTCCCTCAAACTCACACTGAATCCCCATGGGACTACCTCATATTTACCACCATGATGCTTTCCAGAAAGCAGCGCATAAATCCACAAAGCTGATTAAACAAGAAAGGGCTACATTTTCTCTGAGGAGCTTGCTGGTTAGAATAAGGGAGACTTCCAGAGTCCAGGAAAGAATACTAAGTGGAGAGCCCAGTGTTCTTTCTAATGAAAACCAATGTGTATAAGAACCTTCGTGAAGTAAAAGGTACGCTCTCCAGGTACTACTTTGGTTGGATTTTGCTGTTTTGTTAACTGGGCTACTTTCAGCATGAAGCTGATACTGTGAAAACCCCCTTCCCAGTGCGTCCCGGAGGCGTTCAGATCCACAGGAATTCTGAAGCTGTGGTGTTGTCACACATCTATTCATGCATTTAGGATGTTCAAACGACGCGTTATTTGTAGAAAGCTAGTGGAGTTTTGAACAAAGAAGGTTCTAATTAAATCTTCGCTTTTGCCATGCTGTAGCTGATGGTCAAGGGATGCTCCTTTTTTAATCACATCTATTTATACCGGCTTCTGTTGCTTGTATCTTCATGTAACCAGGCACTTGGCAGCCTGACTTAATAAAATAGATTTGGAAACAAGACTTAAACCCATTTCTCTTTCCCCCCTTTTAAAGTTCTAGGACATTCGAAAATGTGCTTATAAAAATGATCATTTGGCTTGGAATTTTGGTCTGTTCCTACTAAAAAAGTGAATTAATCTTAATAATTGCAAAGAAATCATATATGGAGTAGTCCTCGGAAGGGTAATTACTCAAGTGCAGTGGTTTTCATTAAAAAGTTAACATTTATCTTATTACAGTAATTACCTTATTGCAGTAAATTGGTGATATTTTCCTATTCCTTCAGTGAGATAGCATGGTGAGATAAGTTCACTGCAATGAGATGTGTTTGAACTTATTAATGAGAATCATATGAATTATTTTTAAGCTTGGTTTTAAAAAAGGCAAAAACACACTTTATTTTTTCCGTATGAAACCACATTAAGTTAGAAAGCTGTCATTAGATATTATCCATCCATCTTACAAATGACTCTCCTTTGAGAAATGACCAGACTAGTTGTGTTTGTTATCAGGTAAAATATTTCCTGTTCTCCTCGACTTTGTATTTAAGAAATGAAAACATCACCCTAAATGAAAGATGCTCATCTCCAAAGGTTTACTGAGTTTTAAGGATTCTTCAAAAATATGTCATTCAATAGTATTACTTTCATCATAAGATGTCTAAAGCACAACGATGTTACTGCACATGTCCCCAGACACGTGGTGGGAGAGTGATAGAGTTAAGGTGGGAATCTGTGTCTCCCAGCTCGGAGGGCTCTTTCACATGTGCCCCATCCTTAAGTGCGCGTGTGCACCCGTGCACGCGTGTTTGCTTGTGTGTGCGTGTGCTCATGCGTGTGTGCTGTGATATGTCCATGTCTGTAGCTAAAATGACCACACGGAAGCTACAAGGTCTTTATGTCGAGCCTCACGTGGCTCCTAAGAAACCTCAGTGCATTTTGACTTGACCTCCTTGTCACATGTACTGTGCGGCACGCTTCTTCAAAGGGAGCTGACCATCCCGGGTTGTTCCATTCCTCCGTGCTCCACAGTCCCGTGGTGGTGGTAAATGGCTGTAGGCTGTCTGTTCACGCCTCCTGCCAGGAAAGACCTCTGTGTGTGTGCTCACGTCTCTGTTCGTGCTTGAGCTGCGGTGATTTCTTCCTCATTACTGGTGACCCGGCTTGGTCACTCAGTAACAAGTTTCCTGGCTGTTGTGATAGGGATGCATGAGGAGCCATGCGAGAAGCCTGACTGCTGGCAGAGTTCAGGGGCTGAGCCGGTACAGTAGCTCCAGCCTAGCCTCAGGACCGAGGCCCCACTTAGAGGTTCATCTGCAGAGTGGGGAGAAACCTAAGCTCACCCACAGAGCCAGCATGCAGGATGGGACTCAATGCACCCCCTACCTGAGTAACACCAGTGTCCAGAACATGGGTGTCCTCTCTCTCTTAGGCCAAGGTAGTCTGTTCAGTGCACCTGCTCAGACCCCCCCTGGGGGAGGGTACATCCACCCTGCCCAGCACATGTTCTCCCCGCCCCTCACTCCTCTGAGGACTCAAGCACACACAGTAATCACACTGCAGGGACCACCCTTGAGTCCCAACCTTGAACTCACTGGTGCTCCTTGCTTACCGAAAGACTGGCCAATGAACAAGAGTCTGAACAACATGCCATCCAACCTTTCTGGTACCTGAAATTCTTCTTCTGGATTAACCAAACCAGCAGGGACCTGGATACACAGGTTTCCTTTTCTTCTGCCCTGGAAGAATGGCCCGACCTGAGTAACACTTCCACGTTCTGTCTCCAGACTACACGGTGGGATGTTCCAAGAAATGGCCCCTACTGGGGAGGGCCCTGAGGCCGCTATTGCCTGCATTATAGGATGTCACCTTCATGTGAACTCATGAAAAAAATCCTCACTAGCTGTCGTCGTAGGGATGATTATGCTTCTCCTAAGCAAATATTTTTTAACTTTGTAGACTTAATGAATCATGTAAATCGTGTCTTTTTTTCCTTTGTATTGGCCGGCATGACACTCATGGCCTGGTTCATAGCCACGGCTGACAGGGGCAGACTTCGGGAGGGGGTGGCTGTGTATCAACTCACCCTGTTACTAAGTTTACTTCTTATTTTCCCTTTCCTGGAATGTCCTCACTTACCTCTTTCCTGTCATTGTGTTGCATTGTTTATATTCTTCTAAGCTGGCTTGAATTACTTTTAGAACAAGGCAAAGAACAAAATAAATAAATATACAGATAAACCCTTACCTATGTGTTAAAGATTAGGACATCCAAGTTGAGGAGAAAACCACCTCATAAACCACCTAGACGTCTGGAACAATAGAGGTAGGAGTAGGTCACTGCCTCCCCTAGTGACAGCTTACGTCCGGATGTGGCCACACTAATAGATCCTGTTTAATATTACTAGAAACCTGCCAGTCCGGAAAGGCGTTAAGAGGCACTTATACCTAGCATATCTAGTTCCTGTTCTCTGTGAAAAACAGACATCAGCTCATTCTTTAGGCTCTGGAAGACGATGGTGGGGGTTGTCGGAAAGTAGCTGACATTTGCCTCCCTGCGTCCTGCGGGGGAGGGGCGGGGGAGAAGTCAGCCTCTTCGCCCCTCCTCCAAAGCAGGACCTGAACTTCCTGCCTACAGGAATAGCTGAGCAAGCACAGGAACCCAGGGAGCCTTGACTCCCTTACATTCAGCTGAGCCAAGAAGTCCGGTCAGCCTGGCAGTGTCTAGTGGTCACACAGGTGCGTGGCGGGTGCCTACAGCCCGAGGGCCCTATCTGCTAACAGGCAGAGAAGAGACCTTCTTTGGAGAACTTCCAGTCGGCGTTAGCCATGGCGCCGCATCTTCATGATCACTTCCTACATTGGCTATTATTATTTTCATACGTTAGATCTGATCTACGTTCTAAGCACTGAGCAAAAATAAGAGTTAGGCACAGGCTTTGCCTCGCGTCTCCGCAGACTGAATTTGATCAACAGATAAGAACCGACCTGAGTAAATGATGGGAACACAGCTTCCCGTACGTGCAAACGAATGAAGGTATTCGGGGGAATAATGTTCTTTTAAATTTTCAATAAGGCAGGGAGAGAGGCAAACTCCTTCCACATGCAGTGGTTCATTTTAATGAGGAACTGCATCAAAATAGAATCAACACTCACAGGGAGCGGGAAGGAGAGCAGGGGCACGGCGCCTTCTGGGAAGCCAGACCGCAGTCACGAAGAGCAGATTATTTAAGTTGGGGTGACCCATGCTTCTCACGTCTTGTGTCTGTGTCTTCCTCCTGTTCGTTTCCCAGCTGGTACACGTCGCAGGGAGCATCTGCACCAGAAGGGAGAGCAGCTATGAAGCCGAAGGCAAAGCGCACCAAACTCAAAGTCAAGACGAACCTGTCTTTGAGGGGCTGAGAGCCTCTTGGGGGCAGGGAATGGGCTCTGTGTCCCCCTCACAAATGGAGAAATCACTGTTATTGTCCCTCCATGATGGGCAAGTGGGAAGTCTCAGGGAGGCCGTAGTCAAGGTGACCGGCTTAAGCTAAGGAATACTTGAGGTTGAGGGCTGGAAGCAAGGCCATTGGAGACGTGTTCTGGAGCAGGAGTCCTCCTCCTCTGCCCCCCCCGCCCCTCCCCCCTGCCGCCACGCGGATTAGGAAAGGCTGAAGTGTGTAGGGGTCCAGGAGAGTTCTGAACACAGTGCCCTGATCTTTGTTTTGAGAGATGATTGACATATAACAGCACAAGTGGAAAGTCAAGGGCCAGCAAGTGTCCACAAGAATGCAGAGACAGGGGACCCTTGTGCTCTGCTGATTGGGAGTGCCAATTGGTGTGGCTACTGGGGAAGATATTATGGAAGTTCTGCAAAAAACTAAAAAGAGAACTCGCATAGGACACAGCCATCCTACCTCTGGGTACATCTCCAAAAGAAATGAAACAGGATCTTGAGTACATCAGGCCTCCTTCTTAAAGAAAAACTAAACCTATTTTAAGTACCACCATTACTACTCAGGTTTTTCTTCGGCAGTCTGGCTCTTGGAGGAGTTAAGAAGTGGAGTAAAGCATCTGAACTTGTCGGGATTTCACTGGCTCATGCTTTCCTGCCTGTCCATGCAGGAGATAATCTGAATGGCAAGCTGGCAACCCCTTTCCAAAGCCGGGTGGTCCCAGTGCTGACTCTCCTGATCACCTGGAAGGAAGAGCCCGCGATTCCACGGTCTTCCTCACACTGTGAATACGTGAGAAAAGGACCCGTGTCAGTTGTCGTAAAATTGCATGTATTCCAGACACACAAAGCGATACAGGCTTCAGAATGAGAGATTCAACACATCGAGTCTTGGGTTAAAGACTTGAGATGAGGCGAGTGGCACTTTGCAAAGCATTTCCAAATAACACTCCTGAGTCTGAAGCCCGTTGCCATCAGACAGGTCATTGTCTGACTTCTTCTGGTAAGTATGGGGGAAATTTTCCAGGCTGGTAGAAGTTTAAAACCACTCTAAAAGATTGATGGATTACTCGCTAACTTACATTCCTTTCCATGCAAGGAGAGAACTATTTTTTTTTAAAGCCACCTGACTTAGAATCTGTTTCTATTAAATGCCAATGCTTCCCTATTACCACTAAGACTTAATAGAAATGATGGGACATTTCTTCTTGTCATGCAGGCCACTGAAATCTCTTTTTCTTATTTCTTTTGTGTTAGGAAAGAAACCTTTCTGTAGAAAAGTCGTGTTCTTTTCCTGGCATCCATTACAAACAGTTCCACAGACCTGCCTTCTCATATCTTTCTAGCTCTCTATTTCTTTAACCACTTGTTCTTTCTGATACAATCTACTTGACTCTCAACATTTCAGTTTACAAAGAAACATGAATCATCAGGGGGACAGAAGTTTCAAAATAACTTTTTTTTTTCATTCCTTATATGCCTACTGAGACCGCTTTGGAAGAAGTACAACTGTGGGATATGGCTTGAGCGTGGAAAAGAAGTTAGGAGTGATGAGTCATTTCTCATGCACTAGATGATGTATTTGAGCATCTTCTCTTTCCATATCTTCTTTCCATACTTCTTCATCTGCTAAATAATACTTTCTCAACAAATACAGTACTAGGGAAAATTTAACACATTATCACCCTAATATAGTTCATCAATATAGTAAAAATATATTCCACAAATTAGAAATGTTTGGAAATAAATATAACTAATGCTGACTCTGTGAGCATTCATAGTCTTTGGAAATAGTCAGTGCCAGCCTTGGGACACTGTGCTGGCTTTTGAGGTTGACTTCCTTCCTTCTCTTCTGTCTATGACGTTTTTTGCCTTCACCCCACTCTCTACCTCCTCTCTTCTCACTTGGGCGCTGCTCATACTGGATGAGGGCTCACCCTCATTTTAACCTGATGGCATCTGGAAAGACCCCATTTCCAAACAAAGGTTCAAGGTGGACACAAACTGTGGGGGACACTACTTGGCCCAGCACAGCTTGTCCCATGTGGTCCCTCAGATGGAGCCATTCTCCCCAACTCTGGGTGCTTTCCCAACTTCTCACTACCATGACCTCCCTGGGTCTGTGCCAGCGGAGACCAGTGGGCAATATTGCTCCTTCCCTGTCTTTCCTGAAAGTATCTGAGTGCTCAGGGACCCAGAACGAAGGATCCAGTGGAAGGTTGAGGACCTTCCCTGAGACACCTACAGGCCGAGGCAGCCCAGTGGTGGGCACACCACTCAGCTCACTGATGGTTGCACTACCTGCCCCCTGGCGCCAGCCTCTGGGGGCTCATGTGGTAGTTTAAGAGCTTTATGAGGCCTTTGGTCCTATGGTGGGTCTTTTAAAACAAGAAGGTGTATTTTGTTGTTGTTCCTAAAAGCTACTCAGAGCCGGGGGATACGTTTCAAGAAAGGATAGGAATGAACCAAATTTGGGAGATGTGGAGGAAAGGCAACAGAAATTGCTTTATCTAAGGAAAAGCAATATAATTTACTACACGTTTCTGCTTGAGTTTTACCAAATATCTTGGAGATTTCAATGGACTAAATGTTGGATAATAAAAAGTGGGAAAAAAAGGACTTGATGGTTTTAACGGAAGCCGGTTTTTTCAATGAGGGATCTCCTATCTGGGAGTGAGGCCTCTCTGGAAACCCAGGAGCCTCCAGACCCTCCGCTCAGCCCCACAGCGGCCCTGCACCCAGTCTGCTTAAAGAGGAGCACCACTGACGCTCGTTTTCCTTGCGCGGGAGGAAGAAGGGACCCTAGCTAACAGGCACGGACAGCTGTGTCAAGGCTGCAGTGACCTGAGCAGTGGTCCAGCCATCGTGCCCATTTCCTGATGGAAAGGTAAAGTTCAGGGAGAAAGAGTGACGTGCCCAAGGATGCTCTAGAAAGGGTCAGAGCTGGAACACAGTCTGGGGTCCATGACCCGGGGCTCTCCTCCACATGGCCGCTTGCACAGGAGACGATACACTTCCTCTTTCTCTGACCTTATTACACCCGTTTAGAATCAATTAAATTCCCAAATACAGATATGAAAAGGGTATCAGAGAAAGCCCTATGCAAACTCTGGGAGGCACAATGACCTACACTGTGTCCCCTCCCGGCTTGACTAGAAGCAGCTTTCCTGATTCCTAGTGCAGTATCCTATCCACCGCCCTACTCCGGAGAAAACAGGTGACTCACGTTCAATCACAGTACTTGGTACTGGCCCTCCCCAAATGTCTAGATTGGTGACATTCGGCTACCCAAAGTCGTTCAGCAGAGGAAAACAAAACAATGCACCTTTCAAAATATCCAAAAATTTAACACACTAAGAAACGTAGACTCTGGCTTATCTCACATAATAGAGTGCAGCGTTCGTTTAAGAGTTTCAGGAATCGATGCTTCCAAAATTTGACTTTTTGGTTTCTGGCAACCTGGCTGAGTTGCCATTCTACGGCAGACCTAGGGAACGAGGATGCATGGAGCGTGAGGTTTCACGGAGGGCTAGCATATAGACCATCGATAGGTAATGAATGTCAGCACATGAAAATACAATACCTTGAAATCAATTTACTCGACGATACAGCACCATCCCAGGACCCCGCGGCATCGCAGAGATGACGGGGCTACGGGATAATATTTTGAAAAGGCAGCCAGATCCGCCACCTCCCATAGTATCCCTCTCACTTCCTTCCTTATTTATCCATCCGGGCGTGAGAGCAGACAGCCTCCAGGGCCTCGGCTTGCGGGCGAGCAAGGAGCAGATTGCCGCTGAGACAAAAGGTTTGAGTGCGCTGTCTGCTCAGGCGAAAAGGGCACCATGGATGCAGGGCCGTGCACGGAGACACTTCATGGGCGCCATGACCCTTCATGCCCACAGTCACTGTCGGGTGTAACTATGGTGATTGCCCCTATTTTTATCAATGCGGTGACAGAGGCAGAGGGAGCGTGAGCACCTCACCCAAGGCCACTGGGTGTGACGTGCACGGGCGGCCTCCTGGGTCCCCGCTCCTGTTCTCGTCACCCACCTGCGATGCCTCCTGGCTCCAGGCTTTCCTGCCCTACAGCCTGGTGCACCCTGGAGCCTGTCACCCCTTCCTCCATGTGCCACCCCTAAGTCCCTCCCTAACTCCGCCCTTGTTCCTTCTTCCACGCCACCAAACTCATGTTTCTCTGAGCCCTAAAAAGCAATCATGCCAATTCACGTCTTAAACTCTTCTAGGAGCCTCTAAACAGCTCCTGGATATAAGCTGTCTATACTCTGCCAAGCGCAGGCTCTTCCTGATGCAGCCTGACCCAAAGCTCCCTGTGATGCCTGCAGCCCTAGTCCATTCACACAGTAGCCACCCTGGAGGCTTTGAAAGGTGTCAACGGGCCCAGGCTCACCGGCATCTTCTGAATTCCCTTTCTTGTATGGTTTCCACTTGGAGGCCCACAGGAGAGGTGCATGGGAGGGCAGGAGCCCCACACTTTGTTGTTCTTCTGCAGACCCTCTGGGGGGGGGGGGCAGCAGCTGGGCAGGGGTACGCCACTTTCCCTGTCCCTCTGACCCCAGGGCCAGATGTGTGTGTGTTCTTGTGTATGTTTATGTTTTTGTGTGCTTTTTTTTTTTTTTAAAGATTTATTTATTTGACAGAGAGAGATCACAAGTAGGCAGAGAGGCAGGCAGAGAGAGAGAGAGGAGGAAGCAGGCTCCCAGCTAAGCAAAGAGCCCGATGCGGGGCTCGATCCCAGCACCCCGGGATCATGACCTGAGCTGAAGGCAGAGGCTTTAACCCGCTGAGCCACCCAGGCGCCCCTTTTGTGTGCTTTTGTGTGTGTGTTTATATGTGTGTTTGTGCACGTGTGTGTGTGTGCCTTTGGGTGCATGGGTACAGATGTATGTGTCTCTGAGTGGTCCTGTCATCCGGTGGGTCACTTCAGAGTAGACCTCATGCTCTTTCTTGCTGCCGCACTGCAGGACATGCTGTCTCTGTTTGTAAGGCCCAAACCCCAACCTCCATCCCTGGAAAAATCCAAAACAGGTCCCTGACATTCTATAACGGCTTAATCAATCTCTCATTTATGATGTCTCAGACCCTTTAAAGTACCTCTATAATATAATTACTCCTGTTTTCTTCTTCTTCTTCTTTTTTTAAAATAATTCACACTTTAGTTTCCACTGGATCTGAGCATCTCAGGGATTGTGGCTTACTTATCTTGTAACCGTTGCTAAATAGAAGTCAGTGTGATTATCAAATCAAAGAAAACACATGAATGAGGAATGAACCAATGGACAAATGGATTCATAGCTATAGAGATGCAAAACAGAAGAGGTAAGAGTATAGGATAGATAGATCATATGTTTTACGGTGTCACATTTATTTTTGATGTCATAGGGACAAATTAATTTTACAACTTCAGAGAGTTTACTCAGATGATAGAAAAGTCAGAAATCAGTTTCTAGTCTCAAATGAATATATTTAAATTATTTTCAAATAATTTCTGAAAAGTTGATGGCAACCTTGGGGATGTTTAAGATGATTTCCATATCCCCCCTCCCAGTCACCCCTGATTCTTAAGGTCTTTGATGCACAACTATTTATACATAGAAAGAGCTGTTCTCCTACTCCTCTACTTTTTGTAGAACAATTTCCCACCATTGAAAAAAGATACTCCTGTCTCCATTTTTTTTTTTTATTTGACAGAGAGAGAGATCACAAGTAGGCAGAGAGGTAGGAGCAGAGAGAGGAGGAAGCAGGCTCCCTGCGGAGCAGAGAGCCCGATGCGGGGCTCGATCCCAGGACCCTGACATCATGACCTGAGCCGAAGGCAGCGGCTTAATCCACTGAGCCACCCAGGCGCCCCTCCTGTCTCCATTTTTATATAATAATCAGTGATCCACAGTCATTCACCCACAAGAACCATTAGTTTCCCTTTTGGTAAAATAACCTCATCTGTGATTCAGCCGACTACTTATGAGCACATTTGTGCTCCAAACAATGTTGGCTGGATGGTGCGCAGAATTCAAGAGAAATAGGACATGTTGTGTCATCAACAGGCTTACAGACTAGTCAGAGAGACAACAAAACATGAGATCCAAGCCTAATAGAGAAATGTGTCCTGTTTATAGTTCTATTATCCTAGAATAAAAATGTTTAAGTGAAAGCTTAAAAAGAGATTTTGTTTCATTTTCCATTTTAGTATCTAGGAAGTGAGGTATGGTAAATAACTATTAAATAATGATGGTGGCGAAGTGATTATGGTGATGATGATAGTGGTGGTGATGCTGGTGACAGTGATGATGGTGTTGATGGTGATGATGATGATGATGGTGATGGTGATGATGATGATGGTGGTGATGACGATGAGATAGATTCGCTCGCAATTTCTCCAGTGGAACTGAAGGGGTGGCAGTTTTAGTTTTACAAGCTCTTTGGCAAACAGCCTGTAAATACAACCTTGGTCTTTGAGGAGACACACATCTGATCAGCTTGGAAATGGGATACTTCACTTATACTTTTTGTGTGTGTGTGTGGTGGTCTGACTTCTTACCTAAACTTTCTTCTCATGATAGATTGACTCCTTGCCCATTTTTCATGTCCCGTGTACCCACCACTGAGACTCTTGTCCTGCCTGCCATTAATTGGATCAACATACTTAGAAATCTAAAATTTCACAAGGGTTAGATACTTACCATAATCAATTTTTTTCCTGAATTCTCTTGTACTATTTTATTAGCCTATGTATAGTCTAAAAGCCATAATATTCTGCTTATCTATTTTGTTCAGTTATTTTTTTAACCATTTTTCATGCCACAGAAACACATGTACTTCAGAAACTTGAAGTGAGTATTTTTGCTTTATGTGGCTTTCTCTTTCTGCATAGGTTTCTAGATGACAGGATTGTCTTTTATTCTTCTTTTTTCTCCCAGTGCCTAATTGAACCTTAAACATATTTTGTAACTAATGGGTGTTTATTGAGTGAGAGGATGAAAGAACAAATAAATGGATTAACTCAACCTCTATTTCATTTATTTGGTACATAGACCAGGTGCTTATAAACTCTGGGTATGTGAGAACTGAAAAATGTATCAATTTTTTCAATATGTAAAATTATTTTTTAAGTTTTAAGAAGAATTATGAAACATGTCTATTCCTAGTAAGTTTTTGCATCTAAATAGGCTGCTACTTCTCCTGCTAAAGCATTGGATTCTGAATTCACCCTGTATATGGAGCACCTGGCGATTCCCCATTGTCCATATGGATGCATCCTCTCTGAGAAAACAGAAACAATAGCTGTGCTGCCCAGGAAGACCTGATACAGAGGTTTCATGCAGTTGTCACTATGAAGAGCATTGGTTTAGGAGTCAGAGGCATGCTAGCCTGGCTGAAGGCCTTATTTGCTATGACTTTGCAGGACCAGGTACATCATTTGCAGGACCTAGTACAAAAGAGAAAGAAAGTCCCTTGTTCAAATATCACAAGTAACTTCAAGATGATGATAATAGAGTCACGAAACCAACTCAGGGTCCTCTGAGAGCAGATTCCCGTAGGACCGCACCAGCTGCCAGTGGATTAGAGTCCTGGGGATGCCCTAACTAACTACCATGGATGGTGGCTTAAAACAATAGAAACTTATTCTTGCACAGCTCTGGAGGCAGAAGTCTTGGTAGAGTCATGCTCCCTTTGACGGCCCCAGGGGAGAATCCTTCTTGTCTCTTGCAGCTTTTGGTGGCTCCAGGTGTTCCATGGCTTGTGCCTCATCATTCCAATCCCTGCCTCTGTCCCACATGGTCTTCTTTGTGTTTTCCCTTTTTCTGTTTCTTATAAGATCATTTGCCATTGGATTTAGGGCCCATCTGGATAAGCCATGATGATCTCAGCTCAAGATCCTTATTTAATTACATCTGTAAAAAACACTTTTCAAAGTAAGGGCACATTCAGTTTCTGGATTTGGGGACACAGACTATCTTTTGGGCAGACGTCATTCAGTGCACTGCAGGTATTCATGAAGCCAGCACTGACCTCAGACAGTTGTCTTCATCTGTCCTGGCTTCAGTGGCTCAACAGGAAGATGTAAAGAGTGAATGTCCTATCAACCTTGCATGGGAGGTGTTTACAGAATGAAACCAGCTGATGTACCTGAGAGCATTACAGTGTCATATGCCATTCAAATGTAACAAAACTGGAATTCACTAAAGTCAAACATAATTTTCTGGTCTCCCTGTTCCTCCACTCTAACATAGGCTCATTTCTCCACTCCTCTCCTTGGCAAACTCCTGAGACATTTTATACTAGGTGAGTCCGCATCTCCTCTCCCTTCACTCTTTTAACCTCATCCAGACTGGACTGTCCCTCCTAGATGTGCCCACCAACCACTGGGAACATCCTCACCAAGGTTACCAGTGAATTCCTGTTTCTCGGGCTGAAGCACCTCGCCTCTGACCTGTGACTTGGTCATTCTTTAGTATTCCATGCTTGACCTTTCTCTCTGAAGGACTTCTCAAGCTTTTCTGATTCTCTTCCTTCTGGCTCCTCTGTTTTTGGACCCTTTCTCTTCAAGCTGATATCCAGATTTTAGACTTCCTAAAATTTCAGTCCTGTAGTCTCTTGTTACCTCACCCTGTGCTTTCTCTGTCTCTGGATTACTCCTTTTCACGAGGACTTCATGAGCATACGGTGACCTACAGTGTTTATCTCTGCCACCAACCTCTCCTCTAAACTCCAAATGTATTTATCCAACTGCCTATCTGACATCTCTACCTGGAGCATCGCATATTGAGAACAAATTGAATGATACCTATCCACCTCCACACGTGTAAACACCTGCAGAGACACGTACACACCTTAAGCTATGTCTGTCTCAGATTCTTTTATTTCCACACAGTTACTCAGATAAGAGCCTTGGTATTGCCTTCAGCCCCTCTTTCTCTTGACCTCCCACATCACAAGTTTTCTACAGTTTCCTTTAATGCATATTCGAGTCCATCTACTTCCTTCTATCTCTTTCTCTCTCTCTTTCTTTCCCTCTCTCTTAATTTTTCCCTTTGCTTTTTTATTTTGTTTCTTAAATTCCACATATGGGAAAAATCATATGGTACTTTTCTTTCTCAGCCAGACAGATTGTCTTTTAAAACACCAATCAGGATAGGGAAACTTGTTACTTAAATCTTTTGGTGATTTCCATATTCTGACATGACTGACAGCTTTGTATCCATCTCTTGCCCAAACCCAGTCTCCTCACCTGCACTGTAGCCAAACTGGGATCTTTGTGGGTCCTAACACCTTCCACTGTGGAATCATCTTTCCACTGTCTCATGGCTCCTGTTCTTTCTCTCAGTCTTTATTTGAGGGAAACCTTTCCTGATGATGTGAAGAAAGTACCCTTTCTCCAGGTTAAGTCCTTGTCTTCATCCTGGTGTCTCATTACGTCATCACTCTGAGATCAAGTGTTCATTGGCTCGCTACTGTTCCTGGTCTGACTTTTCTGAGGCAGCATGTCCCTCTTGTTATCTTATGAGAAGTGCCTATGACAGAGCCTCGACGTGGAGCTAGTGACTGGTAAATACCCAGGGAACTGATTTGAATAAATAAATGGAGGAATAACCCACCTTCCCTTTAAGGATCTAACATTTTAACATGAAAATACTACTGAACTTAAGTGATTCTCCTCACCCCATTTTTGAGGACATGGCCAGGAAAGGCTGGGGACCTGAGTTGTGATAGGAATTATGGGAAGGCCATGGGGCATCTGGAGTGAGATGCACCTTCTGGAAAGGGATAGACTTGAGGAAGTCAGACACATGTTCTGGTGTTGGACACAGTCTGGTCCTGCAGTTAATGGGGTCTCAGGAAGGCTGGTGAATCACTAGCAGGACCCACCAGGGACAGTGAGAGAGAAACCAGCAGGGTTCCAGCTGGTGGAGTTGCCACAGGTTCTAGGCAGCATTCCAAGGTGTTCTTGTTCCAAAACCTACTTCTGATCTTGAAGCCTGGTGTCCATGGCAGAATGGCTAAAGAGCCAAGGCCAAGTACCAGATTTCAATGTGGAAATGTGTTTCCCTAACTTAATTTGGTTAGCAATTGTAATCATGGCGCCCAATGTCTTCCTTTAAATTCATTAACTATTTTGCCTCATTTGGGACATACCTTTCACCTACTCCTGATTCCACTGTGTTGTATCTACTGACCTAAAAAATTTACTGCATCTTCAAAAGAAGAACCATAATTAATTCTCTCTTGCCTTAGAGATCTATGCAAAATATATTTTTTTCCTCCAAAATCCGATTTTAAGCTTCTTTTTCACAGAGCGGTTTTAAGCGGTTGAGTATTTGGTGATGCATTCTTTCCAGAGAGTCAAACTGTGTATTTTTGAAGCTTCAAAATGAGAAGCCCTGAAAACGACCACCATATTTCAACCGTGGAAAGTATCTAATAATCATGGACTCAGGATGTTTTCCGTAATATTTTTATCTTTATCTTGAATGACAGTGATAGCGTGTCCAAAGACTGTGCGAAAGCAGGGCATGTCAGGAGAAGTCTTTTTTGTCGGTGGAACTGTCTCATGTGCTTGCATTAGAAAGTGTTATGATGTCAATGCAAACGCAGGTGCCATTACACTGTCAACGGAAGACGTCTCCCCTTGCTTTTGTCAGTTTCAATTAGATGCTTGATGTTACCATAATGCAGTTTCTTCCCCTCCCCCACACTTAATGTACTTAAATTCTGAAAGTTACCACTTTTAAGAACCGTGCTCTATTTCCTAATGGCACTCCACAATGAACCCATATTAAAAAGTAATACATTTTCCATACAGAAAGGAATATAAAGTAAGTTCCATAAAAGTACAACACACTTACATTTTAAAGTATATAACATTAAATATATTAAAAGCACATTGTGTCATACCATATATATTAAATACCATGAAAAAAGCCGGCTTTGCAATTTATTTTAAGTACATGAGAACTGCATTTAATAAAATGTTTAAAATATAATTTATTACTGTAACAATTTATTAATAATGATAACTAAATGCTCTTGAAGAGGTTATTCATGAAAGAATGGTTTGTCAAAAGAAAAGACTTTTCCATTCTAAAGATAAGGGCAATAGTCAGAGAGGCATAAATTTTGCCCTTCTTGGTAATTTAACAATTCTAAAAGAAGCGTGCACATTAAAAACCTTTCCCATAACTGTTATTCTTTAAAACACCGACAGTGCTGAGATCTTACTCTGTACATAAACTGATCATTTATTCTGTGGGGTTCCCCCTTTGCCTACGAAGATAACGTCACTTGTCCTTATTGTAAACAACCTCCTGATTTAAGTGATCGCTTGGGCTGACACGAGGGTATAAATATTTTACATATTGCGTCACGTACACACCATTACGCCTCCTCCTCTGGGAGAGTCGGTGTGCGTGGAGCATTTGTCGGGGCCTGAAGCTCGAAGCCTGGAATACGTCACTTTGAGCTCTGCGTCTTGTGTATTTATCACTTGGGCTGGTCTGTAGAAAGTGCCATAAAATGTGCATACCGTACCCAGAAGATGATCTGTGCCAGACAAATGACAGACCCCTCCTCCAGAGGCAGACACACTCGACACAGTTGGGAAAGGATAAGAAAATAAAAAACAAACCCCAAAATCCAAAGCCAACAAGAAATATGCCGAAGAGGGAAATCAAGTATGTATTGATAAACAGCTGATATTTCTAGGTTCCTTCAGGAAATGATGCTTAAAGTGAGAAAAAGCTCATGGTGGGTGTTTTCCCTCAATGGATCATAATCTTCTAGAATATCCTATAGGAGAAAAATGGTAATCATGTTAACAGTGGACTGAGTTTTTCTCAGCTTGTCCACCAAGTCTGCTGAGTAGATAGAGCTCCTTGTATACGCATATCAGTCTCGGCCTTCACTGTCGGAACACAATTTAGTGGGCAAATCTGAGTGACCGTTCACACTGTAGCAGAGATGACACCAAGACACGGATGTTGTAGAAGTTCAGTTATGCCAACAGAATGTGGTTTGCATTATTCTTTTCCCCTATGACTCAGTGAGTGCAGTTGTCGAAGCTAGCATGGGAGCTGATGGAGAAAAGTATAAGAACTGATAAATGACTTAAAAATATTTAGAACTGTCTCATTAGCAAGCTGTTTTGCTTGGGTTTGGACCCTTGTATCTTCAACAAAGACACACAGCTCTTTACCAGTAAGTTTAGGAGAGTCAGTTTCTCACAAGGATAGGCAATTGCATGGTCCTCACCACTGACCACTAACCACAGACTCTGGGTTCTGGACTTTCAAAAGGTGCAGGTTTGCTTCTGTTGCTTTTTATTTTCCTCCCTGCTGATAAGACCATCCCAGTCATTTCAACTCTCCTGCTCCTCTTGGTCACTGCAGATGTTCCAGCCAAGAACCCTGATCTTAACAATGGAGGCTCACTCTAGACCTAGACGTGCTCAGTTTTTGAGTCAGAGGGATGGCTTAATAGGAAAAGGAACGAAAGTGGTAAAA
Source organism: Meles meles (assembly GCF_922984935.1). Classification (NCBI taxonomy): domain Eukaryota; kingdom Metazoa; phylum Chordata; class Mammalia; order Carnivora; family Mustelidae; genus Meles; species Meles meles. The sequence continues at coordinate 93,303,641 of NC_060077.1, read as the reverse complement.
CACTGCCAAAATGTTTCATCCATCTGTCCTTTTCTAGTCTTCAAATGTCCATCAACAGATGAGCAGATGAATAAACGGTGGTATATCCATACAATGGGATGTTACTGGCAGTGAAAAGCAACGAGTGATGATACGTACATGCTATAGCATGGATGAATTTTGAAAACAACATGCTAGGTCAAAGAGGTCAGTCACAAAGGACCACACATTATGTGATTCCACTGGTTGTTTTCTAGCACTGGAGGAGGTGGGGCTGAGGTGGTTGTGGCGTCAGGTTATAGGGCAGAATTCCTGATGGAGGATGCAAATGTATGTGCATATACTACAATCCATTTGCTTCTGCCTTTCTAGTGAATTGTGTGGTCTGTGAATCATACCTCAGCAAAGCTATTTAAAATTATAAAGAGTTCCAAAAATAATCCTATAGCACTGAGGATCAATGGAACTCAAACTGGCTTAAGTAAAACAGGGAGATTCAGGTCAATCCAATTAAAAGGCTAAAATGAGGCTAACTCCAGGCTTGCCTGGATACAGGGTTTAAACAGTATCAAGAGACTTTTGTCCTCTGTCTTGCAACTTTGGTCTCCTCCAGAGGGCTTTGCATGATGACCTCTGGAAGTACTGTGCTCCCTGAAGATGCTCTGTAACCAACCACCTTGCACCTGCAGGTCCATCAGGGAAAGGCCAGAGTTACTTTTCAAATGGACCCAGAAGAATATAGCAGGAATGGAGAGTTCAGGAGAGAGTGGATCCTAGGAGGAAATAAGGTAGTGGTATTAGATGTTGGGTGAAAAGAAAGAGAGACAGAAAGACAGACAGAGCGCACAGGGGTACAGGTGAGGAGAGAAAGATGGTAGATAGGTGATAGGTAGATAGGTGTCCACAACATACATTTTTGAGAAAATTTCCACTAATTATTTGTTCTTATGCTAGAACAATGTACTTTTAATTATTGTACATTTCAATATTTTTATATCATGAAGTAAATTTCTTCATATAACACTTATTTTCCAGACTGTTTTTAGATTTTCTTCTAGACTATCTCAAAGATGCATTTAATTTCTTATTTTTTTAAAGCAAGAGCATAGTCTGGGGAAAGAGTAAAATGTGAGAGAGAAGAAATATCCACAAAATATGGAAATTTCTCATACCCATAAAAAAAATCTGGGTAAAGCAGGGGATCACATCTTGAAGATCAAACAACAGAATCACATGGAAAAGGAACTTTGCAAACCTAAGAACGTACAGCAAGAGCTGGAAATAATCTCACTGTAGAACTAGGAAGTAGAAGCCAAGAGCCACCATTTCCATGCTCTGGAGTCTTACATTTTCTCAAGAATAATTTTTATTTGTGATAAAAGAAAAAAATATAAAACTATCTGGTTTTGGTGGCTTTGTCAGAAATAGTTACCTGACAACATTTTTAGTACTTTCCATTTTGTCTACTCAGGATTTCTGTTTCTTCTTGTGTCAAATCAATTATAAGAAAACAGTTATTTCTTCAAGATTTTGTAATTTATTTGTCCAGGGGTTTACATAATCTTTTCTTAGTTTATTTTTTTTTCTTTACTTCTATAATTATATCACCTTTTTTTGGTTCCTAATATTTGTCTATTATGTTACCTACTTTGTTTCTCCTCATTTTCCTTCTTCAACCTCTTCAACCTCTTTCTTCCTCTGGTCTTTTCTCCAGCTACATTTGCCAAATACTTGTCAATGTTAATGTCTTGGATTTATCAATCCCACTACACTATTTATTCATTTATGTTTGTCCTTCATTGCTTCATTTGACCCTCATGACAACCCTAAAGTGTAGATCATCTATTGCGTTTTACAGAGAGGAAAATCAAGGTAACTTTTCTAAAGTCACAGGAACAGCATGTTGTGAATCTACCCAGCCTCAGTCCAAGCCTCCATACCACCTTGCCACTGTTATGTTAACTCCGTTGCTTATAGAGTTACATTTGTAAAATTCTTAACTTACTTTTGCCTAATGTCATTATGGAATATTGAGTGAATCATATTCCAATTTCTTACATTTTCTTTCCTGTCATTTAAAAATTTCTGCCCCAGAAACTTCAGACTTGGCAATTTAGCACAAGGGCATCATTTTTCAGTCATGTGGATCTCTGGGCTCCTGGGCAGCCTTTGGCTCTCCATGAATACCTGGTTCGTCCAAGAAGCATGTGAACAGGGAGGTCCGCACAGCATGGGGGAGTGGGGCTGGCTGGGCTCCGCAGGGCACAGTCACTGTCCCATTGGGCCCCTCAGCAGAGCAGTGCACCCTGAACACTTTGTGTGGTGGCTGTCTTCTACAAGTGTGCATTCTAAGAAAGTGAAAATGGAAGCTTCCAGACCTTTTAAGGACTGGGCCTAAAATTGGTCCAGCATTGCTGCATTCTTCGGTCAAAGCAAGTCACCTGGCAGCCTGGATTCAAGAGGAAGAGAGACAGACACGCACTGCTGACAGGAGACCAACGAACAACTACAAAGCCTTTTAAACGGTTTGGCCGAAAAGTCATGCTGACGTCTATGGGAGACATCTGTGATGCCTCTGCTCACATCTACTATAGAATGACTGGTCTTCGACTGTTGTTTCATGATGCAAAACCTACATAGAATGTTGTATGTGTGTGTGCACGTGTGTGTGTGTATGTATGTGTGTGTGTGTGTGTGTGTGTGTGTGTGTGTGTGTTTTAAATTCCAGACAAAATATACGGTGCAATGTTTATGGTTGTTATCTGGAATTTATCGCAGTGTAACAGAAGAGGAAAAGAAGTTGATGAGGACATAATTGAAACCATATTGACAATGATTTGATCATTTTAAAAACCAAGATGTTTCCATGGGGCTCGTTGCATTGTTTTTGGTTTTCTATTTTTGTTTGGAAATTTTCCGTTATAAAAAAATTAAGATAAAAAGTAATTTCAGTTTTAAATGATTTGGAAAAGTGAAGCGTCCCCCAGATTCATCAGTACTGCTGATGTTTAAGCAGACTATCCTTGATGTCGGTGTGGGTGTTTAATACTGCTCACGTCTTAGTGGGAAGGTCGTAAAACATCTATCAGGGCCTTCCTGCTATCAGGATTTCTCTCATTTTTATTTGGTTTTTGGTTTGATTTGCTTTTTATTGTTTAATACTTAAACAATTTTAAATTATATTTCATTATCACACAAATAATATACTTCCATGGGAAAAAAAAGAGGAAGGAAAAGGGGAGAAGAAGGGAAAGTAGAGTCCAATGATCCAGAAGGAACAACTTGGAAGTCAAGCAGTGGGCTACTTCTAATCTGTGTCAGGTGTTCAGCCCACCACCCTCGCTGCGCTGGTAAGGCAGCCCTTCTGAAATCCTGCAGGATATTAGAAGAAAGGTCTCAGCAAGAGACACGTGGCAGAGATCTGTGGAAGTCCAGTCTGTCAGACTTTGCTCAGTGTTCAATGACTGTCTTAACTGTCTGTGCCCACTTGAGAGGACGGTCAATATATTGGCAACAGTCAGGTTGGAGTCCCTTGTTGCCAGGGTCCATCCAGAAAGACTCCACCTTTCTGAGAGCCACTGAAGTGGCAAATGTGTCAAATGCTGGGCTTCCCTGGTAAATAAGTGGCCAGGGTCTATTTTACTGGGAATTCTTGATAAAGTTGAGGTCAGGGAAACACTTCTCCAAGCTGCCCTAGTGCTCAGGCTTCTGCAACAACAGGTGGGGGCAGATCTGCTGTGGTCCTTCCCTCCCCCTTTCCTCTCCACCACCCCACACTCCGATTCCAGTTCCCTCCCTCTACCAGCTTCCCCTTTTCAGGTTTAGCCTTCAGTACGTCCAGCAGCTAGTGGGCTCGCTCCATGCAGAGGAGGAAACGAGGGCAAGGTTCAGAGAACTCCGGAGGGACTAGTGTCGCCAGTTCAGCAAGCCCAGAGCCCATGCTCTTCCCTCTGCTGTGTTCCCAGGGGAGATGTGGATAGACTTACCCTGGACCCTGTGTCCATCTGTGGGACAATCACTGAGTCCTATAATGAGGTCTGTGTCGCTCTCCGTTCTCCCACTCATGGCCAGGGTGTTTGGGAGCTTTGGTTGGCATGCTCATGAACCGCAGGACTGGACGGGATTGTCCCTCCTCCTGCGAGAAGATGGGTAGAGTAGTCTACATGGGCTGCCATGGCCGAACAGCACACACGGGATGGCAGAGACAACAGACATCTATTCCCTATAGTTCTGGAGACTGGAAGCCCAAGGTCAAGGTCCCAGCTGGCTGCCTTCCTGGTGAAGCTCAGCTGCCGGAGGGAGAGAGCTCCGGGGTCTCTTCTGCTTCCCTCGGGACAATAGCCCTGCCGTCCAAAGCCTCACCCTAGGACCTCGTCGGCTCTGTCCCCATGAACAGGCATGTCGGGCAGCATATTTCCACATACGAAGTACAGGGACACAAGCATTCAGTCCGTTGTAACAACAAAGGAAGGGCCCTCTGGGCACAGATACAACCACAGACACTCTTCTCACTGGATTTTTATAGACAGCAAAAGAGCTACAAAAGAACAGGATGCAATTGGCTACACCATTGACCTTAGCATGCATCTGCATAAAAGAACCTAAAGGCGATGGGCAGACTCAGGTGAAACCCAGCCAGGGGACCTCTCGTCCTCCTCCAGGCACAGGTACTGACGCGTCTGAGGCGGGCTACCAGATGCTCACCTCTCACCTCCCCCAGGTCCCGTCCACGGGTCCTCCGCCACCGCCTCCTGCCGCTGGCCGGTGCTAATGGCAGGAATTCCCGTCTCCATTTGGAACCGCCCAGTGCTCGTACCTGTGAAGTGTAACATCTTCAGCAGTGTGCCCGGTGATCGTTGCTATTTCTGTTTGCTTCTGTGCAGAACCACATGAAGTCTGCGAATGGACGCTCCTCTGATAGTGGAAACACGTCCGCTATGACTCATGGAACTGGCAGTCCCTTCCTCTCTGCATGACTTTGAAACGCTCCAAAATACTCTGGATTTTTAACTATTTTTGACGCATTTCTCATTATTCAGGTTTTTTTTATTACTTCCTGGTTGTCTTGGGCTGATTTTCTCGGGCTGAGAAAAAGATTTAGGGCCGCTTAGATAAGTGCTGCTCATGCTCAAAAGAGTCAAGGACTTGTTTGTTTGGAGGATTGGAGAGAAAAAAATGTACCAACCTGATTATGGAGATTCGATTTAACACTATGTAGAGGGTCTGGTGCAGTGAATCAAATGCCAGCCTGGAAGGCAGGAAGTGAAAGATCTCATCCCAGATTTTATGATGGGAGCAACTTCCAAAAGTATTAAATCACAAACAATGGCAGTTTATAAGGGTGTTTTCCTTGTATCCACTGTTCAAACCGAATGGACGAGATTCAACTTAAAGTCTGTAAAATGATTTCATCACCCCCTTGATAGAGAAAAAAATGTAATTAAATATGACTTATATCTGCGTATGACTGTATTTGCATAGAACATCATTCAGATGAAAACAAGGCTCAAGATTTTGTAGAAAATAGGTTTTGACGTTATCTGTTAGTGTGATTTAGCCAAATTCTGGCTCCTTCATTTGTCTGATTCCTTTCTTTTGAAATCATATTCTCATTTTTATAAATTTTATTTATTTTTGAATACGCTTTTATTCATGAACTTTACACGACACTGTATGTTATTAGAGCAAACTAAGTGACGTGCAGTGGTCGCGGCCCTGGGTGCTCTAGGTCAGGCCTTCTTTCCCTGGGGTCTGTGGATCCTCCCAGGCCACTCCTCAGGGGTGGGTCTGGGGGGAGAATTCACAGGAGCGCATGGCCTGGATGGGCAAAAATCACGTCATAATTTTGCACTGGCCTCTAACTTAGAAGCGTCTGCTTTAAAAAAAAAAAAAAGGAAGAAAGAAAAAAAGAAAAAGAAAGAAAGAAAGAGAGTATGGGGAGAGACTGAGGGGGAGAGAGAGAGAGAGAATCTCAAGCAGACTTCCTGCTGAGCGCAGAGCCTGACACGGGGCTGGATCCCAGGACTCTGAGATCATGACCTGAGCGGAAATCACGAGTTGGACACTCAGTCACCTGAGCCACCCGGGCACCCTGAGAAGCGTCACCATTTAGTGATGAACATGGGCCACAGATGGCGGTTTTGCAACTTTGTCGGCGGCGGAGCTCACAGATGTGTTCCTGTTGTGTTGACAGTGCCGCAATAGCTTAGAACGTCCTTTATTCCCATCACTACCTCAGAGTTCTGGTATGGTTACTCCAACTAGCTCGATTTACTTAAAATTATGAAAGAAACACAGTCTGATATCACAAATATTTTAATATTGTGAAAGCTGAATTTCAGTATACTCAGTTCCCGTGCTAATCCTGTGCCGTCCTTTGTATCCGTTCGTAAACGTTATCGGAAAAGAGGTCCACAGGCACAAGGCTGTGAAGGAGTCAGGCCCTGATCTAGAGGAGGGGGTCACCCCTCAGTAAAATTTCCTAATCTGTGCAGTTGGTCCTACCGACCTCTTTCTCGTTCTGTGCCTGTCTTCTCCCTCCTGGTTTTATGTTCCTTCCAGGCAGAGAACCAGTGCTGGGGCCTCAGTGCCTTGGGACTTCACTGAGGGTCTGTGACACCTTGCCTCTCTCAAAGTGCCTCCTCTTTCAATTTAAAGTTTCCTCCAAGCCTTTTTCCAGACCCAGAGAACCCCCATGACTGTTTTGACACTGGTGACCTGAAATGTTTGGGAGACATGATGACATGTTTGCAAACATGGAGATAAGAACCTCCACTTTCCCCACCAGGAAATTTTCATTAAGCGAAAAACAAACAAACAAACAAAAAACACTGATCAGGGGAATCATCCTGTAAATAAACAGGAGCAACAGAGAAGTGATTTGGAGGGGAGATGCTATCAACCTTCCCGATACACCTTCAGATCTGCATGGGAGAGGCCCGTACAGGCAATGCCTCTTCCTCGCTTATCCCAGGTGGCCGCTGGAAGACTGTAGGGAGCCATACCCAGCTACGCAGGCATAAACACATCAGGCGCTTTGTGTCCCAGAGAACGGGGCTCTGGATCGTTTGCAGAGTCAGATCATCCTGCATTCCCCAACAGCGGATTCAAATCCTAATGCACAAAGGGAAGGCTTACTTAATTAGTCAGAAAATGTCAAAATACTGTCAAAAATACTTCTGTTCATTTCTTTGGTTCTGTCCTTGTTTCTGCCACCATCAGAATGTACTACAAACGTAGCCGCTTCAAAGTACGCCTCTTTATCATCTCTCAGACCTGAAGTCAGAAGTCCAGGTGGGCTCCTGCACTCGGTATCTCACTGGGTGTCACCAGTCTGGGCTCTGGTCCTGTGGCCCCAGAGAGTCCACCTCAAGCGTCTGTGTGGTGCTGTGGGGCCCTGGGTGCTGGCTGGCTGGCCATGGGGCTGCTCTTTGCTCCAAAGGCCACCGACATTTATAAAGCAGCTTCTCCTTCCAACCGGGAAAGCATGGCAGGTCCTTTTACCTTTCTTCCACTTGCCTTCTCTCCTCTGCTTCCAGCTTTTAAGGGCTCATGGGATTAGCTTGGGTCCTCCTGGATTATTCATGATAGTCTCCCTATTCTAAGGCCTATCTGCAAAGTGTCATGAGCCATGTTGGGTGACATGTTCAGGGGTTCTGGAGATGAAGGCGTGGCATGTTTGGGGAGCTGCTCTGCCTGCTGCAGGGCAAGTTATGCAATACTCTATCCCAGCCATCATCAAGGCTTCTTGTTTTGGGGAAGAACTTTCCTATTAATGGAAAGGCTTGATAAGCTCAGATCTTACTTCATCGGTTCATTCATGGTAATCTCTAAGAGTAGATTAATCAGCAAATATATCTGACAAAGATAGATATATTGGGGCAATTAGATAAGCTTTTTTGATCTCCAAGCACATTGCATTCATTTATTTTCTTAGTAAATTCAAGCTGTTTCCTTTGAGCTTTCCTCCTCTCACATCTAGCAGTCCATGACATGGGATTGTGGAGTTTTGTCCCTCTGGTTCCCTGACAGCTCCATGAGTCTCTCCAGAATGGTTTTGGCTCCTGATTACCATGTCTTCTGAGTTCCTCCAATTGACCGATTCCTTTAAATACTGTCACTCAACCGGCAATTGCTGTGGGCAGGCATGGCTGGACATCTACATTTTGTCACAAATTAAGACTTTTGATGCTCATTCCAGTTGTTCTGTGTCTATTAGTATTTCAGTTTCCTAGGAAATTGATACTGGGCCATTTCAGAATTGTTGCTTGAGATCAAAGTTTTAATGACTGTGCCCATTGTTTATTGATGCTACCACTACGCCTGGTACAGTATTTTCCTCTATATCCCTTCTTTCTCAGAGTCACGAGTTGGGTTGTTCTTCCGTGGAGCTGGAGAAGATCACCTCCAGAACCGGAACCCTAAATGCACCATTACATTCTTCTAAGATATGTCTTCCAGAGTGGGTAATTAAGGTATTTGAAGATAGTGTAAATAGCAAGTGTTGTCCACATCTGCAAGAATATTTGCTATGTTCTTAAATATACATATTTATATCAGTACCAGCTAAGAAAGAGTATGGAGGCTGTTAATCTTTCTAAATGCATAAATGTTATACTTTGCCTATGAGAAAAAGTTCTTATTATAATACTATACTAAATGCATATATTTTCCCAGGAGAAAATTTTCCTCTTGAAACATGCAATGAAGACTGTAGTTAGGCAATATATTTAAATATCAGAGAATATGGATAAAATTTACAAACTAAATCTGACGTGTGTGTCTATGATCCTTTTGGTTGTTTGATGGGTTGAACTGGCTATTAAGCAATGTCATGAAAAAAAAAGTTTGATTGAAACTGTTCTAAATTAAATTGTTCTGTCAATTAAATAAAAATAGTGGGACCAGCTAGCATATATACCGAGACTTGGAAAGATACATATTCTTGTTCAGCATATTTGAGGGTTTGAAGTACATCAATGTATTGGCTTTGGGGAAGGCAACCTGCTTCTCAAATATTTATTGGTTTCTCAATTGGGAAAGTTAGAAAGAAACCAGAAACCATTATTTAAAGGTAGAATCAGGCCACTGAGAGCATTCACAGCTATTCATATTTTAATACAGCATTACGAGAGGGCTGTTCAGAGCATAGGAAGGATGAGGATATTAGAGACCCTGGTGCCAAAGGAAAAAAGGGGGTGAGTTGACCTGACTTTCCAGGGGTTCTTTAGCAATGACCTTCAGACCATACTCTTCCCAAAAGAACGATTCGGCAGTCTAATAGGAGGGAAACTCTCTCAACCACAGAAAAGATCGATAGTGTAAAAGAATACCGTACATGCAGATGAAAATAAATGTAAGGTCGACCCCACACGATTGAAGAGAAGAGGTGTTCTTCTATGAACATGATCTGTCATAATAACACTTAAAACATAGCTAAAGATCTCATGAATTTACAATATAAATACCTGTTTCAAGGGTTTATAACTTGGCCATGAGTTCGTTGTCCATTACAATGTGGCAAATACATTTCACTCTAGATGTGAATGGGTGTGTATATACCTTAATGGGATTCAAAGAGGGGAACTTGTCCACATTGGGGTTAAAGAGTTGCAGGTACACGGGCTATGCGTGCCACCCTACAGAGCTCAGCAGTCTTCCCTGCAAGCTGCTCAGGGAATGTTTCCAGCCTTTGATTTAATTTTTTTTCTTTTTATTTCTTTTCAGCACAACAGTGTTCATTGTTTTTGCACCACACCCAGTGCTCCATGCAACACGTGCCCGTCCTATTACCCACCACCTGGTTCCCCCAAACTCCCACCCACCACCCCTCCAAAACCCTCAGGTTGTTTTTCAGAGTCCATAGTCTCTCATGATTCATCTCCCCTTCCAATTTCCCTCAACTCCCTTCTCCTCTCCATCTCCCCATGCCTTCGATTTCTGTGAGTAAACATCCTGCTTCCTTCCCTTTCAACTTTTTAATACTTCTACCCATTCCTTTCTCTTCTACCATGACCTCATTACTGACTCCTTCAGCTGCTGTAAGGTGTCCTCAATTATTCAAATACTCTGTTTGGCAGAACAGTCTCCCAAAGATGTCCACGTCCTCCCTCATCCCAGCCACTTGTGAATTTGTTTCTTTCATGGAAAATGGGGCTTTGCAGATATAATTGATATTTAGGACTTTAAAATAGAGAGATTGTCCTGGCTTATCCAGGTGTGCCAAATCTAATCACTGTGGCCCTTAAAAGCAGAGCACTATATTTGAGTGGATGGCCTCGGAGGGGTTCGAAGCAGAAAGAAGATAGTCACACGACTGCTGCTTCTAAAGTAGGGGCCACGTCCCCATATCCCCAGAGATAGATCCTGGGGGTCCACGGAGAGCATGGCAAGGAACTCAGGAAGGCTCCAGAGCAAGGATCAGTGATAGTTAGCAAGGACACGGTATCTCAGCCCTAAGGAACTGAGTGCGGCTGATAGTCCCTTGTGTTGGAAGCAGGATCTTCCCTGGAGCCACTGTAAGGAATGTAGCCAGGCTGAAGACACACGGATTTTATCCCAGAGAGACCCAGGTCTCTCAGCAGTCTCTGACCTATAGAATTGCAAGTAATGGATGGGTATTGTTTCAGACTTCTGTATTTGTAGTCATTTATAAATGAATATAATAATTTTTCAAGACTTTCCTCAACATTCCTAGGGTTGTTCCTGGGTTCATGTTCTAACTTACACTTAAGTAGTCTACTTCATGGATCATTTTCTCTTCTTCTAGGTTCCCATGCTTTAACCTAGGTGTGGAATGTAGTTACTTTTTAAAAATTTCCTCTGCATATTCACAAACAAGGCGTTTTTAGGAAATAGAGTGGGATAAGAAGGGCTGTTGTTCAAGTTGGTCTCCATCGATCCATGTGCTCTGGTGTTTGGATCCTTGTGTGCTTTCTTACAATAATGAGTTAGGATTAATCTGTATGACCAGTAGAACACAGCAAAACATTAGCATGTGGCCCAATGTCTAGTTCATAGAGATATGTGGATCCTGCCTTACTTTCTCTCAGGTCACTTGCTCTATGCCATGCCAGCTACCATGTTCAGAGGACACTCAAACTTCCTAGGGAGACCACCTGTGATGAAAAGCCAAGTCTTCCTGGCCATAGCCAGTTGGGAACGCCATCTTGGAAGCTGTTCCTCCAGCTCCCATCGGTCAGATTTTTGACCCATGCTGTCCTTTCCGACAGCCTGACCACAACCTCAGGAGGGACTCCACACCACACCAACCACCTGAGCTACTCCCTGCCTCCAGACCTACAGAAACTATGTGATACCATGTGCGTTTGTTGTTTGATGCTGCCACGTTTGGGCTAATTTGTTACACAACACTATATAAGAAATAAGGCTTAACATGATGGAAATTAAAAAGAAAAATCTTAGTATTTTCTCTTAGACATTCTAGCTCCTAGAAGCATGTCAGCCATTCCATGCACTGGAATATTGCCTCTTCCTGAGTGTTTCCTCCACCACCCTCCTCGGGTCCCAATTCCTTGACAAACAATCTGACATTCTCAGGAGGGAAACTCCCTCTGGTATGGCTTCCAGAGGTGCTTCCTCAAACAGACACTGCTCTCCTCAGGAGGAAGACCTGTCCCATGACTGTTGTTTCTGTTGAAACAGAATGCTCTTGCTCTGTGTTTGCTGAAAATGGGAATTACAGTGGGCACCTTTCTTCCCTCCCTCCCCGAGGCCCCACCACACTTGATGTTGGGGTTACCTGCTGACCTTCTTTCAGCCTGTTCTTACTTAAATTGGTCCCATTTCCCCTACCTTTTCTCATGAGCTTGGGTAAGTTTAATTTTCTCAGAGCACTCTCTAATTTTTCTGTAGAAATCAAATTGTAGAAAATGAGATTCGACATTGTCCTAAAAAATGTACACCAAAATGGACAAGGGAGGAAAGACTTCTTCGAATATTTCTCTATTGAAGAGAAATCATGATCAATTTGAATTAAAATCAGTGGTGAGCTTCAATTAATTACAAGTTTCCTTTAAGACCATTTTGCCAATCATTAAATAAAATTTAGTCTTTTACATTACCAAAAAAAAAAAAAAAGCCCCAATACTCCTCCTTCTCCCCAAAAGAAACCTACAGTGTTACCAAACAAATTATGGTACATATTATACACAAATAGTGGTTGAGAAAGACTCTGGGCCGTGGAATTGAATCAAACCTCAAGAAAAGCGGCATTTATCCCTACTAATCACCAGAAGAATGTGGCAAGGGCTTTATCTGAAAGAAAAGCACCAGAAACATCTGAGCAATGACATGTGACTTTCGGAGTGAGTGTCCAAGGGACCCACCACCTGTTTGGACAGCTATTTGCTTCAAGGGCGTTTGGTTTTGCTGCTTAAGCCCACTTCTCAGGGTCGGATTTTTCCCTTAAAATATTTTTTAAATAAAGTTTCACAGTTTTAAATGTCTCATCTCTCTCACATTTTTACCCATTCTGCGATTTGTAATCCATCATAAAAACTAAGTTCAGTCCCACCTGCTAATTTTAATGAAAAGAGAAGTACAGATTCTCTGTCCCTCTGTGACATGTCTGTCCATGTGCCAGTAAGTGATAAAACCCTTAGGTGCTGGAATGGTAACAAGTTTTCCTCTCACCTCCTAGGTCTATGGGAGTTGAACTTCCCTTTCCCCATCTATGTACTTATTTTCTACAAACGTCTGCTACTTCCCAGCTGGCTCTTTAATGACTGGTCTGATCTGCACTTCTCATGGCCTTCTATTTGCACTTCAGGTCTCTGGCTCGTTCTTACCTAATTAAGCCTCGTCTAATGGAACTCAGTGACTTCTCCTATGAAATGCTCCCAGGGTGAGCGGGTCACCCCTAGGAGCCCAGGAGTTGAAAATTAACTCCACGAGAAAGGAGCTTGAGCAGGCTTTGAAAATCACCTTTGAGGAAGCGTGAGCTCGGTGCTCTGCCGGCCTAAAGAACAGAGAAGTGCTGGGGAGCAGCCTTTGACTTGTGGCTTTGCATCCGCTGGTCTGGGGAGCAGGCCAGGGTCCTTCCTCCCGCACATGCGCGCAGGCAGCAGACGAGGGCAGGAGGGCGGGCAGACACTTGTTGCCTCCGTCTAGAAACCACCCGCAAGTTCACGCCAAGTACCGTGTCACGAATAATGAGTCCCTGGGTGCCCAGGAACACGGTGACAGCAGCTAATGAGGCAGAACAGTGTATGTGATGAAACAATGGCATTTTTTTGAAGTCAGCAATCTGAGGTAGAGATCGCTAAGTGTTTTCCAGGGTTAATTTGCTGGTCACCATCACTGACACACGGTTAGAGCTGGGGGTAAGCCCAGGGGCTCAGGAGTGGGGCTTAATCCAGAGAAGTGTGGCGAACACTGGAGGTTTGTGCCAGTCACCCCAAACCCGGGGTGCCCATCCGGACCTGCGCCCTTCAGGTAGCCTCGCCTGGGCCCTCACCTGGACCCGAGATTCCATCCCTCTTGACCGTGCCCACAGAGGAAAAGCTTTTATCTCCCTGCACTTACGTGGGCTTCAGGGTTGAATGACTTCTATTTCTATTTGTTTGGGGAAATGGTAACCAGGAGACTCATTTCTGTCTGTAATAGATATTGTATTATATTGTAGGGTTGTACTGTGTATCAATCAGATAAAATTTAGAATATCTGGGCTTTTGTCTTGCCTCTTCACAGGCTCACAGTTTGAGCTGAATAGAGGTTGCCCACCTGTCTGTGCCTCAGCTTATCTACCTGTGAGATAGGAGTGGTAAGATTTCTCCCGGGCACCGTCAGAGCTCCTGCAGTGGTACTCGCCCTCGGCGAGCCCTTCTTGAGCCCTTCTTCTTCTTCTTTTTTTTTTTTTAATTTAATTTAATTTTTTTTTTTTTTGTTTATTTACAGCACAACAGTGTTCATTGTTTTGGCATCACACCCAGTGCTCCATGCAGTACGTGCCCTCCCTATTACCCACCACCTGGTTCCTCAACCTCCCACCCCCCCCCCACCCCTGCCGCCCCTTCATAACCCTCTGGTTGTTTTTCAGAGTCCATAGTCTCTCATGGTTCATCTCCCCTTCCACTTTCCCTCAACTCCCTCTCCTCTCCAACTCCCCATGTCCTCCATGTTATTTGTTATGCTCCACAAATAAGTGAGACCATATGATACTTGACTCTCTCTGCTTGACTTATTTCGCTCAGCATAATCTCTTCCAGTCCTGTCCATGTTGCTACAAAAGTTGGGTATTCATCCTTTCTGATGGAGGCATAATACTCCATTGTGTATATGGACCACATCTTCCTTATCCATTCATCCATTGAAGGGCATCTTGGTTCTTTCCACAGTTTGGCGACTGTAGCCATTGCTGCAATAAACATTGGGGTACAGATGGCCCTTCTTTTCACTACATCTGTGTCTTTGGGGTAAATACCCAGCAGTGCAATTGCAGGGTCATAGGGAAGCTCTATTTTTAATTTCTTCAGGAATCTCCACACTGTTCTCCAAAGTGGCTGCACTAACTTGCATTCCCACCAACGGTGTAAGAGGGTTCCCCTTTCTCCACATCCTCTCCAAGACACGTTTTTTCCTGTCTTGCTAATTTTGGCCATTCTAACTGGTGTCAGGTGGTATCTCAATGTGGTTTTAATTTGAATCTCCCTGATGGCTAGTGATGATGAACATTTTTTCATGTGTCTGATAGCCATTTGTATGTCTTCGTTGGAGAAGTGTCTGTTCATATCTTCTGCCCATTTTTTGATATGATTATCTGTTTTGTGTGTGTTGAGTTTGAGAAGTTCTTTATAGATCCTGGATATCAACCTTTTGTCTGTACTGTCATTTGTGAATATCTTCTCCCATTCCATGGGTTGCCTTTTTGTTTTGTTGACTGGTTCCCTTTGGAAAAAGCTTGCAGCCTTCCCGTTGAGATCAGGAACACGACAAGGATGCCCACTCTCACCACTCTTGTTCAACATAGTATTAAAAGTTCTAGCAACAGCAATCAGACAACAAAGAGAAATAAAAGGTATCCAAATTGGCAAGGAAGAAGTCAAACTCTCTCTTTTCCCAGATGACATGATTCTTTATCTGGAAAACCCCAAAGACTCCACCCCCAAACTACTAGAACTCATACAGCAATTCAGTAATGTGGCAGGATACAAAGTCAATGTACAGAAATCAGTGGTTTTCTTATACACTAACAATGAAAATACAGAAAGGGAAATTAGAGAATCGATTCCATTTACTATAGCAACAAGAACCATAAGATACCTGGGAATAAACCTAACCAAAGAGGTAAAGGACCTGTACTCGAGGAACTACAGAACACTCATGAAAGAAATTGAAGAAGACACAAAAAGATGGAAGACTGTTCCATGCTCTTGGATTGGAAGAATAAACATTGTTAAAATGTCTATACTGCCTAGAGCAATCTATACTTTTAATGCCATTCCGATCAAAATTCCAACGGTATTTTTTCAAAGAGCTGGAGCAAATAATCCTAAAATTTGTATGGAATCAGAAGAGACCCTGAATTGCTAAGGAAATGTTGAAAAACAAAAACAAAACTGGCGGCATCACGTTACCCGATTTCAAGCTTTACTACAAAGCTGTGATCACCAAGACAGCGTGGTACTGGCATAAAAACAGACACATAGACCAAGGGAACAGAGTGGAGAGCCCAGATATGGACCCTCAACTCTATGGTGAAATAATCTTCGGCAAAACAGGAAAAAATATACAATGGAAAAAAGACAGTCTCTTCAATACATGGTGGTGGGAAAACTGGATAGCGATATGTGGAAGAATGAAACTCGACCATTCTCTTACACCGTACACAAAGATAAACTCGAAATGGATAAAAGACCTCAACGTGAGACGGGAATCTATCAGAATCCTAGAGGAGAACATAGGCAGTAACCTCTTCGATATCAGCCACAGCAACTTCTTTCAAGATATGTCTCCAAAGGCCAAGGAAACAAAAGCGAAAATGAACTTTTGGGACTTCTTGAGCCCTTCTTGCTCTCCAGGCACGGAGATAAATGGTTTGCTCGTAGCCTTGAGAGAGCAGGCGGCAGCCCCCGGTGGGGAGATCCACGATCACCACCGTCGCTGGGCGACGTGGCAATAGGGTTAGAGTAGTTTGGATCTTCCTCTCTCCATGAATTTGAGGGAGAATGTGCAAATTCTCTGATTACAAATGGCACTTCGACGACCCAGTGAGGGCATTGAGGTGACGGTGCAGGTTCAGGTGTGAGCTCACCTCCTGGTCCTGGAGCCTGTGAGGAACCAGGATCTGAGCCAGATCACTCATAAAAAGAAAAACTGGGGCGCTGGCCGGACGCAAGGAGGAAGGAAAGTACCTGAAATAACTTGCAGCATCTCCGAGCTGCCGAGAGGAAGGGGCGCGGGGAGAGGACTAGGACTGTTCGAGTTCATGCTAACCCGTAGCCTCGCTTTGCACGGAGTCATTATTTATTAATCGTATCTGGCGAAAATGCAATCATCTGACCTTTAAGGCCCAAAGGCAGAGGGAGGGAGGAAAGACTTCGTCTAAATTATAGGGACAATCACTTTGGGTAAGTACAAGGATTGCCTCTAAGTCGACCACAACAAGGGGAATTGAAAGGGAGATCTGCTGATGGTCCTGGTGTAGAATCCTGGAGAAGGGGAGGGAGAGAGAGAGAGAGAGAGAGAGAGAGAGAGAGATTTTTAAGAAGAATCGACTCCCTGATCCACGTTCTTGAGCCAAAAAGAAAAAGGCAAAAGAGAAAGAGAGAGACAGAGAGAAGAGGGAAAGTGCCTCAGGAAGTCAACATCCTTGGGCGTGAGGTAGTCGAACATGAAAAGGCTCCGTGTTGGAATTAATGACGGGCTGACTCCGGTCTGGTGTCAGCTCCTGAGACAACATCCCACTGCAGTTCTTCTGGGACGGATGGCTGTTGGCTCCAAGCAAGGGTGTTTCTCGTTCAGAAGCTCTGCCTCAGAAGTCAACAGTTCCCCTTTCCATTTTTTTAGAACCGGGACTCACCAGGCAGACGCAAAGTCCTCTCTGTTTGAAGGGGAGGCATTCGAGGCCGCAACCAAAAGATGAAAGAGGGGTTGAAACCCACCCAACGAGACAGACCAGCATCCTTGGCAGAAAGAAGCCGATCGCATATATACAACCCAGATTGCAAATGATGATTACAAACCCATGGGTAGTCGACCCACAGCAGAAACTCAGCTAAAGCATTCGAAAAGTATGTGTGAGGTGTCGGACAATTTGCTTATTAAAAATACGTACCGTGCAGCACTGAAACAAAAGAAACCAGGCCCCAGATGTTTACAGTTTAGTTCTCTCTAAGATGTTTGGGATGTGCAAGTGATGGCCGCCGTGTAGACGGGAGGGTGTTGAGAGAGAAAGAGAATAATGAGTCAAACGGACAATCAAATATGAACAGCTATTGGCGGAGGCTCGGCTCAGATGATGGTTTGGCCTTTCCTGGGCATAAAAGGGCAGGACAGAATAGACCATATGGTATCCTCCTGACCTTTAATGTTTCTGTGTAACTCTGTATTAACAAGGCAACAGCCAGTCGGAGAAGATAATGCCATCTGGTGCCACGGAGATATGAAGCAGGATAATCTGTTAGACAGATAATAGAGGCAAGGCTCTTGGACGTACACCCGACTGCCGGGGAGCAGCAGAACCCTGCAGAGCAGCCTGGCTGGACACGGGACTCGCTGTGGCCAGGAAAACACGCGGGTGTCATTTGCTGAAACTCTGTTTCTCAGAAAGCACCATGGTTATAATTTTCTACTAGATCATTTTCATAACGATGAGAAAATTAAAAAATAAGTTCATGGCCTTTGGGTGGAACGGTCATTATATTACAGCCCTATATGGAAATATGTTACAGGACCCAATGTGATTAAGGAATGAGCTCCGTTTCCCATGAAGCTAAAGGGAGAATATGCAAAATTTACCCAAAGGAATCCCAGCAAGGCTTGTCCACTTAGACTAAGCCTTGAGACCAGGACTTAGACGGCTTTCCATTCTCCAGAAATATTTCGGGGCGAGAAGAGAGGATGGGGCTTGTTAAGAGACAGGCCTCATTTCTGTCTGCCCCAAGCTGTCACATCTTTTGAAGACGTTCTATAAACAACAATGAAGTATTTAGGAGAACAGATTTATTGGAGCATTCCCAAGGATTCAAGAGTTTATCTAAGCTGGTAAACAAACAAAAGGTCTCTGGTAGGGAGACCGATAAGGAGGCCAAGCTCAGCAGTTGGTTTTACCCTCCAACGCCCGGGCCTCCTGGCTTTTGTGCCTGAGAGCTCTGCTGGACAGGTTTTCCAGATCCCTTTAAACATTCCCAAATTACTGCACTCCCCAAATTACAGTCCTCAGGGGTCTCGTTTCATTTTCTGGAAATTGGTAACAGGCCACCACGGCTGATGAAATGAGGAGGGTATCCAGGCAACTATTGTGCTGTTTGATTAACACACAGACGCCGGGTGGGACTATCTCACGGGCGCCCACGTGCTCCCAACATCCTGTCTGAGGCCAGAGCCCGGGAAGTTCCCCGCAGACTCAACCAGATTCCTGGGCTTCTGCAGCCTGCCTCTCCCATCTGAGAATGGTCTCCTGACGTCCCTCACCCCCACCCGTGGAATCTGTGATTTGTCCTAATCCTGTGTGTGGAGCTGGCAGCCTCAGGATCTGGGTGGAGACTTTGGGGCTAAATACCTACAGGTCTTTGGGCAAGGCACAGAACTGGCCTGCGTAATGTGATAATGTCTGTTCATTCATTCACTTAAGAAGTATTTACTGATGTCTTTTGTGTTCCAATCACTACTCTCAATGGCTCACTTACTTTATATCAGGAGAATAACACACACACACACACACACACACACACACACACACACACACACCTGCCTCTCAGAGTTTACTTTCTAGCAAGAGAAAGCAGACAATAAAAACAAACATATTATGGCACCTGTTTTGCTTCGAACTATGTCCGCTAAGGAAAGACAAGTTGGGGTCCTAATGCCTGAAACCTCAGCTGGGACCAATTTGGGGAGAGGGTCTTCCCAGAGCTGATCATGTTAAAAGGAGGTCATCAGTGCAGACCTTCCTAGGACCAGTGTCCATAGGGAGGGAAAAGGTGGCCATAGATATGCACGGGATGCAGTGACCCCTGTGTCCATGGTGATGGTTCATATCCAGGCTGGGTGGTTGTCACGAGGAGGTCAGGAGAGGCTGCATCTGGGCGATGGTGATGTGGGCCCACAGGCTTCCTGAAGACTGGACGGACTTAGGAGCAGAGGTGTGCAGGGGGACTCCAGCGTCTTTGGCCTGAGCCCCTGGAAAGCTGGAGCTGCCATGACCAGAGACGAGGAAGGTGGTTCATGTGGGGGAAGGTCGGGGCTTCCGTGCCAGACCTGCAGAGCTGGAGAAGCTCGTTGACTGGCCGCAGTGATGTAGCTGAGTAGTTGCATAGGCGGCTTTGGCGAGAGAACTCCGGGCACGGAGGTAAATGGGGTTAGAAGGTGACAATCATCATCACATGTGTCATGTGTCAAGCCAGAGCAGAGGAGGATGTGCCAGGGAGGAGAAGGCCCTTCCAGCACTTTCCAAGAGCAGAGTCAAGACGGGCCTGTGCCGCAGTGCGAAGGGACAGTGTGTGGTCTCGTCCCTTGATTCCGCATAGGGCATTCCACACCTACCTTGCGAGTCCTACTCCGCTCGCTCGTGGGTGGTTGGTCACCTACCAGAGCTGCACTCCCCTCCCAGGCTGATTTCCATGGGGAGTCGCGTGGCCTCCCTCATTGGCAGGAACGAGTCCAGAGGCTTCTCTGTGGTGGCCCCGCAGCCTTCTGGGCCTGGCTCCCTCCAGTGGGATTTCCGAGATCAAACCCACGGACCCGGAGACTCCCCAGTGTCCAGAGCCAGTCCAGAAAGCCCTCGTGTCTGCCTGGCAGGGGCCAGTCAGATGCCCCATCCCATGCCTCGCGGGGAGGTGGTCACGGCACTGCCAGACCAGCAAGGACACTTGGCAGCCTGCGTGTCCTTCCCTGGCGTGGAGGCCACCGTGTCACTGTGCCTTGCTGGCCCCAGGGATGCTGAGGGACGCTTATTGAAATGCACAGCTGTATGCATCAGCATCTCTGGAGACTTGCTGAAACCTCCCAGAACCTATAAGAAGGCACTTAGCATATTTTGTATGTATAGAGAGCCTTCCCACCAACAAGCTGTGTGGTGCAGGTCTCATTTCATTAATCCTCCCAGCAGGGGAGGAGAGGGTTGGTAGGGATTGCCAATTTTACCTGATGTCGAGACAGAGCTGGGAGAGGTGAAATGACTTGCCTAAGGCTAGGGGATGAGGCAGTACCAGAGTTTAGATTACAGCCCCGGATTCTTGACTTCTGATCTGCCACCTTGCACCTCCTTTCTGAGAGAGCATAATAGAAGTGCGCTAAATTTGGGAGTCTAATTTTCCTTCCGACACCCAGCGTGTCTCTCGGCCTTTCCCTACCCCTGTGTCTGAATCCATGAAATGGGGACGGTAACCTTTGTCATGTGGCTTGTTGCAGAGCCGGGATGCACAGTAAATCTTTTTAGTGATCAGACCGTTTGGAAATAGCTGCCGCACACACGCCAGGTTTAGGTTAAGATCAAAGCCAACGACTTCCACATTATTCAATGAAATAGAGAAATCCGCTGGTTTCATTTCAAAGGAGGTATGGAGAATGTGGAATGACAGGGCGCTTTCGAAAGGATGTGTTTTATTGATCAACCAGGGCCTGGTTTTCTAATTCATGCTACAGACGGATCATGGCATGCCTTGAGTTTCTCACGTCGAAACCGTTAGTTCTGTGGACATGGTTGAGCCTGATTTAGTTTCCACGTAACATATGATAGTGATACGTGTTTTGTGAAATCACATTTGTAATAAAAGGAAACAAAGGGAGAAAGAGGAAAGGGTTTAGCATTTGGTCCCCTCTCCTCTGTGTTTCTGTTCCGAGTCCAATATGCTCTGTAGCTGTTAAAATGGCAGTGAAATTTGGATTTATTCCCCCTTTCCAGTTCTGGGGGAGTCCGCCACATCACTCTGAGTGGAGTTCTCAAGAGTTAATGGGACCCATGGTGGAGTGTTTGCTTCTTCTGTTTGAAATCAAACACTGGATCTGTATCTGTGGTGACAGGTTTAATGCTTTTCTTCTCTGACAAATTTTCAGTTGAAGAGGAATGCAAACACTGGTATCGGTACAGTTATATAAAGAGCTAATCTGAGCCAGCCAATATTGGCATCTTGATCCCTAATGAGCAGCAGAACCCTGAAGTAGCACCACTTGCTAGAAGGAGAAAAAGAACCAAAATTCTATACATTTTCCAGCACTTTCCTTGGCTGCTGGATTCTGACAGGGGAGATAAAAATATATAGAACTTTAGGTTAGAAGTTCCAGCATTTAGAGGCACCAGAGTGCCTCAGTTGGTTGAGAGCTGGACCCTTGATTTTGGCTTAGGTCATGATCTCAGGGTCGTGAGATCCAGCCCCCTGTTGGGCTCTGCACTCAGCTGGAAGCCTGCTTGAGACTCTTTATCTCCTCCTGTACCCTCAACCTCCACGCAAATAAATAAATACATAAATCTTAAAAGAGAGAGAGAGAGAGAAGTATCAGCATTTATTACCACCACCCGAGGGACGTTAGGCTTGTGGTCACCCAGGAAGCAAAGGAAGCGGGAGGGAGAGGCAGATCTCATAAGTCCCCATGAATTAACGGCGCTTTTCTCTGGCTCTCAGAGTGGTTTTACCTTTTGCAAATGTTAGAGTTCTATGCTTCTCTTTGGGAACATAATGCTCTGAGAAGTAAATTTGCCTACCATCCATCCATGGGCCTAATGCATTAATGAACTTGGCCAACTTGGACAGCTTTCCAGATAATGCCTTAAACTTCCTACCACACAACATATAGGTCTCCAGAGATCTAGAGCACTCGCTAAGGATGGCAAGAAAGGTAAATTGCTGCAGAGCTAGAATATGCCAAGTATGCCCGGGACAGGGCCCTTTGCAGTAAAACACTAGGTTTCATATGCAGGGAATATATCACAATATATAGGGATATTTTAAGTTGATTGTCCCCTCCTCTCCTCTCTTTCTCTTTCTCTGCATTAGAATTCATGTGGTATGTTGGAAAATTGAAAAAAAAAATTACGTGGTAGTAATTTTTGACCATGATCTGATATAAAGTTATGTAGAGAAAACTTAAAATTTTAACCCACAGTACAGCCTGAACCAATATGGCCATTCATACGGTGTGAATTTTTTAAATTACAATATTAAAACTACTTTTGTATCTAGTCTAAAATGCGCTTAAATCTTTGCGATTTATTTTCTCGGTGGCATGGCTTTTCCTGTTGCAACCTCCCCTCCCCCTGTTAATCACTAGGTTAGAGCTTCTGTCTAATGAGTCCACAGATATTTTGTAAACGTCTGTTCAGTGCGAAGTAAACTCCTTGGGCCTCTTGGGAAGGACGGCGAGCCTGGGTAAGAAACGGCCCTCCCTCTCGTATCAGGGTCTTTCGACCACGTCAAAGCATTCTGACCGCAGCTCGTCAGTCGGGACCAGGCTGGTGGTGAAGCTTTGCCCACCGTCGGCCTCATACTCATGCAATGTGACTTCCAGTAGATGGGGTCCCTTTTCTCTTCGGACCTGTGACTTCAGCAGGTTATAGCTCTTCTGGGAGTCTTAGCTGAAGCAATAAGTGAATTCTGAAGTCCTTGGTTTGTTGTTGTTGTTGTTATTTATTTATTTCTTTATTTTTTATTTATTTATTTATTTTGTGGCCAACTGATTCCTCCTGCCATGCACTCACACCTCTGTGTCCGGTTAATTCCACCCTCTTGGAATCAACCCTCTCTCACCGTTAAGCCCCACAGAAAGCAAGAGTCAGACTAGGCAGCTCATGACTTTCCTAGGCTCAGTCTCTCAACCCCAGGCACCCCCCGTGTTTCCCCTCAGTGAGCCCTGGGGAGCCCAGAGCCCACTCAGCGATTCCAGGAGTCCCCTGGAGAAGCCGTGTCTTCTGTCCGTGAGCACTGCCTAAAGGGCAACGCGTTGGTTAGCCCTTTAAACTTCAGGCACCTTTCACGTTCAACGCAAATGTGTACCTTCAGACAAAATGACAAAAGCAAGACATTCTCAGAAAGGTTAAATTAGGAGAGACTTTGCAATTTCTAGTATTTACACTTCACGATTTTATGGAATTCTGCTTTTATGTGGACCCGCTTGACGTCAGAAAGCTGACCACAGAGAACAGATAGAAAGGTTAGCAGCTTCTGAGCAACGGAATGTTTTTGACTCTTGATTGTATCTTATTTTGTTGTTTTGGGAGTTGAAGTAAAAGGTTTTTTGTGATCCTTTCAAGGTGGTCTCGTTCTGTCGGCTGGGACACCATCGACGGCATCAGCTCATCCCACATTCACTTAAACATCGCCTTTTGTCCTGTCCCTGAAAATGGAACTTAGGAGATCGAGGATGAATTCAGCAGGAACGCCGTGAGCCGCGGCACTGAGCGAGAAGTGGCTTGAGCCTCCTTCCAGCCTGCGCTAACTCTGTGACTTCGTTAACCACCAAACTAGTCTGTCCAGTTACCTATGCGTTTGGAAGAGCGTCCGCATAAAACTGCCCGCGGTAGTGGAGCGGCTGGACTGTCATCTCATCAACCGAACCGTGACTTGAGCCCGCTAGTAACTGTCGCCGCCGTCCTCAAGCTCTGGTCATGGCGGAGATTACGGCTGGCGTTGGAGCACACCCATTGCTCCCGAGGATTAGAAGACCCGGTATTACGAGATCTGCGGGTTAGAAGATTTACAGTGTCCACCAAGACCTGCGGTTTGCTCTTCACAGCGTGGTAGATGTGTCTGCTCAAGCCCCCAGGCCCTTCCCTCACCTGCAGAGATGGGTTTGTGTTAAAACTCACAGGTCGTCCCAAAAGATTTCTAAGAGAGGAGGAAACGAATGTGTCGAAGACGCCATCTCTGATAGGAATCCTTGATGCTTTTGCCATTTTTGTAACTTTCATAACTTTCTCTCTTTGGATCTCCCCCAGTTCCTAAGGAGAGAAACTCTTTTTAAGGTAGATTTTTTTTTATTATTATTATTGTGGTAACATCTACGTGACACAGAATTTGCCATTGTGCACGTCTGTGGCATTGGGTACAGTCACGGCGTTGGGCAACCGTCCCCACCATCCATCTGCAGAAGTTCTCCGTCTTCCCAAACTGAGGCTCTGGGCCCAGGAGACAGTGGCTGCCCAGCCCCCTCCCAGTCCCTGGCCCTCACCAGCTACTTTCCATTCTCTGAACTTAACTTCTTCAAGTATCTCCTCTGAGTGGCATTG
Organism: Meles meles; assembly: GCF_922984935.1. Lineage (NCBI taxonomy): Eukaryota > Metazoa > Chordata > Mammalia > Carnivora > Mustelidae > Meles > Meles meles. Next base: position 93,279,259 of record NC_060077.1, on the reverse strand, counting down.
TTCAGTCGTTGCCCTTTTGTGCCTGACTTATTTCACTTCATATAATGCCTTCACGGTTCATCCGTGTTGTGAAAAACATTTTTTTAATAAGAAGAAGTGAAAGGGGAAAAGGAAAAACCAAGAGTCATAGAGAACATAAATCTTCAATAAACATTTATGTTCAAGCAACTTACCCAAACCAAATCTCAGCCTGCGGCACCCCTTGAGGCTGGGAGACCATTGCTGGCGGTTCCCAGTTACAGACCTTCTTCCAGGGCCACCCCAGCTTTGTGTTTTCCTTCTAACTTTCTAAGTGAATTTCTGGCAGCAGTCATGTGGCTTTACACAGCCCTTCAGCTCATCGCATTTCAAACGTTGCCTTTTCTACCTAAAGCATCTTATCTGAATTTTCGATATACGTAAATCTTGACTATTTTTATTTTTTGAAAGATTTTATTTATTTATTAGCAGAAAGAGAGAGAGAGAGAGAGAGATCACAAGCAGGCAGAGAGGCAGGCAGAGAGAGGGTGGGGGGAAGCAGGCTGCCCGCTGAGCAGAGAGCCCAATGTGGGACTCGATCCCAGGACCGTGAGACCATGACCTGAGCCGAAGGCAGAGGCTTAACCCACTGAGCCACCCAGGTGCCCCCTGACTCTGTTTTTACAAGAGAACCTGGATTAGAACTTGGATTCAGAAAGGAGAAATCAAAATGTCAGGGCAGGGGTTTGTCCACGGAGCAGTTTTCCAAGCTCTGTGTGGTCTCCGCCCCAGTTAACGCTGCACATCCCACAATCCACAGCCATGCATTCCAGGTGACAACGAGATGCTCAAAATCGAAAAGCAGCTGTGTGATCCTTTTCGCTGTTTATTTTACTTCTCTTGACTGTCCTGGTCAAGCTTTATTTGTGCCATTTTCGCTCAGTCTTTGAATGAAGACTGATACAAGTTCTGCTCCTTCAACTATGTGCCCCATACAAATGCTCGTCAAAGGAAACATTTCTTTCCACGGTTCCTCTGGAATCAAAATACGAGCCGGGTGTCCTTCCACCTCTAAATAATGGATGTATTTATTGTTTTCCTTTCCAGAGCTGCAGGTTCAGTTACTCTTCCGTTCTACCTCCGTTCCCGTTTTCCTACACGTGAAGTGCCACCAGGAGCTCAAGCATTCCCGTCCTCTGCTTTCCATCAGGGAGGGTGCAGCGACCATGTGTGGGACTCGCTCCTGGACAAGGGCTGACATGGAAGAGGCTGGAGTGAGTAGAAGTCTGATGGTGTCCGTGTGTTGGTGGGTTGATGTGGGGGCGCGGGGTTCTAGAGAACGGGAGGAAACACCCCCGACCACCATTTCTGGTTGATGTCAACACTGACCCGTCAAGTCGGCAGTTCTTCTAAAGCCCTGGGGGTTCCGTGCTTTCCCAGGCTCACTGGCATCGTTTGGAATGAGGGCCATGCCCGATCTGGAGGGACCTCCCCAAAACATGGAGAGGAGGAAGAAAAGAAAACAGAGGCCAAGTGACTGACACCCAGAAACTTTGCTGTCTACCTAGACGCAGGACAATTGACACGCTGGAGACAGGAGTACCAGACCACATGGATTCCAAACAATTACTCTCCTCAGCTGCTGGATTTTCAAACGTGATCTATAGAGTGATGCTGACAGTAGATTTTCCGCAGCAATAAAGGTGGCCTGATTCACAGAATAATTACTGTATGCAAATGAGTGTGATTTCCCCTGCCCTTTTATGGATGACTCTGCTCTGCCATTCATCAGGGCCACAAATTTCGCTTGGGAGGAGACGGATTTAAAGAGACAGGCGCCCCTGGAGCTTTGCTGTGAACGTACTAAATCCACGCTGAGTGTCTTCGTAAACAGGTGTGCATATGCCGGAGTGGGGCCACCAGACTCTGACCTTTCTGTCTGTGTACTGGTGCTCGGAAAACTGTTGAGAAAACATCTTACCTGTCGCCCTCCCCGGCCCCAGGTGATGTTGCTGCCTGGAAGAGCAGCGTCTTGCAGAGGCGGCTTGTGACTTATGTGGTCGCGTAGACGGTGGAGGGCTTCTCCGTCACCTTCGACTACGCTCATGCACCTGCGTGAGGGGCAGGGAGGAGAGAAAGTACTTCCTATATCCAGTGCTCCTTCTGATGACACGACAGTGGCAGTGATTTGAAACAAGAAGCTTCTGCTTGACCCTGAAACGGAAGGAAAGCACCCAGCGAGACCTGGAAGCGAAACCAGGCTGCAAAAGCCCTTGAGGTGCCTGTCTTCGGGCCGGGATTCTCCAGGACTGGACAGCATCCTACTGAGGTGGTTGCATCTCTTTGTGAGTCTCTGTAAGTGCATACCCAGAGGGTGGGTTCTCTCTTTGCAACTCCAGTGGGAGGAAAGTTTGGGTTAATCCTGCCAAATAGAGTAAGTCACCAGTCCTTGGTGCTGGGACCTGAACACCAGGGCACGTGCAGGGGGAGAATCCATCGCCCATAAGGTGTCCTTGTTAAATACTAGCTCCTGCTTCTGCTCCCAGCACGTGGCAAGCACCCTCGTCCTCTGAGTGCGGAAGAAAGGGCAGCGTGCCTGTTATAAACGGAACAGCCCCCTCTGTCAGTGGGCTGTCTTGTTACTCATATTGTAACAATATATTGATGTCAGTACATCCAGAGCACACTTTCTTCCACTGTGTCTCCGACTAAAGCAAAGTCACATCAGTGTTTATGTGTACACAAGCAGCACACACCACTGGAGGCCATCACAGCCTTCCCAAAATGAATGCCAATTAATGTCGACGTATTCCAAGAGCACGGAACGGGTGAGCAGGGTCTCCAGAAATTCCTACTGCTCCTTGACTCCAGCAAGCCTTCCCAGTGGCTCTCAGAGGCTGGGGGGCACAGATGGTTTCCTAGACCAGCACAAACCGTGACAGGATTTTGAAACAAAGTTTCAGACCAATCCTTGCTCATGATTTCTTCTCATTGCACAACAATGAAAAATACCTCTTATTAGTAATTTGTTTGTTCACTTAACTCCTTTCTTTAATGCTTATTGTGGAGCAACAAGGAGGACAGACACAATGTTCAAAAGAAGACTCAGTGTTCAATGGCCGCGATTTGTAACACAATTTTAAGCTTGAATACGACAGCGACTGCATTTGCTAAAAACTGTTCCAGTAACTAGGTGGGGAAACACACAATGTTCCACTTGAGAAATGGTCTCAAGAAAAACTAATTCAGTCTAAAAAATTCTAAATAACATATATTGTATGTTGATTGTTTGTAGCTTTGTAAAGGAAAAAATGTGTAATTATTTATTATTAGGTAAGAATCAAGAAAAAATATTTACACTTGTGTTGCTAAGGTTAAATAAAAATAGATAATTTTAACCTTGGTTAAAAAAATCCTAAAACTTAGTAGGAATGCTCAGAACACAAGAAATTAACAAGTGGAAGAGGGTTTAAGAAGAACTGATTTAGAGGAAAAAGTAGCTTGAAATGTATTAATTCTTTTTATTTGAGTCCTTTCTTTTTATTTAGCAGAAAAGTCCATCACTCTGTAATAGGTTGAATTTTGTCTCTCCAAAAAGGAAAAGTTGAGCTCCTAACCTGGTTTCTCAGAGTTAGATCTTATTTGGAGATAGAGTCTCTACAGAGGTGATTGAGTTTGAATGAGGGCATTACGGGTGTGCCCGAAGCCAGTGCAACTGGTGTCCTTATAGGAAGGGGAAATGGCACAGATGCAGGCAAGGAGAAGGCTCGGTGGGCAGAAGGCAGAGATCAGGGTGACAATTCTACAAGCCAAAATGCTCAAGATTGCCAGCAAACCACCAGGGAGAGAGCCCTCAAGCAGACTCTCCCTCCCAACCTTCAAGGGAACCAACCCCACCGACACCATGATCTAGAACTTTCAGAGCCCAGAACTCTGAGCGAATAAATCTCTTTTAAGCCCCAGTCTGGGGTACGTTGGTATGGCTGCCCTAAGTAATGCACCCTCATTCTCTCACCCATACAGCTGGGAGAAAAGCAAAGGAGAAGCCCAGCACAGTCAATAGGGAGGACAGCAGGCTCCTGAAGGTTTATAGCACATAGAGAGGGCAGAAAAATGAGTGTCATTGCTCTCTTCTTTAGAAGAGCCCACCTCTGTGGTTTGCATGAAAACTGTCAATCATATTCCCTTCCATCTCTAGCTGGCAGATGATGAGTATCTTGGTTCGACAGGTAGAGCATAGAAAAGGGGTCGAGCTCCCTGTGGGATGGAGATGTAATAGACTAGGGCTGTTGGCTGTTGGCTGCCATGTCTTCTAAGAGCGGAAGAAGCTGGTCCATAGTATGAACAAATGGACTTGACATACAGAGAGGAGCAGACTTGGGTTGGAGACAGTAAGAGAAGCTGATGGTGTTTGAATCCCTCATCTCAGCCATCCCCAAAGCTCAACCACACACAGCTTTTCAGCTGTGCCCTGCCTTGCCTATGGTGTGTTCCTACGGTGCATGTGTTCCTCTAAGCTAGCTCGAGTTGTGTTTCTGTTCTTGGAAGTAGACAGCTCCATGTCAAGACACCAATAGAAAACTGGCTGGATTTTGTTATTCTTATATACCGAAAGTGTGTTTTAGGCCTCTTGAGCAGGTATCTAAATTTATATCACAGATTTTAAAGGGTTTGAAAACTCAATACCTGTTAACATTATACTTAATAAATGTTTTCATTAGATCAAATTATATAGTGTTGGGATTCAAGGTTACTACTGCATAGGTAGTCCTGGTATTAGTGATTCTGATGACATAATTTTATTTGTATATCTCTCTATACTAATATTTTATGAGTTATTTCTTTAAGTCTTGCCCTGTGTCTTTATAACTAGTTGCACTGACATTGAACGAGGAGGACTATTGAATTGCAACTTTAAATATCGCTCCTCTTTAGCCAGTAATTCACCGAACTGAGACAGACGGTATTTGGACATTTGTCAGTGCCTATGAGAGTCGTATAAATTCACCTCTACACTTTTCCAACAGAGTCGACTTTTCTTCTCCACAAGTGTGTACCTCCCTCAACGAAACCTGCTCCTGTCACAACATTAAGCTTTCAGGCTTGGTCATCCCTGTGTTCATTCATTTGCTCAGTAATTCGTAGATCATACTTTTGTTGTATGCCTATGCGTGTCCACAACTCTGATCTCTGCTGGGTATTCTCAGACTCAAGGAGTACAGCGCTGGCCCTCGGGAGTTTCTAGTTGGTATATGGCTTATGCGAATCCTTTACTCCAAAATGGTCGGTACCTTCAATGGTTGGTAAGATTGAGTCCAAATGCCTTCGCTGACCCAAGTGTCCCTTCCTTAGCACATCAAACTCAAACCCTGAGAACTGAATACTGGCATTCCGGTAGTTAATCTAAAGTATTGGAATAAGTTGCCACAATGAATGCGGATGTCAGGAGCCAAAGTACAAAACTTGAAGACAGCCGAATCGTGGCCTGGGAGAATCCATATCTGCTAGCCGCCCATGTGTCAGTCAGCCCGTGAGCCTGGGCCCTTGCTTAGAGCACACACTTAACTGTGGACCTTGGGACTGGCTTCAGACAGGAAGTGGGAAAGTGTAATTATTCGCCACCCTTGGAAATTCAACCAACCAGCTTAATGATTTATTCTTAGTCTTTGGTTCATGAACTCCATCATAACGTCACCAAATGTGTATTATTTTCCAGTAGGGAAAATAGGGTGACCTGGAAAGTTGGGAGCTCTCATAAGATAGGCGTTGAACATCTAGAATCATCGTGAAGGACTGCAAGAGATCCTGCCTCATCTGCCCACTGCCTAGGAATGGCAGCATTATCTCGCCTACTGCTCACGTCAGCAATCTGGGGATTGCCCTTGATACATCTTCTGGTTTACACCAACTGTACTCCCCGATATGCGGTCTCTCTCTACTATCTCCCTAGAAGTAACCACTTCTGCGTCCCTTTGACCAAGTGACTTGTCCTTGCCAATGAGCTGTGAACAGAGGGGATGGGTGTCACCAAAGCCTGGAAACCTTTACAGATCAGTGCATGGCGCTCAATGTGCCTTCAATGCTAATTCAACAACCAGCCACATTCCAGGAGAGGAGTTTCAGCCTTTGAGCAGGAACAATATGGAACAAAACCCGGGCTGACCTGCATGGAACAGGGCACGAGGGAGGAGTCAATCTGAGTTGTCCTAGGCCACTAAGATTTTGGTGTTATTTCTCACATAGCAGAGCCTGATTGTAATGAAGGAGATGCTTCTCTGTCTCCCAGGAGCATCCAATCTGTCAGGAATTCCTACTGACTCTACTTCAATGTGTGTTCTGGATCTCCCCTCTTCTAGTCATCTCCTTGTCTCCTTTACTACCATCAAGCCCCAAGCCACAAGCCATCTCTTGCCTAGACGATTGTGATATTCCCCTCTTTGGTTTCCCTGTTACTACTTTTGGCCACTTAAAGAGAGACTACAGATCTTTTTAAAACTCCTATCAAATCAAACCATGCCAGTCTCCACTCTGAAATCTTCCAGGGTCTTCCTTTTAAGCCTGTAAGGAAGTGTGAACCTCTGCCATGGGTACAAGACCCCGCACGGCCATCTTCCTCCTGCCTGCCGCTCTGACTCACCTCCTCCCAATACCTCCCTCACTCAATACACTCCAAAAATGTCAGCTCCCATTTCATTTCCTCAACCTCCACGCTGTCTGCTCTCCCTGGAACGTTCTTGCCGCCGCCTCTGCTTGTCTGACTCCGTCACTTACATGTCTTCTTTTCAGAGATCTTTCCCGACCAAAAACACCACGTCTAGCACACCACGTTATTTTCATTTTCCACGTGGCACTCAACACAGCAGATGGGTTTTGTTTGTTTGTTTATTTCCTTTATGTTTTAAGTCTGTCCCCATGAGAACGTTGGCTCTTTTAAAGTGGGGGGCCTCGCCTTTCTTGTTGATAGCTATACTTTCCCTGGGGCAGAGGGAGGTCTTCACTTGAAATGTGGGACTGGCTCTCTGAATGAGTGAATGAGCGCATGCTCACAACCGTGCTGGTGCGAGAGGCGTAGGGGAGCTTGTGGCACAGGGCAAGCTTGGCTCAGGGATGCCTCGCCAGCAGGGATGTCCACCTCTGTCCTCTGGGGGTCCTTTATCCTGCCCCGGTGAGCTGCCCTATGAAAAGCAAAAATGCAGCAGGTACGTGAAGTCTTTCCTCTCTTTTAACGGAACAAGAGGAAATGAATGTTAGTACAGCACTTTGGGATATGAAGTGGCAAAGGACTGTTGAGCACTATGGTAAGGTGTAATTCCATTTGTGGAAACCCCCTTCCTGAAGATCTTTAAAAAGAGGAGGATATAAAGATGTAGCCTAATTTCCCCTTTGTTCTGGAGTCCAAGGGTTATTTTAACCAGAACAGCAAAATGAAGGATTTGTACAAAAAGCCACCACAGTACATGTCCCCATGGTGTCGATTGCTTGGAAGCAGTAAAAACTACACACTTAATGACTCCTCCAGTACAGGTTTTCGCTCTTATTTGAAGATGTAGGAGAATTATCATTCTCAACAGACACCTTCCTTTTTAGTTTGAAGACATATTTAGATTTACCTTGACAGAGGATGGATGATTGTCTGTGTCTTCCCTTTAGACATGGCTTTGTGGCAGGAAAGAATCCTGCTGGGACCATAGAACAGGTCGGTTTTGCCACTGTGGGATGCCGAACCCTACGGACTGAAGCTCCTTCAGGCTAATCTGAAGTAGCGTCTAGTTTATTGCGTCCACCTTATGATCTTGTCTTCCTTCCCCTCTAAGACAAGACCACATTATTTCTTCTAATAATAGTTCCTCTGTTTAAAATATTCCACCACGTTTGGACTTAATGGTTGTTAATATGGGGTGAGCTGTTCAGAAAGGGAATGTCCCCAGGAAAGACTCTGGTTCCTCCACCCGACACGTCCAGGGGGCTGATGACGTGTTTTACGGGCTCGACGGGCTCGGTGGGCTATTTGATACAGCACCGAGCGGTCGTAAACTTTGTTTCAACGGACACTTAAACAAAGCCCGCTCATTCTCTAGTTGATGGAAACTGATCACTTGCTACCTGGACTGAAGCCATGGAGGAGTTTACTGGGCCCAAGAGCTTTGGCATTTGAGTTGCAGGCTGGGTAAACTGAGGCCGAGGAAGGATTTGACGCAGAGCCGACAGGGGCAGGGGTTCTGGCTCTCGTTTTCACGTCTCCAGGATTCAGGCTATAGGCAATTTTCTGACCAGGTGATAGAGGTTTCTGCTTTGTTTTGCTTTGCTTTTTTATTTTGTTTCTTAACAGCAATTCAAACTGGCCTGGCTGCTGTTTGCTGCTAAGATTGTGGGCAAGATGCCAAACATTTTCTTCACAAAGAGGCATTGGCAGACGCCAGAGCCTGGTGATTTCGGTGATGTGCAGAATTCCTTTCCCATGGCTTTGAAACTCATCCTGCTTCATTTTCTGCCTAAAACCTTTGTGATACATGTATTCAGATCTCACATTCCTGGACTTGGTGGGTGACCACCACGTCTTTGTAATGACAAAATCCTAAAGGAATTCCAGAGAGGAGGACAAGATCCTGGATAACTTGGCAAATCCCATGGAATCTGCCGTGTGGAAAAGGATCCCCACACGTAGGTCTCCCCCACCATCCCAGATTATGTCCCTTGACAGGAAGTGTGCCCCCCAAGCACAAACTCACTATGCCCGAAGAGTCTCACGATGCCTTAAATCGGACGAACGGTTTCACAGAAGCCAGCAGAGTACCACTGGAGAGCCGCTAAGGGAGAACAGGGCATCCTGTCGGTCAAAGTATCCTTCAGCAGCTCCCCATGCGGCTTCCTGACACAAGACAGGTGGGAGATGGCGCTGCGGAGAGTCGGAAATCACATCCATGCTCGTTGTGAACTACCTCTGGGGAAAAAACAGAGGGAGAGAGAATAGAACAAAAACCCTGAATCTCTGTTTCAGGGTCACTCAACCTGGAGCTGGCCTGGAAATGCTGGTGTGGGGGGCGGGGGAGGGAAAAGCTGCGAAGGCCAGTGGAAATATGAAACGTGGGGAAACCCGCTTAGCTGCCACGTCGGGAAACCCCATTTTACACATTCCCTCGGTTCTCACATATAATCCTCTCTGATGTTTTTTGGGGGAGGGATGCGAGGTTTTCAGTTTAGAGGTTTCTTTATGAATTTGGTAGATTACTCATAAAATGCTTTTATGTGTTACACAAAGAAATGAATATACGTTATCACAGGAATCACGCAGCACTCGGCTGCTGCTGTTTCAAACAATGCACAGACTTTGACTCAAGAACAGAGTGTTAAACCGACTCCGGAAACTCCCGCTGTCTCGAGACAAAACTTTGTCGGGTTGTGTGCAGCGGCAGACTTCCCTAACTTTTCGTTTTCTTCGGCATACGCACTCCCAAGTTCTGCTTCTTGATTTTGCCTCTTACCCTTCTCACATCCGATGCCCCCGCGTGTGCGTGCATGCACACACACACACACACACACACACACACACACACACACAGTTACCTCAGTTTGGGGTTTTCATAGCATTTCCCCCAGAAGAAATGCTCTCCACCAGAGCTGATGCCTGTCACCACACCCCATCACTTCCCTGGTAATTAAACTCTGACTGATTTATTGACTGACAGCCAACAAATCCCAACCCAGTTTTTATGATATACATACTTCTCCGGGCTAAATTCACTCAAACAACAACCCAGTCAGAGAGGGGAGGAGAGGGGGGAGGAGGCGGGGCGTGAGGGGAGGAAGCGAGTGATATGAAAATAAATATGGAAAACAGCATTAGTTGGCAAAAGGAGACATTTTGCAAAAGAAAGGAAGGGGGAGAAAAAAACTCCATGCAACATCTTTTTCGAATCGGGAGTTCTGGGGAGCCGGGGGCGGGGGGGAGAGCTGGTAAACATCATTACTTCAGCCTGAAGATTCATTCGAACCTCCTCACGTACAAAAGCGCTCTGAAGGGGAAAACAAGACGTGCCTGCAGCTAATATCACAGTCAAGTTCCAATCTTACCTAAGGGAAAGCAGCTTTATTAAAAGTCACGACTGAGATGGCATGACAGGTGCCAATATCCCCAGCCTGACAGATGCGTCGGTGTCCCAACGCCATTTTCTTGTCAGCGGTCCCTAGATGGAGCTCCCCGCAACACCATTTGTCTCTCTTCCAGGAGATCACACGTGCCCGATGTCTGCCTCCAAGCTGCCCTGCGTGGTTTGATATGTGGAATCCTCACAATGAGACTTATTAAAAGACAGTCCATTATTTTTATTTAGAGCGTTTCCAAAGCAAGCAGAGCGCGCACAGAGATAATTTAAAAATCGTGTGGCAGGTCATCTCCGGGCCAGCGTGGCTCCATTTGAAATGCGTAAGAAAGCTGCATCTCCATCCGTACACACACTCACCCGTGCACACGCACACGCACATTCCAGCTCATAATGGGCGTGATGTGAGTGGCGCGGAGCCCTTGACGGATGGCTCTGACCGTCCCTAGCACGACTTTGCTATAAACTACAGGGGCGTTGCAACGTGAAGGAGCAACCCGGCTCCCTTCTTTCCCTAAATCTTTCTTCCTTTACTTCTTTTTTTTCCCCTTCTTATTTCTTTGCATCCCTCTTCTTTTCTGTTACAGGTGGGCTCTCTCATTGCAGCGGTAGGTATAAAATACTCCTGATTGGCTGTATTTATGGGGCCTTCTCGTCCTCCCGTAGGTTTCAAACACAAAGAAAAATGGTCTCTTTTGACCGTGCCTGGTTTGAACAGCAGGTAAAGCTCCAGCAGCCTCCTCTCCAGCCTCCGACGGAAAATTATTACAGATGAAACAGTTCCGTCATGGAAATGGTAAGCGGAAAGCTCTGCCTTAAAGGATGTTGTGCGCACAGGCGATGGCTACTGCTGCTGGGACAAGTGTGACCCAGGCTGGCGCTGCTCTCCCCGCAAGGCAGGACAGCGTTCAGAGAGCACAGTGATACTGCCAGGACCAGAGATGAGAAGTCATGGGGGTGAGACCTCTTCTGGGGTGAACCACGGGGTTCCAGCCTCCACATTGCCTTGTCAGGTGGAGGACGATCCCCGGGAAATCTAAGCGTCCGTAGGCATCGCTCCTGCGACCCCGTCCCGGGGCCTGCGCTCAGGCCCAGAGTGGCTTCTGGCCCCGGCCAGCGGTCTGCCTCCTGGACGGGCGGCCGTCCTGGAACGGCGGGAAGCACTGGGGTCCGCTTTGAGATGCGGCAGGCACAAAGCAACCTGGCAGGGCCTCCGCGGAGGGGCCTGTGGAATCTGCCGGGGCCGCCCTTCCACCTGTCCCCAGAGCTGCTGGGCTCTCGTTTTCGTGAACACACGAGGAAGCCACGAAAGAGTAAAAGGAAAAAAAATCGTTACGATGAAATGGAGCATTCCCATCTTACCATCGTAACGTTGATCTGGCAGACAGGGGCCGGAGGGAGGGTAGTCTCCACGGTCCCCTCTGGGGGTGGGAGGCGGGTGTCAGGCCATACCATCTTCACACCCTGCAGGTGGGGGACAGGTACGCACACCGCAGTGAGCACCAGAGTGAATTCACATGCGATTCTCCCTGTTTATTGGGCCCCTACTAGCCTGCCAAGGCCCAGTGCTGGGAACCATGACATCAGGTATGTGGTCTCCAGCCTCTAAGAGGTCACATCTATTTTTTGCAGATGACAGGATTTCCGACATTGTTTTCCTGGATACTGACGGCCATTTATACATCCCTTTTGCTAAGCCCATCAATGACCTCCTCAGTATTGATCTGGTGCAGGACCGGGTTTCTTCACCTGCGTCCCCGCCCATCGTGGAGCCGCGGTGGGGAGGGGGCGGCATGGCAGTACCTGTGACCTCTCCCTGCTCGTCTCCCTGTTGTGTCAGTTTCTTGAAAATCGACAGCAAGAGTGGACAGCAGGCGTGGCATCTTCTGTTTCGCTCTGACTTTGGGATCTCTTCTCTTCATTATCACTTAGTTCAGGAGCTCACCAGAGGCAGAGGCAGCATGTCAGGCTGATGCCCTCATCCTTTACAGAAGACCCCACCATGCTACCTCTTGTGTCCAGAGGTGGTCTATCCAAAGCCAGAAGAGCACGGACCTTTCTCGCTGTTCCGTCATTCGTAAATGTTCTAATTGTTTTGGGGTCACTTTCGTTGTGTCATTCCTTTGTCAGATGTTTCCATCACTTTCTCAGCAAGTATTAATGAAACACCAGGGGCCTGGCAACGAACAACGCAGACGCTAGTGTCCTGATGGGTCCCGTAGTAGCTCAGGGTTGTCCTTGTACTTGACCATGATCAAACATTTAAAAACTAGGGCACCTGGGTGGCTCAGTGGGTTAAGCCGCTGCCTTCGCCTCAGGTCGTGATCTCAGGGTCCTGGGATCGAGTCCCGCATCAGGCTCTCTGCTCAGCAGGGAGCCTGCTTCTCCCTCTCTCTGCCTGCCTCTCTGTCTACTTGTGATCTCTCCCTGTCAAATAAATAAATAAAATCTTTAAAAAAAATTTAAAAACTACTTTATAAACCAAATTATTTAGATTCATATTGCTATCTACTCAGTGTTATCCCATAGACTTCAGTAAAGGAGGTTCTGTTTTATTTTAGTTGAAGAGAAGAGCATTTGGTTCTATAATTTTCTGGGATCATTACCCTTCCTTGTTGAGCAGACTTTGTGGTTTAGTAAATAACTTCAAATTCCTTTCCTTGGCATTCCAGGTTCTTCCCCATCTGGCTCTAATCTGATTATCTGGTCTCCTCTCTGTCCTCGCCCTCCTGGCTGTCCTCCTGGCTCTGGCCACCAGATCTTGACAGTCTGCTCTGCAGAACACACCCTTCACCTATCCGCATCTCTGTAGAATCTCTTCTCCTGAGCCCGTCTGTGCATCTTTCAGAACTCGTCCCTCCTGCCTTCTCTGTGCCCTCTTCTGTGAGCTGCTACAGATGTGAAACAGTCTTAATTTTTGTTCATGTCCCGCAGCAGACGGGAAGCTCCACATAGACAGGGTCTGTGTCTTCATTGTCTTCGTGAACATAAAATATCCCCCCACAGCTCAGCGAGGTGTCACGGACGTCTCCCCAACATGCACAGCCCTCACCACATTGCTGGCCTTCCAGGCACCATTCCCATCTCTGTGGCATGACCTCTTACCGGATCTCTAGCTGCCAGAGCCCTAGTAATTCTTAAGAGGTCCTTTCTTGGGAGGAAACTCCATTCCTGTATGAAGACTCTTCCTACTCTCCAGTCGGATCCAGTCCCGTTCTCCTAAGGATGCTCTGGGGCTCTACGTAAACTCTTCTACTTCATAATATGGTTATTCAGATGCCTAACTTGTCCTCGTTATCAGATTTGAAATATCTGAGAGGCAGGTGGAGATATATAGCTTGCATCTGTCAGGTTGCACAGCATGGAAGGACATGCTTATCCCATAGTAGGTGCACAATAAAAGCCAATCAAAGGGCTGGATGAATGAACTGATGTATTACGCATCCTCACGCGACTTCAGTTTTATCTCTCTAAAACTGGCTTTTAGCATGTCCCATCAGCAGAAGTAGGCCAAGATATTCTTCATTCAAGACGCACTGGTAAGACAAAGGTGTGCTGGGACCCAACACACCCTTTGAAGACTCTTTCTCGGACTCCCACTGAGAGTAGGTTTTGAATGACTTCTCTGGATTCCAGTTTCGGGAACTCTTGGCCGCTGAGAATGTCAGCCCTGTGGAGGCTGCAGGGGATGCATAAAACATACAGTTAAAGGGAGAGGGGAACGGGGGAGTCGGGAGAGAAGGACCAGGGGCGGGTTGAAGGCGCCGGCGGGGAGCACATGGTCGTGTGGCCTAATTGCGGAGGAGTTGTCAAGCAAGGACGTTATTTTAAAATCTTGCAGGCCAGTGTGACATGTAGGAAGTGTGTAAGGATTTATGGCTGGTTTAGGTCACTCAAGCCAATGGGACTATTTCTTAGGCAGGCACTTGAGACCCTGCTAAACATCATGACTGAAAAGGCATGATTAACAACTTTTTCAAGCTTTTTCAGGAAACAATTTTATTCCCATTTCAAGAACCAGAATCAAAGTTCTCCTTTCCTTGTTTCTATTAGATTTATTCTTTGGCTATGTTTTAAAGTCACCTAAAAGTACTTTTAACTGTTGAAACGTCTCACCCGGGTCACTCCCAGAACCCCAGGGACCTGGAACCGCGCGGAGGTCGCAGGCTTGGGAACCTCACCTGCACCTCCATCTCTGAGGGGACGCTTTCTCACTTTCTTCCCTTTTTGTAACCAAACAATGTAGAGAAAGAAATCCTCCTATTGTCTCCCAATGGAGGCAGTCAGCCAATGGACTGGCCACAGAAGGTCAGGAACAAAACCAGGTGACTGGATAAATTCTCTAAAGAGAAAGGAAAATTAGACGAGATCTGGAGATGCTCCCCTGTGAATAGGAGACGCGGTCCACAAACAGGGCCTCCCTCCCCGACTCCACCATGTGCAGCATCCACAGTCGGCCACCCCGTGTCAGACAGAAGCGCGCTTCGTGCGACTCCACGATAGCGGGAGAGTGAAGCTGGATTAAAACCTAGATCCATGAGTCTATACTCTGTGGGGAGATGTGTGTGGCTTCCGCAGGGTGGGCCTCCCTCCTCCCAGGCCGTGCAGGGCCTTTGCACTTTGCATTCTGAGTGAGAGAGGCCCCGTCTTGCAAACGCAGGTGTCTCTGCCACAGATACCCACTTGTGACAAAGTAATCTACCTCAGTTGTTATTTGTGACTCATTAGTAACTGTGGGACAAAAGTGGGAAGATACCAGGTCTTGCTGCTGAGTCTAGAAAAGCTCCGAGGTTTGCAAAAGTTTCACTGTTTCTTGACACATTGAATTATTCTGCCACTCAGCACACTTTCTCTTACCGTCCCTAATTCCCATCCCACACCCAACAAAAATCACAGGTAGTGTATGTGCACACCTGTGTGTGTATATGTACCACACTTGAAGCTCCTGTGCCTTTGTGACGGACATGGGTGTCTTTCAGGTTTCTTTCTTGGGGAAATGGTTGAGAGGGTTGCAAAGATTTGCACTGTTTTTCCGTAAGCTTCCTTTGGCCTTTGGGAAGAGCCATTCATAGTCTGCCATATTTCTCCTGGGCTAAGTACCTTTAGTTTTCACCCAAACCTTTAGCAGAGTATGTGGAAAAAAAACAACGTTGTGAAGAAGTGAGGCCCAGGCAGCCCGTGGGAAAGGGACCTTTGCACGTGCAGGTACACGAAGAGGGTGTTGGAAGAAGGACCTCTAGAAGCAGTTCTACCGTGCGAAGACGTGCACGAGGGAGCCATGCCCATGTCGTCGTGCAGGGAGCCCAGCAGTGTCCAGCAACTGATGAGCGTGGAGGGAGCTGTGGTCTGGGAAGGAGCACAGCTGCTGAGGGGCAGACTCTTAGCCAGAGAGACCATCTCCTCCTCCCCAAGGACACTGATGGGACTGTGGTGGTGGTGGGTGTGATAAGGCAGAAATTTGGGGTGTAGGATAACAGCCCTTAGGCACGCATGCATCTGTCCTGTTCCCCTGAGTGGTGAGCTCCTGAAGAACCCACAGGGTGTTGATCACAGTCTCGGAGCGCCTCACTTGGAGCAAGGACTCAGGCAGAAGCATTGCCTGAACGATGAATGTGCTGTTACTTGCTAACTTAAACATATTCCCAAATAGTGAAAAGCCTGGGACAGAAGACAATATTTATTTCTATAGACAGTACTAGAGAGCATGAGTAGAATGACATCCACGTTGTGTTTTTTGTTCTCTCTTCCCTTCCCTTCAACAGCCCTTTAAAAATGTCCTCTTTAGTGATCTCTACCTATACCTATTTCCATATCTGTACCTACAGAGATGCCCACACACTTATGTCCTGGGGATCAAATGCAGGCCATCTGCTATACCATGAAATGTGATAGGTTTTAGACTTTTAGTATTCCTACTTACAAAAGATCACAGGTCTGTATAATGATTAGTCTTTTCCTACTAATTGGTGACAACTTGAGTCTCTATTTATCTGAGCATCAAAATGTTTTAAATATTAACTGTTTCCTAAGATTTCAGTGTGCTCATGCTGTGCATCTCGTTAGAGATGGGTCAGCTGGTCATCCGAGGCAGAGCCGGCCAGAGGCTCACGTGGGATGTTGCGGCCCGTCATCAGCTATCACATACACAGGTCATGGGCAGCCCAGACCCAAGGCCATCTGAATGTGGCTGTCTCTGAACTTCAGAGTACCACTGTACATAAAAACTGGCTTGCCTCTAATCAGTGGGACCACCTCATTTGATTTTTGGAAGTCGAATCAGTCAAACTCATCAGACAGTTCTCCAATATGGTCAGTCAAGAGAAGCAGGGTATCTCCTTGTGCGTGTGGGCAAACAGCTTCAGCAAAAGCATGTTTTGAGGAATTCATGCCAAGCGCTTAATGTAAATGGTGAATGAGCAAAGGATTATTTAAGGGAAATTTATCAATACTATCTATAGCTATGTCTGGGCTCATAGATGATATTTTAAATAAAGTGTACCCATTTATTTATTATGTAAGTTAGTTATGTTATATGAATCATGCAATAATTATATACTATATATTAATTATATGATTAAATTATAAAAATTAAATAACACAATCATTAAAATTATATTTAACATCCATGTTATATAGCTGTTACATGAATTAGTATAATTGACTATGTTATCAACTAATTGACTAGTATATATTAACATAAAGTCATTATCTATAATAGCAATATTTTTAGGGGTGCCTGGGTGACTCATTCAGTTGAGCATTCAACTCTTGATTTCAGTTTAGGTCATGATCTCAGGGTCATGAGCTCTGTCCTGGGCGTGGAGCCTGCTTAAGATTCTGTCTCTCTCCCTCTCTCTCTGCCTTCTCCTCCTTCTCTCTCTAAAAATATAAAAAAATTATATGTGTGTGTGTGTGTGTGTGTGTATACACACACATATATATAATTGCAGTATTTTTTAAAGACTAGTATTTGTATTTTGCTTTCTCATATAAAAGCTTGAGTGAGACACCAACCATGAGCCAATTCAGAGAAATATAAAAATTAGCCAGACCTGGAATCCCTAGGACTCTGGAGTGCTATGTGATGAAAAGTGACGGTCCTCCATAATTTCAGCCCTTGTAGAGAGTGTGCTCTTCCCAGAGGCCATGAGCAGCAGTCGGCCATGACCACTGTACACTGCGGTGTCAGTAGCAAAGGGCACTATTTCCGACAACAACTGTCCTCTGGCCACCGACTACAATCGGCCATGGAGTGTCCATGGAGAGGGTGTGACTTCCTTTTAAGGTTGAGGAAATCAGACCTATGTACTGGTCCCTTCCGTGTAAAGCCGGGCCTTAGGGTCAAGGTTTTGAATACACCTGCCGAAATGCAAATGTGTGATGGAAAACAACCGATTGAGTCATTATCACTCATTAATAGTTAACGAGAACTGGTTTGCCAGATGAGCCCTCCCTAAATAAGGCCTTGAGGGAGACAGGAGAGGCAAGAGCTGAAGGCATGAAGGATTCAGAAAACAGAACGTTGTGGTCCTGGGTGGGCAAATGGGCTGAATTGGAGTATAGACTCAGATGTGGGGAACCAAGGGCAGAAAGAAGTAGGACTTCTATGGAAAGGAACAGAATAATGCTGGTGTGCCACTGAAGAGCTGGGAGAAGGGAACCATGATGGGGCCCCCGTCTTGCTGAAGGGGAACGTGAGCACAGGTGCTGCAGCTGGCCTCTCCGTGGGCGTCTTGCACACCTGCTCACACGTGGAGGAGCTAGCAAGACCCTGGCGCACGCTCATGTTCAAAGAGAAGTGCATTCACACCCAGTGCTTTTTCATCTTGCCATGACTGAGATAGGTGTGACCCAAAGGTTATCAATTATCAACAGAAAAGCCGAGGTATAGCCACAGGGATCTCACTCCCAGAGACGGTAATTCTGTTACAGTTCGGGGGGGGGGGGGGTGCGTACGTGATGTTTATACTCTACGAATGAGAAAACAAATTCCAAATAAGCAAACAAAGTGATAGAGAACCAAACAATTGAGGATTGGAAAGGTTCCATCTATTTAATGGCAATATTCTTAAATATTCTTAAAAAATGTCTGCTGTCTTTTTGGAAAGAATGTCATGGAAAACGACAAAGAATGTTTTGCCTTGATCTTATTATTTGAACAATTATTCTTTCTGTCTCAGATAGAATGATCAGTAGTTCATGTTTTTATTTCAAGTGCACACATCGTGACTCGACCACCACCCTGACCTCTCTGCACACGGGTTTTTTGGCACAGGAAGTCCAGGATCATTGTTCTAGTTTCTTCCACTGAGGAGACAAGGCATGTGAATCTCTTGGACTAATGCCTGGCACTTAATAAGTGCTCCATGGGTGTTAGTGTGTTATTGTTATTCTCCTGGTTCCTGAATCCTAGTGGTTTGCCTATGAAGATTCACTCGAGAAGAGTGGACCAAGAACTCAGTCTGTCTCATTCTGTCACGTGCATTCTTTTCATTTTATTTTTTTTAAACTTAAGTTCAGTTAAGTTAACAGGTCGTGTATTACTAGTTTCAGGGGTAGAATTTAGTGATTCATCAGTGCATATAACACCCAGCTCCCAGCTCCCAGATTTCCTCAGAACTCACTTTGAAGTAAGCTGCAGTTCTCTTGGGAACACCTTAGGACTTGGTGTTTAATGGCTCTTGCTTCTTTTCACTTCTCAGTACATGTTTTCTTTACTCTCTGGGTACAGTGCACCAAATAAGTGAGGAAAAAAAAATAAGTTTTGTTTACATAAAAAACGTTTTAAATTGTGAAAATGTGAAGTTAAAAAAGTTACCTGCTGACAATAGTGGCCAGTGAGCCATTCATCCTTATGCCTGGAATATCCTTTCTGGTTAATGAGAAACATGGAAGCGTCCAATAGGCAGAAGAATAACAGGGGGTCCATAGAAAAAGACCTCAATTGATAAGCAAGCATCGAAAAAATTGTTCCTTTTTACTAGCACTTCAACAATGTGAATTTCTAGAAGTTACTCTTTTCTTAACTATTAAAATACAAAAAATAGGGCCACCTGGGTGGCTCAGTGGGTTAAGCCTCTGCCTTCAGCTCAGGTCATGATCTCAGGGTCCTGGGATCAAGTCCTGCATCAGGCTCTCTGCTCAGCAGGGATCCTGCTTCCCCTCTCCCCCTCCCCCTCTCTGCCTGCCTCTGTACCTGCTTGTGATCTCTGTCTGTCAAATAAATAAATAAAATCTTTAAAAAAATATGGTAGCACTCACAATGCATGTCAAATGTGACGATTACAATCTATAGGACTGTAAAATGTTTCAGTGTCTGATATGCTTGGTCAAACATGCAACAAGGAGCTTACAACGTTCAGATGCTTTGATATTTTCTTTTTTGACTTAGTATTGTTCCTTATTCTTTTAAATATTTTTTAAAATGACACATGGTCTATTTAAGAGTTGTTAAGAGGGTCAATCCCAAGATTCTTTTTTTTTTTCTCCCCCTCCTCCTTCTCCTTCCCCTCTTTCTCTTCCTCCTCCTTCTTCTTTGTATCTGTATAAGATGCTAAATGTTGACTAAACTTAAACTTATCGTGAGAATCATTTCACAACATATGCAGGTCATGTCATTATGCTGTATGTCTTAAACTCGCACAGAAATCAGTTGCATTTCTGTACACCAACAACAAGACTGAAGAAAGAGAAATTAAGGAGTCAATCCCATTTACAATTGTACCCAAAACTATAAGATACCTAGGAATAAACCTAACCAAAGAGACTAAGAATCTATACACAGAAAATTATAAAGTACTCATGAAAGAAATTGAGGAAGACACAAAAAAATGGAAAAATGTTCCATGCTCCTGGATTGGAAGAATAAATATTGTGAAAATGTCCATGCTACCTAAAGCAATCTACACATTTAATGCAATCCCTATCAAAATACCATCCACTTTTTTCAAAGAAATGGAACAAATAATCCTAAAATTTATATGGAACCAGAAAAGACCTCGAATAGCCAAAGGAATATTGAAAAAGAAAGCCAAAGTTGGTGGCATCACAATTCCGGACTTCAAGCTCTATTACAAAGCTGTCATCATCAAGACAGCATGGTACTGGCACAAAAACAGACACATAGATCAGTGGAACAGAATAGAGAGCCCAGAAATCGACCCTCAACTCTATGGTCAACTCATCTTCGACAAAGCAGGAAAGAATGTCCAATGGAAAAAAGACAGCCTCTTCAATAAATGGTGCTGGGAAAATTGGACAGCCACATGCAGAAAAATGAAATTGGACCACTTCCTTACACCACACACGAAAATAGACTCCAAATGGATGAAGGACCTCAATGTGAGAAAGGAATCCATCAAAATCCTTGAGGAGAATGCAGGCAGCAACCTCTTCGACCTCAGCCGTAGCAACATCTTCCTAGGAACAACAGCAAAGGCAAGGGAAGCAAGGGCAAAAATGAACTATTGGGATTTCATCAAGATCAAAAGCTTTTGCACAGGTGGTGGGTAATGGGGAGGGCATGTTTTGCATGGAGCACTGGGTGTTGTGCAAAAAGAATGAATACTGTTATGCTGAAAAAATAAATAAAATGGAAAAAAAAATACAAATTGGTGCAGCCGCTGTAAAAAAGAGTATGGAGATTCCTCAAAAAATTAAAAATAATTTTATGATCCAAAAAAAAAAAAAAAAGCTTTTGCACAGCAAAGGAAACAGTTAACAAAACCAAAAGACAACTGACAGAATGGGAGAAGATATTTGCAAACGACATATCAGATAAAGGGCTAGTATCCAAAATCTATAAGGAACTTAGCAAACTCAACACCCAAAGAACAAACAATCCAATCAAGAAATGGGCAGAGGACATGAACAGACATTTCTGCAAAGAAGACATCCAGATGGCCAACAGACACATGAAAAAGTGCTCCACGTCACTCGGCATCAGGGAAACACAAATCAAAACCACAATGAGATATCACCTCACACCAGTCAGAATGGCTAAAATGAACAAGTCAGGAAATGACAGATGCTGGCGAGGATGCGGAGAAAGGGGAACCCTCTTCCACTGTTGGTGGGAATGCAAGCTGGTGCAACCACTCTGGAAAACAGCATGGAGGTTCCTCAAAAAGTTGAAAATAGAACTACCCTATGACCCAGCAATTGCACTACTGGGTATTTACCCTAAAGGTACAAACGTAGTGATCCGAAGGGGCACATGTACCCGAATGTTTATAGCAGCAATGTCTACAATAGCCAAACTATGGAAAGAACCTAGATGTCCATCAACAGATGAATGGATAAAGAAGATGTGGTATATATACACAATGGAATACTATGCAGCCATCAAAAGAAATGAAATCATGCCATTTGCGACGACGTGGATGGAACTAGAGCGTATCATGCTTAGTGAAATAAGTCAATTGGAGGAAGACAACTATCATATGATCTCCCTGATATGAGGACATGGAGAAGCAACGGAGGGGGGGTAGGGGGATAGGAGAAGAATAAATGAAACAAGATGGGATTGGGAGGGAGACAAACCATAAATGACTCTTAATCTCACAAAAGAAACTGGGGGTTGCTGGGGGGAGGTGGGATTGGGAGAGGGGGAGGGGGCTATGGACATTGGGGAGGGTAAGTGCTATCGTGAGTGCTGTGAAGTGTGTAAACCTGGCGATTCACAGACCTGTACCCCTGGGGATAAAAATACATTATATGTTTATTAAAAAAAAAAAATTGGAAGGGGAGGCAAACCATAAGAGACTATGGACTCTGAAAAACAACCTGAGGGTTTTGAAGGGTCAGGGGTGGGAGGTTGGGGGAACAGGTGGTGGGTAATGGGGAGGGCACATTTTGCATGGAGCACTGGGTGTTGTGCAAAAAGAATGAATACTGTTATGCTGAAAAAATAAATAAAATGGAAAAAAAAAAACTCACACAGGGCTGTGTGTCAATTATGTCTTAGAAAAACCGGAAAAAGATTCTGCTAGTCTTCAATAATTGCAGTCATAGTAGTCCCCTGAGTTGGTCCCCATCTTGTCTCTTCCACTTTTCAATAGTTTCTACTCTGAATTCCATCCGTTGTTTCCTCTGATAGTTATCTCCACATTTCTAAATAATATGATGCACTGTTATCCGATGCATTAATTTTAGACGTTGTTGACTTTTTATTATGGTAGATAAAGGCATTAAGATTTAAAAACTTTCTCCTCCTCACATAGACCCAAATATAATTCTATCCTAATTTTATTGTTAAATCCATAATAATGTCTAAACTTGCGTTACCATGACTATGAAAATACTATTTATTGCTGAGCCTAGTGGGGTGCTTTATTGGTTCTTCCTATCTCCTATAACTTTTAGTTTTTTTCCAGGAGTTAATCTTTGCTTTCTTTTCTCATTCACTTAGTTTCTTTGTGACTCTCTAGCTAAAAATTCTCAAAGTAATTTTATTATAAACTATCACTGTTCTTTTCAGAATGTCTGTCCCTTGTGATCTATCTTTGACAACCCACCTTGAGTCATCCACATCCCCTTCCAGTCTGGACTATATTTTCTAGGCTTTCTTGTGCACCTGTCATCTTGTGATTGGCTTTTTTAGTCATTTTATTAATTCCTTTTCTGTACTGGTCCCCATGCCATTCTCTTTCTTGGTTTATTCCACTGTTTGGGCAGAGCACTTTTTTCTATAAACTTCTTGAAAACAAATACATAGG
Organism: Meles meles; assembly: GCF_922984935.1. Taxonomy (NCBI): domain Eukaryota; kingdom Metazoa; phylum Chordata; class Mammalia; order Carnivora; family Mustelidae; genus Meles; species Meles meles. The sequence goes on along the minus strand of NC_060077.1, from coordinate 93,256,485 downwards.
AAGTACATTTTATAAGATTGTACATATCTGAAGATGTCTTTATTTTTCTCCTTCATTTGATGGCAATTTGACTGAGTACAGAAATTGAAGTTGAGAAGTAGGATGCTGTTTCGACTCTCATGACTTGCTATGTTGCCCAGTTTAATCTGAATCTTTCTCAAAGCATTTAGGAATTTCTCTTCTTGCCTGGAGTTTTATTCTTTAGGAATTTCTCTTCTTATTCTTTATTCCAACATTGTGCCTAGTATTCATGGAACCAATCAATCTGGATTTACATGTTCTTCAGTGCTGAATTTTTTTTTAACTCCTGTTAGTTAGATATTAGTCCTCGTGGATTAATTCTCCTCTATTTTTCATATTATTCCTTATCTCACATTGTCCATCTCTGTGTTTTTGTTCTACTTCTAGGGAGATATCCTTGATTTATCTTTCAACCTTTCAACTTAATTTTTATTTCAGTTATTAAATTTTTTATTCATAAGAGCTCATGTTCACTAATTATCCTCCTTTTAGAGCATCTTGTCTATATTTTCATTGATGCAATATCTCTTCCTTTCTCTCTGTGGCTCTCCATTAAATTTCCTCTAAAACTTTCCTCTCACACTGACTTGTCTCTCTCCATTTGGCTCCATTTGCCTTTTGCTTCTTCTGTCTTTTGCAGGACAGAGGCTTCTTTTAAATGTGCATTTTATTTCTTAACACTATGAAATATTCCATCAATATTAATTTAAATAGAACAGAAGTTGGGCAGCACATAGTCCTAGCAGGGTTGTTAAGAACATAGTTTCCGGAGCAAAACCATCTGAATTTAAGTTTCACTTTCCAGCCATATGACCACAAGCAGATTACTTGACACTCTGTGCCTCTGTTTCCTGGTCTTTGGAATAAGGCTAATTACAGTACTTATAGGATATCTGAGAAATTGAAATCAGTGGATCTGTTAATGGACAATTTAGGACAATCCCTCACACATAGAACTCATTAAGTCAAAGCCATTATTATTATTATGATTATTGTTACCCAATGAGGTCATATTTTGGTGTCTAGTTCTGATAACTAGTTCCAACTCTAAGTGGAACATTGACAAGCTAAAAATTTTCAAGAGGATGTTGATGAAAGATCTGAAAGTTGTCATATGAAGAATAGATAAGAAAGCCACGAATGGGGGCGCCTGGGTGGCTCAGTGGGTTAAAGCCTGCTTGTGATCTCTGCCTGTCAAATAAATAAATAAAATCTTTAAAAAAAAAAAAGAAAAGAAAACCACGAATGTTTAGTCTGAATAAGGAAAATGGCTTGGTGAGGAAACATGATATTAATTTTTAAATATTTTATTTTATTTTATTTATTTGACAGAGAGAAATTACAATTAGGCAGAGAGGCAGGCAGAGAGAGAGGAGGAAGCAGGCTCCCTTCGGAGCAGAGAGCCCGATGTGGGGCTTGATCCCAGGACCCTGGGATCACGACCTGAGCCGAAGGCAGAGGCTTTAACCCACTGAACCACCCAGGTGCCCCTTAATTTTTAAATAAAATATATATTTGCCAATAAAACTCTTTTTTTGTGTGGTTGTAAACATTCATAGCTTTAAAAAAATTCTTTATTTAAATTCCATTTAGTTAACATGTACTGTATTATTAATTTCAGGGTTAGAATTTAGTGATTCATCAGTTTCCTATAATCCCATGCTCAAGACAGTTCTTCTAGCTATGGTGGAAATGTGGAGGGCTATATGAAATAAAACAAGGGGAGAGAAGAATTTAGGAAAACAAAAAGATTTGGGTAACCTAGATTGCTGACCGCGACAGCACTACCTTCTACAAAGACAGGATACTGTCTGTATGAATTTCCAACTGCAGCCATAAAAATTAGCAACACATTTACCACTTTGTACAACACGTATTTATTGACTTAAAGTTATGTGGAGAGTCAGAACTCTTATTGGGCTAAAAACTAGGTGTTGTCAGGGCTTCGTTCTTTCTGGAAACTCCAGGGGAAAATCTGTTTCTTGCCTCTTTCACCTTCTAGAAGCCACCTGCATTCATTGGATCACAGCCGTTTCTCCATCTTTGAAAGCAGCAGAGCAGCACCTTCAAACCCCCCCCCCCCAATCTCCATATCCTACCTCCCTTTTATAGGGATCCTGCCCAGGTAATCCAGGATGATTTCTCCATCTCAAGATCCTTAATTTAACCACATCTGCAAAACCATTTTACTGTTTATGGTAACATATTCACAGATTTCAAGGATTAGGCTGTGGACATCCCTGGGGACCGTTATTCTTATTACAACACTGCCTGTATCTTGAAAAAAGAATGCAATGGGAACTGTTAGAAACAGGAAGGCAGGGCTCTCCTTAGCCCAGCAGAGAGCCATCATGCTGTGAGAGACTTCTGGGTGATGTCACGAGGACACAAGACCAGCCATTCTTCAAGGAGCAGGCCCAGAAGGTAGCCGGGAACAAAGGAAGGAAAAGGACGTAGGTAACACTGGGCCCAACAGCAATAGATTTGTGGTACGAAGAGGAATTCCCAGCCTTAACCATGGTGACCTGCAGGAAAAATGAAGGCCAGCTCTAAAATGTAAGTTGTGGAGGTCAAAGGCCTGGGGTAGATTCTGTAGACACGTAATTTTTAACATAATTATAAAAAGTAGTAAGTGTACAATCGTGGCTACATTTTTCTACAAATCACACTAAAGGAATAAAAAAGGACAAGAAGAAAAGAAAAGAAGAGAGAAGAAAATAAAAACTGTACAAACTCTATTTTCAGTGAAACCAGGAGGGAAATGCAACATCATCTCTGGTTTATGCAAAAGATGTATCACAAGCAGCTGAGTGGAAGAGGAAAGACAGAGAAGGGACAGTGGAAGTAGAGAAGGAGCAGCAGGTCCGGAGGTGGGTCTCAGGAAACGTCAGCACAGAGACCTTTCCTGAAGGTCAAGATCTCAGCTTGGAGCTGAAAACATTCCATGTGGCTTATCTGTAACAAAGGGTGTCAGGACTCAGAGAAGCAGAGAAGGTGGGGGACCCCTCACAGGAAAAGGAATGGTCTGGAGCAGTGGAAACCAGGAGATGCTGTGGGGAACCATGGAGGGCTGCGCTGCAGAAACCACCCTAGCCCTACCCTGGGCTTTCTATACACATGAATCCTCTACACATAACTACTGAAGGAAAACCAAGTGTTTTTTTTTTTTTTGTTTTTGTTTTTGTTTTTCCTCATGGTGAGTAGTAAAAGTTGAGCTGCCATAGCACTGAGGCAAAGCCATTGTAAGAAAAAAAAAAAAAATGATGGGGACGCTTGGGTGGCTCAGTGGGTTAAAGCTTCTGCCTTTGGCTCAGGTCATGATCCCAGGGTCCTGAGATCAAACCCCACATCGGGTTCTCTGCTCAGCGGGGAGCCTGCTTCCTCCTCTCTCTCTGCCTGCCTCTCTGCCTACTTGTGATCTCTGTCTGTCAAATAAATAAATGAATAAAAATCTTTAAAAAAAATTTAAAAAAATAAAAAGAAAAAATATGATGAAAAAATGTAATCTTAGACAAATATCACTAACCAGAAAATAAATGTCACTAATTGGAAAATGATCATTTTTCACATAAGGTGAAAGTTGTGGAAATATTTGGCAATATTTTAAAAACTTTTAAACTCTAATTGCCTCTAGAAATGAAGACGAGAAAGGAGAAATGAAAGAGCTCTGGGAAGAGATGCTAGATATTAGAAATGAAAAATGTTAGAAAAAATTTTTAGAAATGAAGATTATATATGGTCTCTCTGTATTATTATAGAATATTATATAAACATAAATTATTAAATATGTATAAAATAAAAATAAATATAAATAAAATAGACATTTTCCCCTAGAACAATGGGTTCAGTATTCACTGAGTCAGTGTTTGCAGAAACTTTATAAAACACAATTGTTGTGAATAATAAGAACGCACTGTGCATGCCTGTGTACAAGCATATCTATATGTATATAAACGCACGCATTTTTATGTGTATTTGCCAATTTTCCTTCACACCACTACTATCAATACAATAAAAGGCTATGTTTAAGAAGAGGGTCTCAGGGGTTCTTTGGGAAGATTGTCAAGGGCATTTTGAAGGAACAGTAGGTCTTCCTGGGTGATCGGGCCAATTTACAGTTGAATTGGGGTTTGTTTGAGGTTTCTTAAGTATAGGACTTTCCTCCCTTTTTTCAACTACTACTTGTTTATAAGATTTATACAAACCCTTGAGAGACTTACTCATGACTTAATTTAGTTTGCAACGTTTAAATTTTCTCCATGCTGTGTTTATCACCACAGTACATGCATGCCATGCAGATAAGAAACTCCAAGACCCTAGCTGGTGAAGCTTTAGGGCAATGAAATCATTGTTCTGTAGAAGCTGAGAAAACTTGGATGCCAGATGCAAAAAAAGAGTGCAAGGAGATTTTCCTACAAAGGGGGAGCATTTCCATGAAGACTCTGAACTTTATGATTCTCAATACCAATTGTTCTTGTGTTGTGTATTGCTTTAGGAAAATAGTACTTAAGTTCTCTTTGCCAAAGCACTATAAAAGCAGCTATGAAAATGTTCAGACAGCCCGGAAGATCCATTTGCTAAGTGAACTTTCTGGAGGTCTCTCCCTCCAGCCCCCTGCTTGTTGGGCAAACGCCTACCTTACCTTTAATTTGATTCATACGAAAAAATGTCCTTTTTATTTTGCTCCCAGAGCTTTTTTTTTTAGTCCTTCCTGGTGCCTTGTTTGTTTTCAGTCATTAATCCATCCATGTATCCATTTATTTATTCAGTAAACATTTACTGAACTACACAAGGTACTACCAGATGCTACTGAGAATAAGAGGGAAGAAAAAAGCAGAAACTGTTCTACTCACTGGAGTCTCAATTCTAAAGATGGAAGACATATAATTCAAGTAAAGTTATTAAATAAATAATAAAATATCAGACATAAGGATATTTGATACACAGAATTAAAATTATCTGATGGGGGGGTGCCTGGGTGGCTCAGTGGGTTAAGCATCTGCCTTTGGCTCAGGTCATGGTCTCAGGGTCCTGGGATCAAGCCCCACATCGGGCTCTTTGCTCAGCAGGGAGGCTGCTTCTCCCTCTCTCTGTCTCTGCCTGCCTCTCTGCCTACTTGTGATCTCTCTGTCTGTGTCAAATAAATAAAGTCTTTAAAAAATAAAATAAAATCATCTGATTTTATAGAGAATGACTGAGGAGTTATTTTAGATTAAGTAATCAGGAGGTGATATTTTCTTGCATGTTGTATTTTCATTTTTGTTTCATTCAAACTGCTTTCTATTTTCCATTTTTACCTCTTCTTTAACTCACGTGTTAGTCAGGAATGTGTTATTTACTTTCTTAATATTTGGGAACTGTCTAGAACTATTTCTGTTATTGATTTTTAATTTAATTCCACTTGGTAAGACTTCAGTTCTTATAGATATTGAGATTTATTCTATGGTTTTATTTTTTATTTATTTTTAAATTTAAAATTTTTTTTATTGTGTTGTGTTAGTCACCATACAGTCCATCATTAGTTTTTGATATAGTGTTCCATGATTCCTTGTTTGCATATAATGCCCAGTGCTCCATGCAGTCTGTGCCCTCCCTACTACCCATCACCAGGATCACCCATCTCCCCATGCCCCTCCCTTCTAAAACTCTCTGTTTCCCCGAGTCCATAGTCTCTCCTGGTTCATTTCCCACTCCGATTTCTCCTTTTTCATTTTTCCCTTCTCCTAATGTCCTCCCTGTTATTCCTTATGTCCCACAAATAACTGAAGCCATATTCTATGGTGTTATGAACCCAAATTTTGTCTACCTTGGTAAATATTCTGTGTTAATATTTTTTAAAAAATGTGTATTCTGTTGTTGTTGGATAGGAATTCTATAAAGAGTAATTGAATCAGTTTAGTTGGCAGTGCTGTTCAATCTTCTATATCCTCACTGAGATAGGGATATTGAAATGTTTTATTATGATGGTATATTGTGTATTTCTCTATTTCTATCAGGTTTTGCCTCATTTATTATAAAGTTTTATTATTACCTAAAAATTGTATGATTGTACCACACTCTAGTATAGTTTAGTGTGGTTTGCCCTCTGGATAAACTGAGTCCTTTAAATTACTGTTTTATATGGTAGGTAATATTCTTTGCACTTATATCTACTTTTTCTTATTATGAAGCCCTTTCATATTTGAATTTTTGAGTATGATATATCTTTTTTCTCCATCTTTTACATTTAACTTATTTGTGTCTTGTAAAAGTGCATTTCTTGTAAGTAGTGTGTAGTTGGGTCTTGCTATTTAATATACCTGATATCTCTGCCTTTTATTACTTTTTAATTTTTTTAAAGATTTATTTATTTTAGAGGGGTGGAGAGGCAGAATGAGAGAGATAGAATCTCAAGCAGACTCCCTGTTGTTGAAAATGGAGGCAGATGCAGGGTTCGATCTCATGACTCTGAGATCATGACCTGAGCTGAAATCAAGATTTGGATGTTCAGCTGACTGAGTCACCCGAGCACCCAGTCTCTGCCTTTTAAGTAGAATATTTATACCATTTACATTTAGTTTTATTATAGAAATTTTTAAGTTTAAGCCCATTATCTTGCAATTATTTTTTCAATTTGTTTCGTCTCTTCTTTGTTTCTCTTTTCATATTTTGTCTCTTCTTTCAAATCAATTGTATTTTATTATTCCATTTTATCTCCTTTGTTTACCACTGTTTGCCTCTAAGTGATGCCCATTTTCTTTTCTTTTTTTTTTTTTGTGATGCCCATTTTCATGTGTAAGAAAGAACATTGCTTTATCATTTCCAATGCTCTTCATTCTTTTGTGCCGATTGATATTTTTAACTGGTATCATTTTCCTTCTACCTGACATCTTCCTTCTTCCTTTCACATTCCTTTTACCATGGTACTATTGGTGATGATCTACAGCTGTATTGATGAGCTGCTAATCTAGACAACTTGTGTACTTTTGAAAAACATCATAATTTTACCTTCCTTTTTGAAAGATATTTTTACTGGCTATAGAACTCTGGATTGATAATTCTGTTTTTCTTTCAATACTTTAAAGATGCTATTCCACTATCTTCTCGGTTGCATTGTTTCTGACAAGAATTCTGGAGGAGTCCTTATTTTTGTTTCTCTGTAATTAACATGTCCTTTTCCTTCGGGTGCTCATAAAATTCTCTTTTTAGAATTGGTTTTGAGTAAGTTTATTAGGATGCACCTTGGTGCTATTTTCTCCATGTTTCTTATTATCAGAATCCTTGGAGCTTCATGTACTTGCAGATTTATAGTGTTTTTCTTCTAAATCAAATTTGGAAAATTCTCAGCCATTAAAGTTGTTCTACAGTTCAAAGCTCACAGTTTCACTTAAAAAAAATCATATTTCTTTACGTGTTTCATTTTCACAGTTTTATTACTATATCTTCACATTCTTCTACAACAGCTAATCAACTATTGAGCTCATCTAGTGTATTTTCATCTCATCCACTGTAGGTTTCATATTTCAGAATTCAATTTGGATCATTTTTTTAAAAGATTTTATTTATTTATTTGACAGAGATCACAAGCAGGCAGAGAGGCAGGCAGAGGGGGGGGGGGGGGGAAGCAGGCTCCCTGCTCAGCAGGGCTCGATCCCAGGACCCTGAGATCATGACCTGAGCCGAAGGCAGAGGCTTTAACCCACTGAGCCACCCAGGGGCCCCAATTTGGATCATTTTTTATGTCATCTATGATTGGCTTCATTGTTTTAATATTCAGAATAAAACTACTATAACTGCAAATTCTAATATTTCTTTATCTAAAATTTCTAAATAAGTTTCAACTAGCTGATTTCTAAAAATTGTTACCAGGATTTGTATTTTCCTGCTTCCTTTTTTGTATACATGCTTATCTTTGTTTGGGTGAAAGCCAGACATTGTGAATTTTCCATAGTTTGGTATTGTATATCTTTCTATTCCTAAACATATTTTTGACCTTTGTTCTCAAGTGCAGTTTATAAGTTACATGGAAATAGTTTTTTTTTCTCCTTTTCAGGTCTTGCTTTTAATACTTTTTAGTTGGTATCATAGCAGTGCCTAGCATAGGGCTTATTATTCCCAGCTTCTGGGGAAAGACTATTGTGAGTAGTCTATCCAATGCTCCATGATTTATAACAAATTTCAGGCTTGCTGGTAAGAAAAGGCACTATGCTTGGCCCTGTGTGAATAATGGTACTGTTCCCTCTAATATATATATATATATTTTCTCTCTAATATATATTTTAATATATTAATATAGTTTACCCATTTCAGGTATACAACTCAATGATTTTTACTTAATTTACCAAGTTGTGAAACCATAACCACAAGTCAGTTTTAGAATATTTTCATCATACTAATAAGATGCTTCATGCCCATTTTCTGTTAACCCTAGTTCCATTACCCAGACAACTACTAATTTATTTTCCTATAGACAGCTGCTAATAACACTCAGGTGGAAGCCTGTGTGTAGTTTTGTATTTTCATGTCTCTTGAGTAGATACTTATGAATGGAATTGCTGAGTCATAACACAAATTTATATTTAACTTTTGAAGAAATTTCCAAATGGTTTTCCAATGTGGCTACAATTCTCACAAGTAATATATAAATGTTCCTGTTTCAACACATCATTGCCAAAATTTTTTATTGTGTGTCCTTTACTGTGGTCATTCTAATGAATGTGAAATGATATTGCATTGCATTTTTAATTTGCATTTCCCTAATGCAATGTTGATCTTGTACTTACTAACCATTCATATATCTTCTTTGGTGACATATCTGTAGAAATATTTTTTAATTGAGTTGTTTGTCTTCATATTATTTAGGAGTGTTTTTATTTTAAGATTTTATTTATTTATTTGACAGACAGAGATCACAAGTAGGCAGAGAGGCAGGCAGAGAGAGAGAGGAGGAAGCAGGCTCCCCCCTGAGCAGAGACCCCCATGTGAGGCTTGATCCAGGACCCCAAGATCACTACCAGGGTGGAAAGCAGAGGCTTAACCCACTGAGCCACCCAGGTGTGCCTCGTCAGATACATTTTGAAATATTTTCTTAGTCTATTTCTTGTATTCATTTTCTTAATGGTGTCATTTGAAGCCCAAATGTTTGACTTTTTTTGTGATATTCAATTTATCCATCTCTCTAATACTTTTTGATGGTTTGTCTCTCAAGTTGAATTAGTTTCTTTATATACATGTGTTGATGAGTACTTCAACAAACACATGAGGCAACCTTCTGCAGATCTCTCAGATTCTCTCTGTGAAATTCTCTTCTCTGAAACTTTGTTCTGTGAATCTGATTGGTTTATTCTCCCCTAAATTTCATCTTCTCTCCTCAATTCAGAGCATCTGTCTGGTTCTTCCTGGATTCTCCCTCTATGCACCATGGTCTGGAAACTCTCTCTAGACAATAGAGAATAGAGGACAGATGTTGAGGTTCTCTTATTTCCTGTCTCTCAAAAATCTTTGTCTTCTGTTGCCTGATTAGTAATTCTTTAAATATATACTTAATTTTAATTAATTTAAATATATACTTAATTCTATTATTTAATTTAGTCTATTTTTTTTAAATTGTTCCAAGCCAGGTAGGAAGATTAGAACATTCTCTGTGACTCCATCTTGGCCAGAAGTGGGAGTCCTAACATGGAGATGACATTAGGCTGAGATCTGAATGGCAGAATGAATAAAGTCATATGAAGCTCAAGTGAAAGCTATGATGTGAAAGAACCACTGAGAGTCCCAGAAGACTGACATTGCCAGAGTGAAGTCCCTTGGTGGCAATGAGTTTGGTATGTTTCAGAAGCATACCAAAAGACTGGAATGGTTGAATCTTGATTTTGGAAGAGAAAGTGAGGTAAGCCTATGGAGAGGTTGCTAACCCCAGGTAAGGTGACTGGATCTTACCTTATCTGAAGTGCAATGGGATGACGTTGGAGTTCTGCTCCCTACCAGCTTGGCTGTCTCTGGACCCTTGGATTGGTCAAGTTTTAAAGTTTCCCTAAGAAAGTCAGACCATAATTGAAATAGTTCCCATCCTCACCCGTGCTGAGCACTCGAGTGCACACGCACACTTCATGATGGGGAGAGGGTGGATTTAGGTAAGCCACAGAAGAAAATAAGATAACTGAGAAAATCCTGTTCAATACTACCCTTCTCCAGAGAAACATTTCCGTAGAGAAGAGAAGCATAAAATTCAGTGATGTGTGGTTGGTCTTCACCTGGATCTTTTTGCATCCTCTCTTAGGATTTCTTGTAGCTCCCCTCGTCTAATTGGGAATTAGAAAATTTGGATAAAACTGAAATAATTTACAACCATAGGAATTATTATTATTGTTATTCTAATGCATTCACTTCATTACCTCTCCTGGGGAGAAAATTGTTAGATGCTTGGTATCTGGAGCAGAAAGGAATTTACCCTGACAAGGTATTTTTTGTGAATTTGTTTTCCTTGGTGTGTGATGACTAGGACTGCTTCTTAATGGTCTCCTGATGTTTGACAAGATCTCCAAGCAATAATTGTGCCACTGCTGGTTGGAAAATTTTATCCCTGTCAATTTTGTTCTTTTAGTTATATTTTTCTAATAAAAATGTCAATACACAAAACATATTTTGCTGCCTTTTTCTTTTCAACCCAAGCTTGCATCTCATTATAGTTTATGATTTTTTTCTGCTAAAGATTTGCAACTTGCTGACTATCCCCTCATGCTGAAGATTCAAAGACTATTCAGTCGTATGTGTTCTGCTAACACACAAGCTTTGGTTTATTGTAAGTTAAAGGCAGTGAGGACTCGATATTCTTCCACAAGGCATTTTAGCAGTGTCCAGATACATCAGTCTAGAATCATTGTGTGCATGCAGATGTCACAAAACTCAAACCTTCTAAAACCCAGTCTCCTGTCAGTGGGAGCTGCCTGATCCTATCGTCTGATTCTAGACCCACTGCTCACATTTATTGCATTCTTCTTGGATCTTAGCAAGTTGGAAATACGATCTGCCGAGACACAAGGAGAGATGGGATTTAAGGGCATGTTTCCACCAAGTTGCAATATACAGGGTGAGGAGAAAAGAGGGAGGAAGTGAGGAGAGAGGGAGGAAGAGAAACAATTGTTAATGGCGATGAGTTGTTTAAACACTGCGTGATCTGGTGACTTCAAAATAGTATGAGAGAAGCCATCATGCTCTGCCGCTCTGGTCCAAAGAATGCCCCCTTTAGAACCTGGTGGAAAACAGGCTTCTTTAGATCCAATTTACTTGGGCTTATGCTTTCTCTCCTTGAGAGTAACTAAGTTTATAAAGATCCCCTTGCCTCCTGGGCTTCTTAATCGTGATAACTGGCATCACCCCTTCCCCATCCCTCTCTACTTCCACAGAAGCCATTTCTTTTGTGCCCCCCAGGAAAGAATAACTTTTATAAGGCAATCTGTTGTAATCCCATTAATTTTTCTTTGCGAACGGAGGCCACACACCAGTACCTCCTCTGAGGGTCACTGAAGGACATACCCTTGCAGAACATGGATTCCATGATGCCTAGAGCCGAGACAGCAAAACCTAGGGCTGCTTTGGTTCCTCTCTGTTTGGGAGTCATTGCCAATATGTGTGCAAGGTTCAGTTTCCCTGATTCATCCCTTTGAGTTTTCTTGCTTGATTCATTTGTGTCTGAAGAATGACTGGAGTAACAAATACCAAGAGGTCAAAGCGGTCGATGGGATCCTGTGTCATTTCTGTTGTACCTTGTGCTGCTTGAGGTTCACTTCATGTGAGGGGAAACAGCTGTCAAACCATTTCAAAGTTCGCTCAGACACTTCTAGATCTAAAAACAATCCCTGCCTTTCTTTCTTTAGTGAGAATATGCATACCACACAGTGTTATTATCCATGATCTATTTTATCGTTCCAATGAGAGTGACAAAAAGAGAGACCGGTGGATCTCCCTCAGTCCTGCAAATGCGTGCTTCCGAATTAAGCCTACTCTTGAAGGTGTCAGTTTCATGATAACAAAGGTATTTTGGAATCACAGATTTGGGAGAACCTTAAAATTCTATCCAGGCTTGTCACCCATATTTGCTTCAACATCTCTGACGTCAGAGAAATTCCCTTTTCTACCCCTGCACGGCTTTCTTTAAGAGAAAATTTTCCCTCACATGAGCTGAAACCTACCTCTGGACGGTCACCTTATTCTGTGTCTGGAATTCAATCCCTAGAGTTTGGTCCCAGTGTTTTTAGCACTTTTCTCCTCATCCCTCAGCTCCAGGCCGACAGCTTCCCACCAACGACTGCTGTGCCTGAATTCTCTGAATCTGCAGGCAGGTCACTTTGTTTGGCCGAAAGGACTTGACAGATGTCTGACGTGAAGGGTCCTAAGGTGGGAAGATTATTCTGGGCTGTCTAAGTGGGCGAATCCTGGGGAAGCAGAGGGAGAAGACACGAAGACAGAAACAGAGGAGAGAGGGGCTTGCCGAGCCGTCCGCTGCACCCCTGCAGCCCGCTGAGAGAGGAGCCACGAGCCAGGGAGAGCAGGCTGACTCCGGAGTCTGGGAGGCAAGGAGACAGGTTCTCCACTAGAACACCCAGAAGGAGCCCGGCCCTGCATGCATCCCGATTTTAGAATCTCCAGCCACCAGAACTAAAGGTAATTAATTTGTGTTTTTAGCCTTCCAGTTTCTGGTAATTTGTAACGGCAGCCACAGGGAACAAAAACAAGCCTAAACCGCTTTCCTGCCTTCATTCTGCCTGACACGTGCCGCTCATCCCGCCAGGCGCAGTATTTACTGGTTACTTTGATTGGAAGGGATCTCTCTACCTCTTAAACGTATCCAGCAATTGTTGCTCTGATCCATTCGGTTAAGACAAAAATTGCACGATATTACTTGCTTTCTTAAACGGTATGTAAACACTCTAAGTACTTGGTTTGTTTAACTTCTCTTATTTATGTGCTTCTTCACACCCCAATTATAGCTTCTTTGAGTACAGAAACTGTGACCTCAGATTTATCTTTCTGGGTCCCCTGGAATCAGACTGAAGACCATAGCAAGCACTGTCCATGAGTTCTCTTCTCTGGCCTGAATCACGTCCTCACCAGTTGGTACATGGTGAGTGCGTGTTTATAGGGCAGGGACAGGAGCTTTACATCCTCAGCTATCACCCCAAAATATTTTAGCCAGGATGTCCAGTGGTCCTCATTTCCCTGGCTGCAGCCTTAACTTCCTCCCCTTCAGTGCAGTCTCCACCCACTCTGTCTCCTTTCCTCTCCTCACGATGCCACTAACTCTCCCAGTTAATTCTTCATTTTCCCAAGAAATCCCTCATCCCTTTCTTCTTTAAAGTAGGAATCTATGATACATGGAAGCCCAAAATATCTGACTTCTTTTTAAATGAGAGCTGCATCAAACCCACCGGAAACTGAAACATAATCAAATTGTGCGATACCTTAAAACCAGAGGCAAACAAAAGAGTGCATTGAAATTCCCCATTTTACTTCTAGCTGTGTATCCGTGAGTGAATTAATGGTTAGGAAAGGCAGTTTTGCTGAGGTAGGTGTTGTACAAAGAACTTCCTGCAGACAGAGGACCACAAACCAAAACCGAGCTTACTTTAAAATAATTCAATTAAGTGGAAGTCACCCTATAAATAAACATATTGAAATGTCCACTGGAGTACCAGAGTCATGATTAATAGAGTGTTTCCATATAAAAATTAACCCAGTTGTTTAACGTCTGCATGATTACAGTATGGGCATGTCTGTGGTTCACGATGTTCATTCTCACATCCCAAACACATATTAAGCATATATTCCATTATGCAACCTTTTATGCATATGCATAATCTTTGTCTAATATAATTTATCTAGGGGAGGCCATAAAAAACTTAGGTCCTCTTTTTATTCCGCTGATTTAAAAAAATATGGATCATGATCTCTACCTGGAACATATTCATTTACTGGGATGTAAATTGTGTTTGCTGTTATGGGTTTCCCAGGCCTCCGGACCACAACCTGCGTGGATCCCCTGGAGACAAAGTATAGTCACATTACCTCCTAAGGGGGTTTTGTGTGTGTGTGTTTTTTGTTTTGTTTTGTTTTGTTTTTGTTTTTTTCAATTTCTACCCCCCCCCCCCCCCCCCCGTTAAGGAAACAAACGGGGCTTGTACTTGTGCCTTTGATGAGTCGACGCCGTTATCCCAGAGCAGCCCCGACATCTCTCTCTCCCCGCAGCCTGGCCAGCCGGATGGTCTCCGAGCCCTCGCCGGCCTTCCGCGAGGACAGTGTGTGTTGTGAAGCTGCAAAAGACTTCACAAACGCTGGTTGACGAGAAGTGACAGCCCCGTATATCTCTCCCTGGCACTGACAGCTGACAGATGGATACCACTCACACACAGAAGAAAAGCCCCCAGGATGATTCGCCAACATTACTCTCCGTTCAGAGGGCCGCATTTGATTGAGTGCTGCTCAGAATAATAAACCCTTGTCGATTCGCCACAGAGCAGCCTCTCCCACACAATGCCCTGCATTTTTGTTTTTTTTCTCTCTAAAACATGAACAAACATATACACGAAAGCTCTGTTTTGTGGGTCATCTTCTTCCTGTTTTTGTTTTGAAAAGGAAAAAAGAAAAAAAAAAGAGGAAAGGGGAAGAGAGCGGAAGAGGGCCCAGCGCTCACGCGGAGACATCCAGGCAGAGGGGCGATCCGTGTGTAATGGCACAAAACCCTGCCTGCGCTTCGGTCCTTAATAACGCCTCCATCTCGCCAATCTGTTTGTTATTATCCCTCGGATTGTTTTTATTTCTTTCCATAAATCAGCCCATCTTTAAAAGCATCGCTGCCTGGTTAGTTGGAAGACAGTAACATAAAACTGGACGGGAGGCGTGTTGATGTGGAGCAGAGGGAGGGAGGGAGGGAACCATAAACGGAAAGAGCCCCAGCCTTGGGGTAGACGGTGGGGGTGGGGGGAGGCAGGGGGAGAGAGGGGGCCAGACAACCCGACAGGGCCACAGCTCTCGGGTCAGGGGGAACCCTCCTCTTTTCCCAGCGGTTGAAGATAATTTCTCCAGCATTTGCCATGGTTCTTCTATTGTCTGGATTCGCCGGGTTAAGTGCCGCCGGGGTCACTTGCCCCGGGGGAAAGAGCGGTCTCCGTGAAGGCCCCCCTTCCAGCAGCCAGAGTGGGAATAGAAGATGCGTTTTCCACGAGGGAAGCACCTGGATGCTAACGGCCCCACAAAGCGGGTTCTAGTCTACAGCTGTGCTCGCAGCCCGTGGTGAGGCACAGGGCTGCCTGTGTCTGAGGATTTTGGAAAGTTGAGTTGGAGCATTTCGGGACATAGTGACTTTATCCTTCTGTCGCATGTCACTGTAATACCCATGCACTTGTGAGGTGGCCCAGCACGGTCCCTCGGGCCCCTTCCGCCCTGGGCGGGGACATCCGCAGGTCCTGTCCTACAGCATGTTTTGCCTCTCTTCCCCTAACGGCCATCTCAGTGCTATAGGTTTTTGTCATCACGGAGGTCCTGCGAGGGCGTCAGCAGGGATGCTGAAGCTCTCTTACTCGGGTGGCTGCCGTGGTTGCCACGGAAACCCCAGGCTGGCAGGCTCCCAGGAGGCCCCCCATCTTGTGCCGGTACCTGTGGATGTGCTGGTGTATTTGCACAAGGTCACTTCATGCTGTGCGAGGTGCGGAGGGAGGAGGGCTCAGCTCCACGAGTCTCTGAGTCTTCGACCACCATCCACTCCTGAGCTGCGGCCATGTGGGGACACTGGGTCGACGGAGGGGACTTGCCAGGTTAGGGCTTTTAAACAATCTCACTGCGGGGAGTAAATGTTGTTCCTTTTATCCAACCTAGAGGGAAATGTGCTCTCCTGAAATACTCTCCCTCAAACAGGGCAAGACCCCAACCTCCCCAGAGGAGTGTGTGTTGTGGGGGCGGGGAGGGCTGTAAACCAGGAAGGAGGCGCAGATGGGCAAAAGGAAGAGTAAGTAACCAAGATGCTGAATTAATGCCTTCTCGTCCTCAGAAAGAAGAAAGCCCCTCAGCCAGCAGGAACGCGGGGCCAGATCTGCAGACATGAATGAATGCGTCGTCGTTTCAAACGGGAAAATCTGCACAATCTGTCCTGCTTGTGTGGAACGCAACAACCTGAAATGGCCCAAGTTCGCACTCCGGGCCGCGGTAAGGCTGTGTGCTTTCCTAACGTGGGGCCGCTGCGTTTCACATCCCAGGGCCCCCGTCACCGCGCGGGCTAACTCAGAGGATGACTTGGCATCCACGTCTCCGGTCAGCCAAGTGCTTCTTTCCACGCGGCCCGTGCTTCTAGGCTGGCCTCTTCATTAAGTGTCTGTAAATGTTTTACAAAATCTCAGCTAATGACGTCCCGCATCCCCCACAGGGCAAGCAGCGCGACTCACCCCGTGTACTGTGGTCCCCAAAGCAGCAGATACAATATTAACTTATTCAAATCACCTAATTCGTCTCTTGCAACTTCATAAGAAATTCCTGGAATGAAAATTTCCCAAGTGGATGTTAGTGAGAGGAAGTTTCCAGCAGGAGGAAACAAGAAAAAGAAAGAAAGGATCACGTTCACTTTGCGGTTTCTTTTTCTTTTCACTCAATAAAAGCAACAGGGTGTGCAAAACTGGATGTCTGCCATCTTAATCAACCCAAAGGGAGAGTGACGTGAAGTCCCCCAAACCCCAAAAAACGGAGGGCGTATCGTTTCGACATCATGAGTGTTTCCCTTCTGCACAGTGTGTTGCCTTGGATCTAACCATTGTTTGGAATCGATGACGCGATCTACTCCACACAACACACACGGTGCGTCATGCGGACGCTAGCTTTGGGTACTCGGGTGGGCTCCATCTCCGTCTGGGCTGAGCCCGGTGCGCTTGGCAGCATCTGCAGGCCTTCACAGGTCCCTAAGCACGCTGCAAGCCGCAGGGCCGACACTCGGAGCGAGGGGAGCCGGCGTTCCGGAGCTGACCAGGCACCCGGCTTGCGCGTCCTGGCCTGAGCTGCCCGTCAGCCCTACGTGGTGGGCACTGCGGCCGCCCCAGGTTGCAAATGGAGAAACTGGGAGCCAAGGAGGCTGCTTGTCCCGTGCGACCCCGGACACGTGGGAGGTGCCGGAGCTGGTTGCTCCCTGTGCGCAACTCTTCGTCCTCACCCCATTGCGATGCCTCTGGACATTTTCCAAGCAACATAGATATCAAACATTATCAATTGTCTTATTTTAAGTTTTCTAAATGTTTTCTTCCTCCCATAGTTAGAAGGTGAAATGAAAGTGGGGCGAAAATCAAAAGGAACGATCATTGTTCGAGTCCCGAAAAATATGGTTGTGAGTGAAGGAAGCACATCCGGGGAGACGGGGAGAGAGGGTCGGTGGTACTGGCATGGGAGCCCAGGCCCCCCCTGTGACATCCGCGAGGGGACAGCTCCAGACATCCCTGGGAGATTAACTGCTGGGGCAGCCCTGATAAGAGCCCAACTCAAACCCCCCCACGGGCCTCCTCTCGTCTTCCGAGGCCATCGCCACAGCAGCTGTGCCCGGCGTTAGAACCCCGCACTGTTGACTAGGGAGGTTTCGCCGGAATGGATCCTAGGGTGAGTGCTGGTCCTTCTGAGGGGGCTTCCTGAGAGCAGGAGCTGGGGTCAGGCCTGGCTTTCCTGGCTTCTCCTGGGGACAGCATGCACGAGCCCTACTCCCTAGCTCCTCCCAGACTTCATCCCTGCCACCGCCTGCCCCTCCACTGCTCTGCCTCTCCAGACCAGCCTCGCAGAATGAGGAAAACATCCTCTCCAGAGGAGCTAAGCTTAGGAGAAAAACGAATTCCCCCAGACTCATTTAATTAAATGCGTCATCATACGCCTTGTAAGGAGCACCCAAACACCTCACCATGTCCATGCGCTCCGCTTCCCAGCCGGGGAGAGCAAACCTGTGCACTTAGGAGGGATTGCCGGGAGGAAAGAGGGAGGCAGCCCAGGGAGATCTGCCCATGTTCGTCTGAGGAGTCTCCTCCGGGTCGCCGTTGTTTCATCCGCAGTCAAAGCAAAGAATCACAGAATTTTAAACGAGCCCCGCACCTCTTCTACAGTTGGGAATAGGATCCCACCACCATGTCCCCAGATATCAGGGCTCAAATGTACCTCGGACGCCTGAGAGAATGTTCTCTACATCCCACTCAATCGCCTCTTCGAAGGACGTGCAGTCAGCCAGCAGGTGCCCATGTCGCCCGGAGGGCTGGCAGAGCGCCTCGCCCTCCCCTCCTGGCCCGCGCTGGTTTGGGGACAAAGTAGAGGTGCGGTGGCGGACCTGGGGACCAGGGAGTGGGTCGGCTCGGGGCTACCTGCTGCCTGGCGCTCTCGGTAACCACAGCATCTCCTGAATCCGAGATGCTCCTGGACGAGGACTCTGGCTTTCTTTGTTGCCGCAGTTGGAAGCTTTTGACTGTAACTCTGGAAGATCATGGGCCTCGTAGAGCGAGGGTGCCGGGCAGCCGTGTGTATATACCAGCGGACTTGGGCAGACTTAGAACTTTACAGTGCTTTACACTTCAAAGCCTGCGGAGCGCGGAGTTATGACCAATGCTGATGGCTTCGCTTATGCAAATTCGCTCTCTAGGAATCATGGATTCTTAGATGCAAAGAAGATTCCAGCAAAAGAAAGAACATTAAGGAGGAAACCAGAGCAGAGAGCTCCAGCTTCCACTTCCTCCCATCACCCTCGTGTGTGTTTCTGCGAACGGCCCTTGGTGGAAGAACCGGAGACTGGCCTCCCGCATGCAGGGCCTTCTAACCGCCCCGCCGTCTCTCCCCTGCCTTCAACAGACAGGTTTGGCGGTGGGAGAATTTCATCAGAAGGATGTCAGGAGACGTTCAGGGGATAAGTCCATGTTCAGCAGTCCCTTTGAATGAAACTTAATATTATTCATTACAGAACAGAGATAATCTTGTAATTCCTCCCGCCTATGTTTGTGTGAGGATTAAGTGAACGGAACTGAAATCAGGTCCTGTATGTGAAAGTTCTTTGCAAACGGTAAAGCACTATGTAAATGTTATTATAGATGATATTCAAGTCAATAAAAAATGTTTCTTAAAGAAAGAAACCAATTCTTTTCTACCAGCACCCTATAGGCCAAAAGATTTTTGTAGATAATCACGGATTAATTGTAAACATAAAGACACTGAAAACAAAAATATCAAAGCTATTGCTTTGGGGCAAACTCCCGTGCCATGGAAGCTGGGACGTTTTCTTTTATCAGAGATCCTTTTCTGGCCCCTGAAATTGCTTCTTTCATGTCTGATCGGGAAGAGCGAAGCAGCCGGGCTCCCTGGAGATGCGCGATTGTTGCCATGGTCTCCTAACATATTGGCGGCCGACGTGGCGTCCATGTACACCTGTCACTCAGGGCCCCTCGCGCAGATGTGGCAGGCAGGCTGCGGGGCGGGCGCGGGGTCTCCCTGCCCACCCCCACCTGGCGCTCCGCTCACACGCAGCGTGTCCCCGCTGCCCTCTGCCCAGCGCGGGCCCGGCCGTGGACGCGGCGCCTGCGGGCCCGGGTGTCCGCGCTGCGAGCGCGCTGGCAGGGGCGCAGGGGGCCGAGAGCAGAGGGGCTGCTGCACGCGCGTCCGGGAACCCCCGAGCGCTGGTGCCATGCGTTTCCTGCGGCCGAAGCGCAGGAGGCGGGAGGTGGACGCGTGGGTTTGGGAACATCGTCCGGTTTCTTGACGGGGCGCTGCAGACCTGCGCGGGTCGCTCCTTCCGCGTGACCGAAGAGCCCAAGGGGACTGCGACGTGCGGTTCCGCGGCGGTGGCTGACCCGGCCGGAACCGCGGTCCTCTGCGGGCCTCGGACGCCCGAGTGGACACCGCGCGGGGCGCGGCTCTCCGGGGGCGCTGCCCGCAGGTCGGACCGCCCTGCCGCAGGCTCCGAGCGCGCCTGGTCCCCAGCCTGAAAGCGGTCCCGGACCCCTCAGTGTCCTCGTTGTCCTGAGATCCCCAGAGCACTTGGTTCTCAGCCTCCAAATGAGCCCGGCTGAGACTTCCCTGGTTCACTCCACCAAATCCCTCCTTGAAATGGAGATTTCGGTCCTGTTTAAAAGTCCAAAACAGCTTCAAATTTCCTCTTCTTCGACCCAGGCCCCCGGGACTGAGGTTTAGCTTATCTGTTTGCCTGGTGAGAAAATCCAGGCAGAATCTGAAGCTTCTGTTTACCTTTTGTAACAGAAATCAAGAACTCTGTAAACTCTCTTCCTAGAGGCTTACATTTAAGTACGACTTCTCTTTTTCCCCATGGGTCACACTCAAAATACATTAAAAGTGTAGCCAATTAGAATGCGCGGAGAACACTTTCAAAACCAGAAAACGCATAAATGTGGCTTATACGACTGTGTGTGTCTGTATGATGTGTTCAAGGGACACGCTGGCAAAGGAGACCTTCTGTAGATTCCAACAGGAGAGAAAAAGAGGGGGGAGGGAGGGGAGGGAGGAGGGAAAAAGGGGGGGAGGGCAGAGGGAAGGAGGGAGGGAGGGAAGGAATTCTCATTTAACTGACGATTGGCTGCATCCAGCAATCTGAGAGTTTCTTTTCTCTGAACCTTCACTGTGATCTTGGAAAGTCAGGTCTCAGCGTCCCTCACCCGAAGAAGAGAAAACTGGTCACTTGTCCAAGTCTCACGGTTAGTAATAGGGCTGACTATGAAAAGGAGTCTTCTAACCCAACTGGAAATCCCTCGTCACTGTCCGGATGAAGCCGGTGTAGCTCATGTGGGGACATAAAGTTTGAAGGGCGCCAGTCGCTCCCTGTCCATGGTGGGGTGTGACAAACAATAAGCAATAAATCCATTTTTACCACTTTTCTTCCTTCCTCTCGGTGCAACATTTCGTTTATGGATCCCAAAGAAGAAGCCCAATTTCGCAAATGTGTGAATCACAGAGTGTCAGCTTGGGAGCGTATCTTGTCACTTTGAATCTTTCAGCCTGGTTAGTTTGGAGGCTCCTTCTCCCTCACCCCCGTCCGCTCCCGAAAAACGGAGATTCAAAGACCATGGGATTTGGTAAAGCGACACAGCTATCCACACCAATGACCCCTGCCTCGCTTCCTCGCACGGCCCCAGCACTGTGGCCCAGAGCAGGTCTGACGAGGAGGTCTGAGGAGCAGGGGAGGGCTCATGCCCACACTAGAAAGCAGCAGCCCAGCCCCGTCCTTCAACTTCACACTGCTGTTTCTACACATCAGAGACTTTGCTTTTTCCCTGGGGAAGCCCGTGGTGAATACAGATCTGAATTCATTCCAGGCAGATGAGGGCATTGGCCCTGTGATCCCAGGGGTTACTCATAGTTTCCCACCCAACAGATTAAAAAAAAAAAAAGTCTGAACAAGAGTAGCCCATGCCCCTGGCCATCCTGTCCAGTTGTAAGACAACACAGTGATTTCCCCCAAGCCCGGGGGAGCCGCGGAGCCTGAGGGCTGAAGCAGCAGATGCTGATGTGGAGAAGGTTGAAGGGAAGGAGGTTCCCAGCTACTGCAAGATGCAAACCGAGGCCAAGACAGAATGCGGGGCCTCCGTGAAGGAAGAACAGGAAAGATTTTCAGAATCAAATCATCAAGTTTAATTCCTGGGCTGATTTTTTTTTTTTTTAATGTAGGAAATACCAGAATGGTTTCCAATCTCCTCATTTCAAATTTGTAAATGCATCACTTTATTGAACGATTTGTCCATTTTTATAAGCTGATTTATGGTAGCCGTAATGTGATTCATCATGCCATCTTGTAAATAAATGCGACACTTCATTAAACAAGGTAATCAGATTTAAGCAGTTCCACTTTTGTGTTAACAACGGAGACCTTGCGTTTCTATTGCTCTGGAGATCCTCCTACCGCAATGAACGCAGCTCCTAGGAAGAAAGCAGGGGGTATTTCCTTAGGGGTGGGAGAGAGAACTTCCGCCAACAGCCAGTAATGACATTAATAGCAACCAGCAATTTGTTGTAATGAAGCATTTTAATATCTGGACTTTTTTTTTTTTTTAAGAGGAGGGCATATCGCTTATGCTCATGAGATTGAAATGTTGGAACATCTTGATCTGTTATCGGGCTAACAGAACACTTTCAAAGAGTGCATTTCAGGAGGAAATTTTTCATGCTATTTTTGTATTGGCCATCTGGAATGACACTGCGAACTGGCAAACACAAGAATCATGTGATACTTCCGTCACATAGAGTTCGTTACGGATTCATCTGGGAATGTGAGCATATGAACATTAGTCGTGTCGCTGTAATTATCCCAACTTTGACCTTTTTAGATGGTTCAAACAACTTCAGAGATATTAACGTTTGCTTCCCTGTGGAAGTGGTGATGTGTCATGAGTGATCGGCAAAAAGGAGGTCCTGCACCACGGCCCCTGGGACCAGGAACACTTCAGTAGGTGCAAGGATGTGGCGCCTCAGTGAACGGAGGCAGGACGGAAGGTTTGACTTCACACGTCCCTGATTTCCATGAGGTCAGTGGAGATCCTGAGCCTCACAGCTTTGAGCACACATTTCCAGACACAGCTAGCCATCATGCTGTTTATGACCAGCTTACTTTCAGCTGATAAATTTCTAGTACAGTCTCGGGAAAAAAAGATCCAAAACATATGGGGCGAAACATTCCACAGGTTGTCCCACATAGAGCAGTAACCTCTCCATTAGGCTGAAAACACTTTTCACTTTATGGCTGTGAAAGTATTAGCCTTGTTGTGAATTGACATGGTTAATGCTTGTGAATTAGAAAGAGGGAGTTTCAGTGAAAGGAAAAAGATCTAATTATAATGGCTCCTTAAACTGCTTGCTCAAAAGTTTTAACAAAAATAGATATTTCTGAGACCTTGGAAAATTATTTTCAAAACAAGATGATTCAGAAACTTTGATGTCAAGATATTGAACCTCCGAACAACAACAAGAGGGAGTTCTAGCTTTCAGTGTGCTCCTTCCCCTCCTGGTGGCACTGAGACTGTTCCAGAGAGGTGAAACTTAAAAATAATTGGAGGTGGGATTATTTCTAAAATATATGCTCTGCATTCCTGCCTTCCCAAATGGAGTATATAGAACCTAGATTTCTTGCTTTGGTTCTCCACATCATCAAATTCAGTGACGTCCTAGAAACTCTTATGTGTGTGCCGCTCTTTGACTGGACATCAAACACCACCAGGCAGCTGGTATTTCTGATTTACTGAGTCTGTTTCTAAAAGGATTTTCCCTTTTACTTCTTACTAGGGTCAAGGTACTACTCCACATTCTCTCTGCCTGGGAATTCCTGTACCTGATATGTTGTGATCTGGAAGGAAGAAAAGCAACATTTCAGAGGGTAGAATCTAATTTTTTTTTAAGATTTTATTTGTTTAGTTGAGACAGAGAAAGAAAGAGAGAGGGAGCATGAGCTGGGAGAGGGACAATGGGAGAGGGAGAAGCAGATTCCCTCCCAAGCAGGGAGCCCGACTTGAGGCTCCATCTCAGAACCCTGAGATCATGACCTGAGCCAAAGGTAGATGTTTAACTGACTGAGCCACTCAGGTGCCCAGAATCTAGAATTTTATCTCTTTGTGTCCCCAACAACTAGCCTAGCATCTGGTCTATGGAGGAAAAATCAAAATGTTTTCTAAACCAGTGAGTGGGAAACATAAAAGGAGTTTTCTTGGAAGTTCAGCGTCCTCATCAGCTCACCTGCCCAGTATGCTCGTACAACCACTGTAGCATGGGGTGAGTGGTCTGCCCCGTTCTCTCAGGGCTCTAGGTCAATGCCTGTAACATTGGCTGAGGGCATCTGGAACATTCTGCTTTAACATTTGTAGGAGCTAAATAAGCAAACACGTGAGTGAAAACAAAACAAAGGAGTGACTTTTTGAGGAAAATAGACTATCCAGATGGGATTAGGACATACAAACAGGGGGTGCCGCCTGGGTAACTTAGTTAGTTGAGTGGCTGACTCTCGGTTTCAGCTCAGATCATGGTCTCAGGGTCATGGGATCAAGTCCTGCTTTGGGGTCTGTGCTCAGGGTGCAATTGACCTGAGATGCTCTCTCTCCCTCTGTCCCTTTCCCACCTGCATTCTGTCTCTCTCTAAAATAAGTAATAAATCTTAGAAAAAATCAAAAAAATTATGTACAACCAGAATAGAGGCATATCCTGTTTTACAAGAGCTTACAAACTTTCCACAATAGATAACACGATGCCGCCGGGTGCCTGCCACACACAGGGCATGGTCCGGGGACAGGACAGGTCCCTCAGAAGCAAGTTGGCTGAACTCACAGGGTGCCCTGCTGCGAACCCTTCCATCCTGGTCCTGTAGCATCCTCTTTTCTACCAGCAGCAGTTTCTTCAAGTCCCAAGTTCACGCACACTGGGCGGGTGGTTTTCTAGTCCTATTTTCCTGTCCGAGAACCTTTGTGTTGAAGATGATGAAAATGCTGTTATTTAAAATACAAATCTTAGGACCGAAAATGCACTCAGTCATTAATAAGACATCGAGCATCTACTATGAACCAGGCACCGTCTAGAACGTTTTGGGATCTGTCAGGGAAAAGAAGAAACACAGGTGGTAATCACTTTCCTTATAGAGCTTACGTTCTGTGTGGTGCTAAGCACCAAGCAAATAAAATATAAGCGAAAAAATGGTTTCATATGTTAGAAGGTGGCCAGCGCCTTGGAAAAGGTGAGACAAGGAAGGGATTGTGTTTGCAGGGATGAGGGAAGGAGGTGCAGTGTTAAACAAGGGGGCAGGGTACTCTGAGGACCTTAGCTTGGAGCACGCAGGTTCCTGGTGAAGGGTGTTCCCATCAGACGGGGCAGCCAATGCAGAGGCCCTGAGCAGCATGCCAGGCAAAGGCAAGAAACAGAATGGAAACCAGGATGGACACAGAGGCAGGAGTGAGGCGAAGAGGGCAAGTGTGGCCACTAGAGAAGGGCGGGGCAAACGCATAGGGCTGGACCCACTGCTGTGAGGATGTGTCTGGCACTTCGCATGAGGACCTGACTTTTCCGGGGAAAAGTTCTTGCAGCTGGTTACGTGCTGGGCATTCTGGGGGCGGGTCTGCTGGTGGGTCAGACATGAAGGGCTGGGGGAGGGAATGAGACAAGAGAGCTCCTCAGGAGTCGACCCTGGGTATCTGGAGTGACGTAGTCTGCTCTTCGCTGGGCAGGGGAAGGTAGTGGCATCGGATGCTTCTTCTGGGGGGTCAGAAATTCAGTCTTGGATGTGCCTCACTGGAGGTGTCTTTGAGACCTGTGGGTGGGGATTCTGAATTTGCGGCTTGGTGTAAGCCTGGAGTTCAAGAGAGAGATCTGGGCAGCTGACGTGCTGTTAAGAATTGTTTGCATAGGGGCGCCTGGGTGGCTCAGTGGGTTAAAGCCTCTGCCTTCGGCTCAGGTCATGATCCCAGGGTCCTGGGATCGAGCCCCACGTCCGGCTCTCTGCTCTGCAGGGAGCCTGCTTCATCCTCTCTCTCTGCCTGCCTCTCTGCCTAGTTGTGATTTCTCTCTGTCAAATAAATAAAATATTAAAAAAAAAAAAGAATTGTTTGCATAGGTCATATTTAAAGCCACGTGGTGGCGTTGACCTCAAGGGTGTGATTTTGGATGCCCGAAGAAAGGGTAAAGACTCAGCCCTGAGGCTATGGCCAGGGAGGGTGGCCACTCTCATCAGTGGCTTATTTCCTTTGTCACGTTGATATCAGGCAAATCTCTGTAGTAGTTACCCCACGATGTCCTTACTTGCCTCCATCGTTACTTTCCAGGACGTTCCCCTGGAGTCCTTTAGACTTTAATCAAGTGTTTTCTCTTTGGGTTTAAGAGTGACCCATTTAAAATGGAAATCAGAACATCTGAGAAAACAGCTAGGTGCATTACTCACTGACTTTTTCCTGTTGTTCTTTTCATCTGTTGTCACATGTGTCCCTGGCTTTTGAGGTTGGGGCAGAGTGGAAATAAAGGCAGCTTATGAAAGAGAAGCTATTAATTATCAGGACACAAGTCAGCACCCATACATGGTAGCAGTATTTAACCATCTCGAGTTAAACCCAACCTCTGGGTGCACCCAGCCTTGCAAACAGCTACTTTCTTAGGAGTACTCACTCACCTTCAGGGCCGGCAGGAAATCCCGAGCTGTACAATATGCCACTGTGTCTAGGCCTTTGGCATCGCAAACACATCTAGAAAAATACATTGAAGTAAGCCAATGTTCTGTTTCTTTGGTGTATATGTGGGAATCCTTTGATAATCTAGCCTGGTTCAAAATAGAGCAAGAATGCAAGTAGCTACGAAAGTAGCTGAAGATCTGAAAATGAGCGTTGTGATCAGTGGAAGAACTCCCTTTGGCATTCAGATAACCAGGAAGGTCTAGGTAAGATGCATCAAGAGAAGCAGTCAACAGGGAGAGACCCCTTTCTATGAGCACGCCAATTGTGAGCACAGCCGGCTGCCCACTGGTCCTGGGAAGTCCATCAGGTCTTTTTCCAGAGAAACAGGCAACCGGCTGTCTCATAGGAGAGTGAATAACAAGAAAACAAACACGCGGAAGGAATACCACAGAAACGCACTTCTGTAGACCTATAAGGAAATTATTTTTTTAATGGAGGCAAAATAGATTTGGGATACATGTAGGGAACAAAGTAGAAGTCCTGATTCCAAGTATCTGGAGATGTGGGTTAGGGTCAGCAAGTCGTTCCAACCAGCAAGCCAGGAGTGATTAGAGACTGAGTGATGTGGATCAGACCTGGGAGGGAGTGGATGTCTCAGCACTCAAGCAAGATGAACTTGGAGGCCATCATCGGAGGTCAGACCAAGTTCGTGGAGGGGCGGGGAATGAAAAGGACATCTGAAAGGGGAGAGCACTAAGACAGAGCCCCCAGGTGGGAGCATGGGGGACAGGGTGGCCGAGCTGAGGGCGGGGAGAAGGATGTGAGGTCAGAGAGGCAGCCGCTGGAGTGGTCAGCAGGCTGGTGAGACCGCAGGATGATAAGACCACTAACAAGACCACTTTGCATGACTCTATGGCCTTTTTAATTGGCCTAATCATCTGATCATCATGTCAACAAACTGCCAATAATTAACATTTTTTTGTACTCCAAATAAATCCTACTTGGTTAAGAACGATTATTATTGGAAGTCAGTGTTGCATTTTATTTTTTATTTTTTAAAGCTCACTGTAGAATTTCTGAGTCATGTTTATAAGCGAGCTGACTGCTTAATTCTTTCTCTTTTATTGTGGTAGTATTTTCAACTGGTTTTGATATAAGCTATATGCCAGACTTAGAAAACAAATTGAGTGCCTGCCCTATTTTATCTTTTGCTTTTTGGTTTACATTTTTTAAATTAATGTTTTCACTTTTTACCATTGTCATTACTTTATTGAAATGGCCAAAGAGTTCTCAAGTCCACGGTGCTACTTTTTGAGATATTGCATGGTTTAAAATGTATTCATCTTTATCTCATACTTGATTAGTAGTTTAATGAGTACAGAATCCTGGGTTGGAACTAATTTTCCCTGGCAATTTGAGGTAATTGTCCATTAATTTTAGCATCCCAAGTTGCTATGGAAAAGTACGATGCATTTCTCATTCGTGAATTTTTGCACGAGTCACATTTTTTTCTCCTTCTGTAATTGTGTCTTTTCTTTGTTCCTATTTTTTCTAAATTTCATGATTCTTTGTCTTATTGTGAGGTTGTTTTTCATCCATAGTGATAGGTACATGGTGCACCCATTCAAAATAAAAAATCATGTCTTCAGTTCTGGACTCCCCACTAACCTTGCCATTTTCTTTCTCTCAGTTTTTTTGTGTGGGTGTGTGTGTTTACTCTGACATTTTGAAATTATTTTCAAATTTATTTTTTAATGTACTGACTAAGGTCTTATCTACTACAATGATAGTACATAATTTTCAACAGAGACCTTCCAACTTCAGAATGTTCTGTTCTTATTATACCCTGCTCTTGTTTCATGAATAGAATGTGTTCTTATACCTCCCTAAGGATATCAGTAATTTATTTCTCAAATTTTCTTCCATCTCAATCTCTTTTTCCTCCAACATTCTTTCTAATTGCTTGACATGTTGGTCTTTGTTTTTGTTTTGAGTGCTTTCTTAAAATTTCTGTTTTTGTCCTTGGCTCGTTATTAAAGAGTGGTGAATTATGAAAGGGACTAGACCTTTCATAACAGACCTTGATATGAATGGGACCTAGTGACATGGTGATCAACACAACCAGCTCTTAGTTCAGTCCGGAAATGTTTCCTCAGCTGTGCCTTTGACAGATTTCCTCATTTCTTTTGTTTTTCTTCAGAAAACTTCTGTTTTAGTCTGAGCATCTTGTCAGTTCTGAGACTTTTCCACTCCTAAAATTTTTTGTTTTCTTTTCCTCTGTTTTCCCCTCCTGATCAGCCTCTCACAGTTACCCTCATACTAACAATTCAATTTTCTGGCTCTGACATTTCCGACATGTGCTGCCCGAAGCATAAGTGTTCATTCCGGTGTTGTGTTTTTGGCCTCTTGCACTCTTTCCACCCTTTCTTGTGTCCCATTCATCATGTCCTGGTGGATTCAGTCTTCCAGCATTGACATTCCACTCCTGCTGCATGACTATACTACTGAAAAGATGTCAAAGAGTTTTCTAAAATTAATTTTATTTCTCACTGGAAATATATTTTAGTATGCTGCCTTTTCTTTTCATATTCAGAATATTCCATTTCTCATTTCTTGCAGAGATTTTGTCACCAAACAAAGGAATGGTCTATGCAGACCTGCCCCAAGGCCCACTCTTACCCACTTGGTTGGCTTCCCATTTGCAGCCTGGTAAGCTGGTGGACGAGAACACAGGAGAGTCCTAGGGTCTGCCCATCAAGCGTGTTCTTAAATCCAGCTTCATGGGCAGAAAACCAGAAGAAACATTTTCCAAGGTTCAGTCTGTAAATTGTCTGAAAGTCCTTATGTTTGTGATGCTTTAAGATTGCCATATTCTTTTCTATATCCTCATAGGCATTTAGTGAAAATGTAGGGGCAGCCGTGTTGGGAAATTTTAACAGACATCATTGTAAATGAAAAGGTAAATAGGTCTCCTCCCCATCCTCAATCCACTTTTCAAATTTCCAAAAATTCGCTGCCTTGGGAAACCAGATACATGGTGCAGCATTTCCCCATTTCTTAGAAAAACAACCTGCAGGTCTTATTTTCCCAGCCATTAAGCAAGGCTACATTCAACCTCTGCACTCTGCTGTGTGTTCATTAAACCAAAGACTGGCTCCGTTCCATGTCTTCCCTGTGAAATGATGAGAAATGTGGCCCTAAGCTGATTGAGTAGACATGATGCTATTGAGCACTGCTCCTTGGTGGCATTAATATTGCTATTATTTATTATTTACATATTTAATGACCTTATTGGTATTATGCACTGTTAGCGCTAATTATAACACAATAAACATAATTTATAAACATAGTTTATGGTGACACACATAATCAACCACTAGTGACACTACCTGAAACAGCTGCATTTTCCTGGTCGGTGTGGACTGTTCTAGAAGAGGGGGCCGTTGGCTCACAGTAAACCTTCAAAATAAATATTTTAGTGCATGAGAAACAGATAGTGAATAATGTGCAATGATTGATTCAAAAATAAATCCAAATGATCCTTTCCTGAGAATGGCATGCTTCCATGTCTCTGAAACTTCACAAAATGTTCACAGAGATGGTCCTATGTCACGTCACAGAAAGACTGATTTTGTAGTGTGCAAAGTTAAGAGCTGTGAGAATTCCAGGCCAAAAAGTAGACGTGTGACCAGATAGTGAACACAAAGAGGACTCTCTGTCTCTGGGGAGAATGTTACATCATGAGAACGTATCTCCTGGATCCAGAGGTACAGAAAATGAAGGGTGGGTACTGATCAGAAATGAATATAACTTAACAGAAAAGATTTCAGGTCATCTCTTTAAAGGAGAGAAAATATGTTGGGTAAACCAAGCCTTGACCTGTTTCACAGCTTCTGAGTGGCACCCACCGGGTGTTTGGTGACGATGACATAGAGGAGAACAGCCTTATGACTTTCTTCACCATAGAGGCTCACTGAGATTTGAAATGCATCCATATCTCATATTAGTAGTATTTTGTTCTTCATATATTTAATCTGAAAAGGACAAATTCTAACTAATCAACCAGATTTATTTCTAATGAAATTATTGTATGTGTGTGTAATAGACATCATCTAGAACCATGTGTAGGGTTCGACTCAATCTCTGCTTTATCTAACCGGACCTTACCTAAAGGTGTGCCTCATTTTCTCTCACTCATAGGATCAGGCATCAAGAGGTCTACCAAGGATATGCAACTTCACTTTCATTGTTTGTCCACAGTTATTTCCAGGGGGGCTGTACTTCAGCCTTGAACCAGCTGTGTACACTTATCAGAAGTAGCTAACAGGCCTACCTCCATCTCAATTAGCTTATTTTTCAGGGTGCTTTTTCTTACTTTTGGTTGCATCTTTTCTCAAAGCACAGACTTTTTGCACACACCGCTTCACCCTTGCTCCTTCAAAGCCTGGATAACAAAAGTTCATTTTAGCTTAAATGGATATGTTTCCTGACAACAAGATGCACGTTTCATTTCTGGGGAAAAATGTCTTAGGTGGAGGAGTATGAAATATTCCCAAATATATAAACACCAACCAATGTGGCTCTTTGACCTATTAACTTTTATTCCAAATGCCCCTCTGTCTTTGAACCTGTCATACACATATTCTAGCAGGAGGTTGGCTGATGTCCCCAAATCCCTAACATTCTCCAATGAGAAAAGGATAAACAGGATTCCCTTGTTACAAATGTTCTCATCTAGTCCTTCACTGGATTAGCTTAATGGCTCTAATATCAAGATCCTTCTGCAATCAATATGTGTGTCTATCTGATAGAACTAGGCTCAAATTTCTTCTCACATCCTTCTCTTATATCCACAGAGAGGTCTACATTTCACAGACAAATCTTGGGATAGAGCAAATAGGATAATTTACCCACCAGACTTTACTGAAACTTCTAATTTGTGAGGGGTAGTTATTTTGCTTTAGTCACTAAAGATTACTCATGAACTGGTCTACCTACACTGAACACCTCCTACAAAAGCCAGCTCCTAGGCAGAGCTTCTTAAAGGAAATGTGCCAATTTACTAATATGTGGGCAAATCAGAACGTTAATATCCTTTGTATTGTCACACACTAATCTCCATTTCTATGGAAAAGTTGTTGGCAGGACAGTGGGGAGATAAACATATTCCCAAGTATTAGGCTGAACCATACAGAACAGCTAATATTGGATCGCATTTTTACTCACAAAAAGAGCGTTTTTGTGTGACTCAGTCTAGTATTGAAGCATTAACGGTGCTTTCTAGACACAATAAATTTTATTCCACACACCTAAGCAAATAGGAAGGTGGTGGGAGCCCAGCTAAGTGCCTTAAATTGCAGACCCTTTTTACAGCGGTGGCTTTATGAGCGTCTCGGAGAGGCTTTCTGGTTCTCTGAAATATCCATCCTCCCGCCTTTCCCCAGAGCAGAGAGCCTCGTCTCTGGCAGCACCGGCCCTATAAGAACTGAAGGAGATGCTAACGGAAGAGCCCTAACGCGGATGCTATGCAGCCATGACTCTCCAACACCATCTTAAAAGCAGTGACCCCAAAGACATTTGGAAGTTACAACACTGATCAAGGTGTCCTTTACACATCCATATTTGGGTCGCTTCCCTTGGCTAAAAGCAGAAACATTAAAAAGCTGCTCCAGAATCAGGAAGTGGCGCTAAGCAGCTGTTCACAAGACGGGTTGCCTTTTATGCACCCTGGAGAACTGCACTGACAATGTATCAAAACTAAATTATCTTTAAAAGTGAGAATGATTAGTAACAACCCGTCGAGTGAGGACTGCTATGGTAAAAGAAAAGAAAGTTAGGCGGGTTTGTTTGCACTGGGGCTGGTCTTGGGATACCCTTGCGGCTAAATTATCACCACATGACAGCAACTCGGAGTGGGGAGAAACAAACAAGAAAACATGGCTCTTCGTGGGGCCAATATGCGTCTCCCATCAGCCTTGGTGGGAAGATGGAGACCAGCAGAGTTGTAACTTGTCTTGCATCCAGAAAGGACTCCTGGTCCTTTGTCTCCGAGAAGGGCAGTGTTAAGTCATGAGAACACTTTCCTGGGATCCAAACATGCAGGCTTCAGGAAGGACGTGTGATGTACATCTGCCGTTGTGGGAGGACTTCAATTTTTATTCACAGCGGCATCTCCCAGATCCTTTTTCTTTATCACACCAACAGTTTCTTGAAACGTGAAATTCCAAGTAGGTAATTGTTCTCTTGTTTTATACATCTTTTCTCCAAATAGCCAGAATGATTACAAAGCAGCAAATAATGTTTCTCACTTACTTCGATGGCAATGGTGTACGGTCAAAATGTGTCTCCATAGATGGTGACTGAAAAATTTGTGTTCCATGGACAGAAGGCCAAATGGCTAAATAATTGAAAGTTGCAAATTTTTTGATATCATGTAGATGCAGACATTATCCGTGACACATTTGTAACTGTGAGTTAGAAGCTACTAAACTAAATCTAGTATATTCATGGTTATTTCTTATATTTATTTATTTTTTTAACATCTTAATTTAATTTTATTTTTTCATGTTCCAAGATTCATTGTTTATGCACCACACCCAGTTCTCCATATGCCTTTACCTCTCTGGTATGTTTCACATATAAATTTATAATTTTTGACCAATAAATTTCCCATGTTAGAGAAAAATAGGCTTTTGACAAAGTTATGATGATGATAGCTATGGTAATAATATTTTATATTTATATAGTACTTTATATACATATTTTGTTAATTCACTAATTTAAAAAGTTGCCATTTTAAAGCATTTTTGTACCTATTCTCTTTTTTCCCTATCATAGGTGTAATGTAGATAAGATTAGCATTATTCCGATTTTATAGCTATTGAAAATTGAACTCTAAGTCAAATCAAGATAAACAGATGTGCTTTTTTTGGGAAATTCTTAAAAGGAAATGACTACTAGTTCCCCAGTATTTCTGGAGGAAAAAGCATAAACTGGGCTATCTAAGTCATGGCATTTTAAAGGATTTGGAGGTGTGCATCTTCCATTATGCTCTGGTTTGGGATGAGAGAGGCCGGTGGCCTATCCATAGATACTTTTTTTCAATCTGGATCACTGGCTAACTCATATCAATGGCAGGGTCCTGTTCTTGCCCCCTGCCCCCACCCCCTTAATCTCAAATCCATGTAGACAAAGGTGGTTGGAGATTTATTTATTTTTTTAAAGATTTTATTTATTTATTTGACAGAGAGAGATCACAAGTAGGCAGAGAGTCAGGCAGAGAGAGAGAGAGAGAGGGAAGCAGGCTCCCTGCTGGGCAGAGAGCCCGATGCGGGACTTGTTCCCAGGACCTTGAGATCATGACCTCAGCTGAAAGCAGCAGCTTAACCCACTGAGCCACCCAGGTGCCCCGGTCGGACATTTATTATTTAGGGAACATATGTCATTGACTGTTTGGAACCTACATAAATAAACTTTGGATTGGTCACCCATATGAGAAGCAGAAAAAGTAAATTGCAATAAAATGAGCAAATATTTGCTGAACAAAAGAGTGGATTTGGTGTAATATAAGTAACAACAAAAACTTTGAATGTCTTATTTCTTAAACCCAAGAGGAGAAAACACACTTTGTAGCACGTCTGGTGTAACTCAAAGTAACCGTCTAGGCCACGTTACTGAGTGCTGGGGAGAGCAGAACTCTTTTTCGATGTTAATTAATTAATCAACTTATTCAAACAAGCATCGGTTCATTGATTAAATGCTTACAAGGTGTCCAGCATGATGTGTGCTCCCAGGGATGCAGGGTATGTGACCTACAGCCCTGATTGCGTGGGTCCTGCCTTTCTCAGTCCCCGTACATAACATCCCCAGAGATCAGTTCTTCATCATGAAGCTTTGCAGAAAGAACGGCATCAAAATTAATTTTCAAAGATAAAAATTACTAAAAGAACCTGTTTAAAGCTGGACTTTGAATCAAATGATTTCTCTGAAGTGAAATAGTTCCAGTATCCTAATTTTTCCCGGCATAATTTTAAAGATTAACGCTCTTTCTCCTCCCCACCCCCAAAGAGATCATTTGCAAAGATTTATGTCTATCATATTCAGGAGCAGCTATGAGCAGGGGTGGATATTTTTTACATAAGTGTAATTATATGTAAGTGCTATAATTTAATTACCACGATTCCATCCCTATTGATTTCAGATACTCATCTGGAGCCTACAGATATGGTTGTGTGAAGCTGACAGATAGCATCATCTGTTTGAATGCCCATGGACACCGTAGGAAGACAAAAAGGATCATTCATTAAAGAATATCAAGGAATTTTGTTCTAGGAGACATTAAGGTAACTGTTTCACATTAAGGGCCAGATTTTCAGGTAGAGGGCAGAATGAAACATGCTCCTAGAATGTTATTCATGCAACACCTAGGAAAAATGGATACAAAGGGGCAAAATGTATGTGTACAATTTAAATATAAAGGTGCAAATTGATACATAGAATTAAAGACTAGGTGGAAATTTGCCATCATCAACAATTCAAGTGAATGGGAGAGTAGTAGATAAGAAATTAAAAATTCAAATCAATGTGAACACTTTAATTCTATCCAGGCCTCCAGAAAGCAGAATGTAAACCATGAGTTGATTAAATCCTAAGACTTCTCATAATATTCTGTACCTTGGAAAAAGTGGTCCTGGGTAAAACCAAGGGAGAAAACTCCTCAGGAAAGAGGTCCCTTTTACAACTGCAGGACATCAGCCCCAGCAGGAAGGTCTTCTGAGCCTGCCCTCCTGCATGGCAGGTGTGTTTCAAGATCAGTTCCCTGGGCTTACAGTGACTCCAGGCTGGGTGGAAAGTACAACTCCAGAGAGATGTACTCTCTGGCTGGTCATCTGTCTCTCAAGACACAGTTTAAATTCCAGAAGTGCAGGATTTTATTTGATAGAGTCACTGCTACATCCTCAAGGTCCAAATAAAATAAAAATATATTAAAGATAATTAATCATTTAGTTGGTGAATAAAATAAAAGAAAAATATATAAAACCTATAATAAGAACTCTGTTGAGGAAAAAAATCAAGAAATAGCAACAAATATCTCTGTTCTTCCCATCATGGCAGAATTTAATAAAAGTCTGAACTCAATAAAAAGAACTCCACAAGTAAGTTGATAAAAGACATGAATGAAGAAGCCAAAGTACATCATATAGTCAATGTGATGGTTTCCATACTGGGTAATAAACACCACACTGTGCAATTTTGTGTAACAGTCTCGTGAGTACAGAAGAATTTTAGCCACAGTCAACAGATGTTGAGACACTGAACTGAGTTGTAGCAATAAATTATTGATGCATGTTTTGGAAGGTGTTCTCAAAAATTGTAACATTTAATTAAACTAGTAAAACTTTCCCTTAAAATTTATAGTTTTATTATTAGATTACTGTTGGGTTTTTAATATTCATCTTTGTTAATTTTATCTTGAATTCACACATGAGGCATTCTGGATCAGAGACAGATTTCTGATTAAATGCCTCACAGGAAATAATAAGTCTGATGGCCCCCTTTTGCCCCTAATTTTTACCTCTAAGGCAACACAAAAACTGATGAGAATTCTTCCCACACAAACTGCCAGTGTGTGAGTGTGGTGGTTGGTTTTATGTGACAACTTGGCTAGGCTGTAGTACCCAGTTTTTCAATCAAACCCAGACCCAGGCATTGCTGTGAAGTTATTTTTCAGCCAGCTTTAAGTAAGGGGGCTCACCCCTGATAATGCACTTGCATATCATCCAGTCAGAGGAAAGGATTGACCAGTAAAACTGAGGTTCCTCTGAAGAAGAAATCCTGCTTGCACTACAGCCTCACTCTGCGTGAATTACCTACCTGCTGCCTGACTTGAAGGTTCCTCATTGGATAGGCAGCTCCCACGATTGTGTAAGCCTCATTCTTGCTCTCTCTGTCTTTATTTATAGTACACACACACACACACACACACACACACTGCTAGTTCTGGATTTCTGGTAGTTCCCCAACTGAGACACAATTTGGTACCAAGAGTGGGGTACTGCTATAACAAATACTTAAACATATTGAAAGCCTGTGGGATTGGATAATGTTTAGAAGGTAAAAAATTATTTTTTTAATAATAAAATTATTTTATTAGGGGAGTAACAGGAAAAGCACAAATTCCCTTGAAGAGACTGTTGGTAGAAATAAGGATGTTAAAGGCAATTCTGAGAGCTCAGAAGGAAGTAGGAGCATGGTAGAGACAGCTTCTGTTTCTTCGGAGAATATACATTTATATGTATTATTTACATATTAACACATGTTTCGGGAACACAATGTTGGACACAGTGGATGTCACCTTCTAATATACTATATAACTCATTTGTTTACTATGTGTATTATTTACAGTCTGTCTTCCCAACTAGAATTTAAGCTCCAGGAAGGCAGGAACCTGTGTCTACAACAGCACTTGGCTTCTGGTGGTCATACAATAAATATTAATTTAAAGTAAACAGAAGAAACAAATAGCTCAACTTTTCTCAAAAACCAACAACCATATCAGAAGGTAAAGAAGTTTATCTTAGTTGTGAATTGACAGATCATTTGAAAGTAACTAGTTTGTACAACTTTTTGAAAGGCACTTGAACAAATTGTAAGTTGACTTCAACTTCTATGATTTGATTTTTAGAGGAGATAATTATGTAAGTGTGGAAAGATGTTTGCATGAGAATTATTGTCACAATGCCATTTATGATAGCGAATATTTAGAGCAAAAATTAACCATTAGGATACTGTCATATAAGGTATAGTACAGGGACACAAAGTAATATTATAAAACAATTATAAATATGATATCTTGAACCAAAGCAGTGACAACAGAAGTGGTCAGACAACCAAGATTTCTTAGATATTGGTCATGTGTTATGAGAAAATGAGAATAGTCAGAGGTGACTCCAAGATGTTTGATCTGGGTAATTGGTAGGTAAACCTGACATCAAAAGACAAGAGGGAGTTTGACAGCAGGTATTTCAGTTGGACATATTAGAATTTCAGTATGGACATGTTAAATTTGACATTTCTAGCAGTCATCTGTTGTGGGTTTAATTTTGCTTAAAATTAATACATTTATTTATTTTGATTGAAATAAAAGATATAGTCCTAACCTCTGGTACCTGCTAATGCAATCTTATTTGGAAATGGGGCCTTTTAAGAGGTAATCAAGTTAAGAAAAGGTCACTAGGGTGGGCCCTAAGCCAATGTGGCTAGAGTCAATATAAGAAGTGAAGGGCACAGACACAGAGGAAGATTGTGATGATGGAGACATAGACTGTGGTAAACCAAAGAATTTCAGCGGAGCCACAGACCATATTCTCCCCAGGAGCCTTCAGCTGGAGTGCTCCCTACCTCAATTTCAAACCTTCCTTTCCTAGAATCATGAGGGCATATTTCTATTGTTCTAAGCCACAGTTTTATTACAGTAACTCTAGGAAACCAGCACAGTGAAGAACAAGAATAATAGGATATTCCTGTTCTTTAAGTGAGAAGAGGTAACTACTCTTGTCCATTCCAGGAGGTCCTGTCCATACCCCAGTTCTTTGGTGAGTAAAAAACCTCTCCATTAACCAGCAACCCTATGTATGCAGGGTCTTACCATGTAAAGATGTCTCCAGTGTGCTGGGCTTAATTCACTCTGGACAAATGTCACTATTGGGCAGTCACTATTTGACATCTTGAAAGATAAGAGAACTTTTATTATCTTTGTGGATCAGAGCAATTAGCCAGACCCATGACTATAGATGAAATTCTTAGGGTATTTGAAGAATGTCAGGAACACTGGGAAACTCAGCTAAGTTTTATCTTTCCACAATTACAAATGACTAATATTGGCCATAAAAATGAGAATAAGTAACTTTTAAAAGACTGAAATGATACAAATTATTTTCTCTGATCAAAACAGAATTGAACCAGAAACTAACAACAAAAAGTTATGTGAAAAATCCCTAAGTATTTGCAGATTAAATAACACACATCAGAATAATTTATGGGCCAAAGAAGAAATCACAAGGTAAATGAAAAAATAGTTTAAGCTGAATTAAATAAAAACCAACATTTCAAAATGAGGTTTGCAGTTGCAACAACACTCTGAGAAAAATGTATGGTACTAAATGTTCGTGTTATAAAAGAAGAAACTCAAATCAATTATCTGAGCTTCCACATTAAGATAAACCTTAACTAACCTTACTGTGGTGATCATTTCAATATATATACATGTATCAAGTCACCAGGTCAGACAATTAAGCTTACACAATATAATATGTCAATTATAACTCAAGAAAGCTGAAAAAAGAAAGAAGGACAAATTAAACCTTATGTAAACAGAAGTGGGGAAATTATAAAGAGAAAAGATAATTAAATTTGACAGTGGACCAACAAATCAATAAAAATAAAGTCTGTTTCTATGAAAAGAAAATTGAAACATATTCATTCACAATAAACCAGACAAAATGGAACTAAGACACAAATTACAATGTTATGAATGAAAAAAGGGGCATTACTACAAACACTACAGGAATTGCATAATAATAATAACATCAATAACAAGACAATGTCAGAGATACAGGAGAGGACATTGCTAGATATCCTACATTTAGGATAAGAGTAAAAAAAGAATAATAAGATAAAAATTATGAAAAACTTTATGCCGATAACGTTTCCAATTTAGGTGAAATGGATAAATACTTCAAAATATGCAGATTACCAAAAACTCACTCAAGAAGCAATGAATAATCTCAATGACTCTATATACACTAAGAAAATTTAATCTGTAATTAAACATATTTACCTTAAGTGCTTTTGGGTGGCTCAGTGGGTTAGGCCTCTGCCTTCATCTCAGGTCACGGTCTCAGGGTCCTGGGGTCAAGGACCGCATCCGGCTCTCTGCTCAGTGGGAACCTGCTCCTCCCACCCCTTCTCTGCCTGCTCTCTGGCTACTTGTGATCTCTCTCTTTCTCTGTCAAATAAATAAATAAAATCTTTTAAAAAATATTTACCTTTACAAAACTCCAGATCCAAATAGATTCACTGGCAAATTCAACCCAGCATTATGGTAAAAAATAATAATCCTCAAAAATATTGCAGAAAATAGAAGAGTAGGGAATACTTCTCTGTTCATTTTATGAGGTCAGCGTGAAGTTGATACCAAAACCAAATGAACAAAGTTATAAAAAAGAATTCTACAGCTCAACATACCTGAGGGATATGGATGGAAACATCATTAGCAAGATTTTAGCAATCCAATCCAACATTACAGAGTGTTGTTGCAACTGCAAACCTCAGGGAAATACATCATGAAAGAGCTTCACATTTAAAGACCAGAACTTCTGCACGGGGATGTGATGAATGGGAAAGAAGGTTTCTCCCAAACTTACAATGAAAAAAATCCAAACTAACTTCAAATTCATAAATTTCTTTTTAATCCATTGGAGAAATAAAGATACAGAGCAGACAACTTACCCAAAATGGAAGGAGAAATGGACACCTTCAAGAAGAAAGATTTGTTACTTGCTTACCTGGGAGAGTTGTAATCACACATTGGGAGGAATGAAGAATGTAGACAATAATGGGAAATAAGCTGTTTTAAGGTTGTTACCTACATGCAAAGAGTAATAGTATTTGAAAATAGATTCCGGTGAGTTGACAAACACATTAAAAAAAAAAAAAGAAGAAGAAAGAAAGATATAAATAGTAAGTCAGTAGGGGAGATAAGAAGAATCATAAAAACTTTTTAGTTAACCCAAAAAAAGGAAGAAAAGTTGGGAATAAGGAAACAAAGAAGTATGGAAGAAGTAGAAAACAACTATTAAGTTGGCAGATTTTAACCTAACCCATCACTTTAAATGGGGATGACCTGCTCCAGTCCAGACAAGACAGCATAAACTCATTTCTCTATGCTTTCCTGCTAAAGCCTGGAAATGGTGCAAGAAGCGACCAAAGGAAAGTTCCGTGAAGTGAATAGCTAATACAGTCTGGCTAAGGATGAGAGGACTGCAGGGATAACAGAGAAGCAAGGCATCTTAGGACACCCACACTACAGAGAAAGAGGACCCAGTCCAGGGTTCTCCAGCCTCCCGACTAATGACAGGTGGGGCCCAGGGAAGGTCCTTTCTCCCTGGAGTCTTGAGCATCAGAGCCTTGCGAGACCCCTGCAGAGAATGAAATGGCAGCTACGCACTGGTGGGAAGCCACATATCCCATAAAGTGTCTAGAACTGATAAAGAACTCTCAAACTCAGTAGTCACACACACACACAAACTCAATTAGAAAATGGGCAAAACCTGTGAAGAGACATTTTACGGAGGAGAATAGACAGATGGCAAATAAGCACATGAAAAGATGCTCAACATCATTAGCCATCAGGGAAATGCAAATTAAAACCTCAATGAGATATCGCTACACACCTATCAAAATGGATAAAATAAAAAATAGTGACATTAGCAAATGTTGGCAAGGAGAAGCTGGATCATTCCTGCATTGCTGGTCGTATGTAAAGTGATACAACCTCTACAGAAAACAGTTTGCCAGTTGCTTTTAAAACATGAAACTGGTGTGAGGTGATATCTCATTGTGGTTTTGATTTGTATTTCCCTGATGCCGAGTGACGTGGAGCACTTTTTCATGTGTCTGTTGGCCATCTGGATGTCTTCTTTGCAGAAATGTCTGTTCATGTCCTCTGCCCATTTCTTGATTGGATTGTTTGTTCTTTGGGTGTTGAGTTTGCTAAGTTCCTTATAGATTTTGGATACTAGCCCTTTATCTGATATGTCGTTTGCAAATATCTTCTCCCATTCTGTCAGTTGTCTTTTGGTTTTGTTCACTGTTTCCTTTGCGGTGCAAAAGCTTTTGATCTTGATGAAATCCCAATAGTTCATTTTTGCCCTTGCTTCCCTTGCCTTTGCCGTTGTTCCTAGGAAGATGTTGCTGCGGCTGAGGTCGAAGAGGTTGCTGCCTGCGTTCTCCTCAAGGATTTTGATGGATTCCTTTCTCACATTGAGGTCCTTCATCCATTTGGAGTCTATTTTCGTGTGTGGTGTAAGGAAGTGGTCCAATTTCATTTTTCTGCATGTGGCTGTCCAATTTTCCCAGCACCATTTATTGAAGAGGCTGTCTTTTTTCCATTGGACATTCTTTCCTGCTTTGTCGAAGATTAGTTGACCATAGAGTTGAGGGTCGATTTCTGGGCTCTCTATTCTGTTCCACTGATCTATGTGTCTGTTTTTGTGCCAGTACCATGCTGTCTTGATGATGACAGCTTTGTAATAGAGCTTGAAGTCCGGAATTGTGATGCCACCAACTTTGGCTTTGTTCTTCAATATTCCTTTGGCTATTCGAGGTCTTTTCTGGTTCCATATAAATTTTAGGATCATTTGTTCCATTTCTTTGAAAAAAATGGATGGTATTTTGATAGGGATTGCATTAAATGTGTAGATTGCTTTAGGTAGCATAGACATTTTCACAATATTTATTCTTCCAATCCAGGAGCATGGTTTCATTTCTTTTGATGGCTGCATAGTATTCCATTGTGTATATATACCACATCTTCTTTATCCATTCATCTGTTGATGGACATCTAGGTTCTTTCCATAGTCTGGCTATTGTAGACATTGCTGCTATAAACATTCGGGTACACGTGCCCCTTCGGATCACTATGTTTGTATCTTTAGGGTAAATACCCAGTAGTGCAATTGCTGGGTCATAGGGTAGTTCTATTTTCAACATTTTGAGGAACCTCCATGCTGTTTTCCAGAGTGGTTGCACCAGCTTGCATTCCCACCAACAGTGGAGGGGGGTTCCCCTTTCTCCACATCCTCTCCAGCATCTGTCATTTCCTGACTTGTTAATTTTAGCCATTCTGACTGGTGATCCGAAGGGGCACGTGTACCCGAATGTTTATAGCAGCAATGTCTACAATAGCCAGACTATGGAAAGAACCTAGATGTCCATCAACAGATGAATGGATAAAGAAGATGTGGTATATATACACAATGGAATACTATGCAGCCATCAAAAGAAATGAAATCATGCCATTTGCGACGACGTGGATGGAACTAGAGCGTATCATGCTTAGTGAAATAAGTCAATCGGAGAAAGACAACTATCATATGATCTCCCTGATATGAGGACATGGAGAAGCAACATGGGGGGGTAGGGGGATAGGAGAAGAGTAAATGAAACAAGATGGGATTGGGAGGGAGACAAACCATAAATGACTCTTAATCTCACAAAACAAACTGGGGGTTGCTGGGGGGAGGTGGGATTGGGAGAGGGGGAGCGGGCTATGGACATTGGGGAGGGGAGGCGAACCATAAGAGACTATGGACTCTGAAAAACAACCTGAGGGTTTTGAAGGGTCAGGGGTGGGAGGTTGGGGGAACAGGTGGTGGGTAATGGGGAGGGCACATTTTGCATGGAGCACTGGGTGTTGTGCAAAAAGAATGAATACTGTTACACTGAAAAAAATAAATAAAATGAAAATTAAAAAAAAAAAACAAAAAAAAAAAAACATGAAACTACCACGAAAGCCGCAGTTGCACTCTTGGGGATTTATTCCAGAAAAATGAAATCTTAGGCTCACACGAAAACTTGTACGTGAATGTTCATAGCAGCTTTATTAGAGTAGCTGAAAACTGACAACAACCCAGATGTCATTCAGTGGTCGAACAGTTGAGCAAACCACAGGACGGGCGGAGCATGGAGGACCACGCAGCCGCGCGAGAGAGTGAGCTGTTGGTGTGCATGACTTAGGTGAAACTGAAAGGAATTATACTCACTGGGGAAAAAACCAATCTCAAAAGCTTATGTGCCATATGACTGACTCCTTTTATGGAGCTTTCTTGGAATGACAATATTCCAGAGATGAGACCAGATTGGCTGTTGCCGAGGATTCCGGATGAGGTGGGGAAGCAGGAGAAATCCTGAGTGGGGGGGAACAAGCATGGTGGTAGAAGGGACGCATGAGGCATCCTTGTAGCCGGGACACAGCTCAGCGTCTTGCCCGTGATGCTGTGTACATGCAGGCCGCATGTCTGATAAAATTGCGTACAAGGAATATGCAAACCACAATTGCATACCAGGTGTGTGAGTCCTATTAAGACTAGGAGAATCGGATTAAGATTACTAGACTGTTTCACTATCAATGTGAATACTTTATAGTATTGTGTTACAGCCTGGCAAAAAAACCTCTCCTGCTTTAGAGGATGGTAACACATCATGACCTAAAAGGATTCACCCCCAAAAAGTAGTGCTGTTTGGACCTTCAAGTATTACCAAATATGAGTAACATTAAAATGTCAATGTAATGTACCAACACGGTACGTTGTACCAACACACCAAAAGAAAACTGGCATGATTATCTCAGTAGATGCACAAAAAGCTGTCAACATCCACTTATTATAAAAACCCTCAGAAAAGTAAGAATAGAGGAGAAATCCCTTAATTTGATAAAGGACATCTACACAAACTCTGACAATAACAGGAAAACTCAGGACTAAGTGGAGAGAGAACAATAGTAGGACACAAACTACAAGGTCAGCATACAAAAATCAATGTTATTTCTATAAAAAATCAATAAACAACTGGGAATATTAATTTAGAGAAGAGTATCATTTATAATATCTCTACTCTGAACAGAATATTTAGGTTATAAGCATAACAAAATTATGTGTAGGAAATAAATTGTGAAAACTGAAAAAAAAAATGTTCTCG
Organism: Meles meles; assembly: GCF_922984935.1. Classification (NCBI taxonomy): domain Eukaryota; kingdom Metazoa; phylum Chordata; class Mammalia; order Carnivora; family Mustelidae; genus Meles; species Meles meles. The sequence goes on along the minus strand of NC_060077.1, from coordinate 93,212,593 downwards.
ATAAGGAACGAAGACCCTAAAACAGAAGGAAAAGACCATGTTCACACTTCGGAAGATGCAACACAGTCACCGTGTCACCGTGTGAACTCTCTGCAAAGTGATGTACAGCAGGTTCGTTGCAACCACCAACAAAATCCAAGCGGGGATTCTTTGTAGATATTTACCAGCGGATTCTAAAGTGTGGGTGGAAATGTAAAGGAGCGAGAATGGCTCAAGTATTTTGAAAAAGAGCCAACTGGGAGGCTCGCATTTCTGATATTAAGGTGTGCTCTAAAGCTGCAGTCATAAAAACAGCATAGAATTGATAAAGCAGGGGCACCTGGGTGGCTCAGTGGGTTAAAGCCTCTGCCTTTCGCTCAGGTCATGATCTCAGGGTCCTGGATCGAGCCCCGCATCGGGCTCTCTGCTTGGCAGGAAGCCTGCTTCCTCCTCTCTCTCTCTCTCTCTGTCTCTGCCTGCCTCTCTCCCTACTTGTGATCTCTATCTGTCAAATAAATAAATAAAATCTTTAAAAAAAAAAAAAAGAATTGATAAAGCAACACAGACCCGGGCAGGAGAACGGAAGTGTAAGTAGCCCCACCCAGACGTGGTCTACTGATTCCGACAAAGACACAAAGACAGTTCAGTGGAGAAGGACAGTTTTCCTCCCAAGGTTGCTGAGACATTTGTACCTCTAAATACACGGAAATGAGCATCAACCTTAACCTTACACTTTAAACAAATTAACTCAGAATGGACCATAGGTCTAAATATAAAGCATAAAATTATGTACTTTGAGAATAATCCATTAAAGAAACTCTTTATAACCACGATGTAGGCAGAGTTTTAATATGACACCCCAAGCAGGATACCATAAGAGAAAAATCGTCTGTAAATTGAATTCCCCAATATTCAAAATTAAAAACTTTTGCACTGAAAAGAACACCATAAAGAGAGACCGAGAAGGAAGTCACACCTGGGAAGCAATATTTGCAAGTTTCAGAGTCAATCCAAACTTCTCCTTAACCTTGGGGATTGTGTGGGAAATTGCTTTTTAACCTGTGGCATTTTATATTTCAACAGACAGAAATTTTTTAAAGTGGAGGTGTTTTCATTATCCCATCAACACGCATCATCCCAACACCATGTTTTCACAGCGGTCTTCAAAGCAGGTTTCAGATGGCAAAAATCATTGTTTTATTTTATTTTTAAAAATTGCGTTCAGCCCTTCTGAGTATAGTGGTGTGATAAAACTGAAATAGAATGGGTACCATTGGATGGGTTTTTGCCACTAATGCAGTGGGAAATGGCTGGAAAAAATAAGCATCATTGGAGACAGATGCATTCATGTTTTGAGGCAATAAAGTGTAACAAAACCCGGAAATGGACACTCATAATAAAACCTGAGGGAATCCCAGCAATTCGGTCCCTTTCTTCACTAAGAAATAACTTTCGTAGTTGGTTGTTATTTGAAGATATGTGTCTGTTTTTTGTTTTTTGTTTTCCCTCCCTTCATTTTGATTTGGTTGTAGCCGGCGCAGTGTTCTACTGTGTGAAGGATACGTATTTAAAGAAATGACCCACACTGGTGTTATATTTATTACCTCGTAATATGGCTGTTGAAGTTCTGATGTTCACACTCTAAAGAGCTCACTGGGAAGATTTCTGCCTGTCCCAGAAATATGAGTGGACCAAAAGCTATCCACAGGAACCTGGCAATGTGAGACGCCAAGACACGGGAGGCAACAGATGTCTTCTTTTTTATGAAATTCCTTCTTTATCTATCCTTTCCAGTGAAGTTCGGAATGCTTACGCAAAGTGGTGGTTTGGTTAAAAACTTCATTTGGCCTGGTGGTGCCATCACCTTGGAGGTCATCATGCTGTTGGGTTTGCATTCAATGAGGCAATGTACCTGTCGTGTGAGAAGGTGGGAACTTCCACGCTAGGACTTTGATTGGCGGCTAGAGCCTCTGCTGGTTGCTGTAATTGTCCCTGAAACTCCAAAATTAATATAGATTCTTGTGATAAAGGAAAGGTGGGGATACATGCTTATGGAAACTGACAGCCCCCACAATGCCATTAAATACAATTTAATAGGGGAGACCTGTTGCAATATCACTCCATTAACTAAACATTGATATTTAGAAAATACTACGGGACCAATTGATGTTCAGGTAGGCTGCTAGGAATTGTTGGCAGAGATAACTCTTCAAGTGGTTAAAGGGGAAAGTTAAAAATGAGGACAATTTTAAGACTATTCTGCCTCTCTAAAATATAAGGGTAGATGATAGCTCACACGGAGCATCCTTCGCCGATAATTAGAAGGTCATCAGGTTTTCTGTTCTTTAGTTCTGTGCTCTGCTGAGTGAGAGGAGAGGACAGCAGCAACCACAGTAAAGAGCCATTTTCAGCAATTGTGACTCAAATGGGAGCCCAACGGCCCCATGAGCATGCAGTCAGACAAAGCCCCGTCTGCCCGCCTTCTCTCTCACTGCTCATTGCCATCACCTTCCCAGAACACTGTTTCACCTTGGCCTCTTTTTCCTTCTGTTTCTAAAAGAAGTGCCTCTGTCTTCCCAGGAAGAGCAAGGACTGAAGTTCCTGGTAGAGAGACAGTTTAAAGATCTCCCGGCTTCAAACACCAGCTGGATGTGCATTGAATTATGAATTCCAAAATTAACTAACTCCAGAACTGGCTGGTTGACTAAGTAGCCTCTGGACCCTCTGAGTACTCCCTGGAGTCCGAGTGCTTCCAGAAATAGGTGGTTGTGTCAGTATCTGGGGCAGGTGCATGCCATTCTTCTGCCATTTTGACAGCCTTGTTTATTTCATATCAGCCAGACACCTGATCTTGACCCTAAGTTGTCCTTGCAATTGGGAAGTCAAAAAAGCTATTTACCTTACAAAGAAGTTAAGAAGTTACTGGTTGAAACTGTAACAGCCACCAACAAATTATTTTTAAAGCTATGCACACATCATTGTTATTCAGATTCTTGGTCTAAATAACTATCAGATTTTCCCCTTAGGAATCATAAAAAACAACCTCTGTGTTTGAAGTTTTCTTACATCTCAATTATGGCAACACCTTATTTCCTTTCCTTTATAAAGACTTAATTATTAGAAACTTTCAGAGGAAAATGTATTTTTAAAAACAAAAGAAAATAACATTTAAAACTATATTTTCCTATAAAAATGCATGAAGTTTTTTTTTTCTCTTTTTATTTGCTTAATAAAGTCCTGTGACAACGATTTCAATCCTGAAAAGTAACCCTGGTTGGAATAAGGACGTTACTTAGCACAATATAAACAACCAATATTTGGGGTGTTTCTCAAAGTGTATTTCTTTTTATTCTTGAAATCATATGTGTATGTAGCAAAAAAACAATTCCAATAATATGGTAAGTAACCACATTAAAAATAAATAATTCATTTGTTCTATTTCCAGTTCCAATTCTTATTGTTCATTCATAATATTAAAATATTATACTTTTTAAAAAGATTTAATTATTTGAGAGAGTGAGAAAGCAGGGGGAGGGGCAGAGAGAGAGGGAGACAAGCAGACTCCCTGCTGAGTACAGACCCAACAGGGAGCTAGGTCCCAGTGTCCTGGGATCATGATCTGAGTCAAAACTGAGAGCTGAATGCTTAACTGACTGGGCCAGCTAGGCACCCCTATTCTTTTTTTTTTCTTTTTTAACATCGTATTCTTAATTATTCTGGTGGCTAACACACTAATTTATGTTTTATCCTATCGTGGACTGTTCATGTCCCCCTGGAAATTTGTATGTTAAATGCCTAAACCCCAATGTGATTGTATTTCGAGGCAGGGTCCAGAAATTCTAAGCTGTCCCTAATTCCTTCACCTCCAAATTTAGTGGACTCTCCCATTACATTTTTATTTAGTTATTATAATTTTTATTATCTTCTCATCTGTCCATGGGCTCTTTCAAAAAATTGAAGAAGGCAATATTAAACCTCATTGTTAGAACTCTATAATATTGTTTATTTCAAAACCAGATAGTTTGGACTGGTGAAGAAAAAATGTGAGCCTATTTCACTAAATCTGTGCCCCTTGAAAAAGGATGTTTAAAACATCAAGGTCAAATTGATTTCTTTTCCTACATGTCATTAGTTGTTTAAGGCATGCCATTTTTCATTTTATGGAAAGTACCTGCATGGCACTTAATACACATCGGCACCATTCTAAGAAGTGTACACGTGTTAACTCATGAAAGGCTGTTATTAACCCTGTCTTGCAGATGAAAAAACAAGAGACACAGAGAAAATAAGTAACTTATCTAAGATGATGTAGTTAACCATCAGAGCTGGAATTCATACATAAACACACTGGCTTCAAAGTCTGAGCTTTTATCCATCATACTATTATCAGGACCATTCTTTCTCCTATGGCTTTTTGTAGCATTTTGAGACAGGGAAACTGAAGGGTTCCATGAAAATCTGCTTTTTGCTGCCTTTCCTGCTTCTATTCTTGCCAGGACCGGTACCCTCTCCTTACACATGCCTTAATGTATATCCTCTTCATAAGGGCAAGGAGTTCATGATATCTTTGGGGACTTCTATCATGATAGATAACAGCTAAGCAATGACTGGGGGGAGGTCATCATGTGTATATTCCAGACTACTGGAGTTAGACATCTGGACACCAGGGAATAAGGTGACTTATGATGGACACCTGTTCTGACCAGTTCCTGGATGCTTGAGAGGACACATGTGCCACCCCACAATTGTCAGTAAAAACCCCAGGTTCCACACAAAGATGAGACTCATGCTCCTTTTCCTTTTATTTTTTATTTAAATTCAATTAGCCAACATAGAGTATATCATTAGTTTTTGATGTCATGTTCAATAATTCGTTAGTTGTGTAACACCCAGTGCTCATCACATCACATGCACTTCTTCATGCCCATCACCCAGTTACCCTGCTCCCTACCCACCTCCCCTCCAGCAATCCTCAGTTTGTTTCCTGGAGTTAAGAGTCTCTCATGGTTTGTCTCCCTCTCTGATTTTCTACCATTCAGCTTCCCCTCCCTTCCCCTATGGTCCTCTGCACTATTCTTTATATTCCAGAATATGAGTGAAATCATATGATAGTTGTCCTTCTCTGATTGACTGATTTCACTTAGCATAATACCCTCCAGTTCCATCCATGTTGATGTGTAAATGGTAGATATTCATCCTTTCTGATGGCTGAGTAAGATTCCATTGTATATATGAACCACATCTTTTTATCCATTCATCTGTTGTTGGACATCTCAGCTCCTTCCATAGTTTGGCGACTGTGGCCATTGCTGCTATGAATATTGCGGTGTCCCCTCTTTTCACTACATCTCTATCTTTGGGTCAAATACCCAGTAGTGCAATTACAGGATCACAGGACATCTCTATTTTTAACTTCTTGAGGAAACTCCATATTGTTTCACAGTTTTATTAGTTTTAAAAACCAACACCACAATCAATATACGAACATTTCTTTATTCCTAAAACTTCCCTTGTGAACATTTGTGATGACCGATCACTAGGGCCCCAATCCCTGGGAAAAACTGTTCTATTTCTATAGTTTAAATTTTGCAGAATGTCATTTAATATGTAGCCTTTTGGGTCTGGCTTCTTTCACATTTCAAATGCATTTAAGACTTGTCCTTATTGTAGTGTTAGTAGTTTGTTATTTACTCCTGGCTAGTACTTCATTTTAGATGTTCCACAGTTTGGTTACCCATTCATCAGTTAAAAGATATTTGGGGAGATGAGAGACTATGGACTCTCAAAAACAACCAGAGGGTTTTGAAGGGGCGGGGGGGGTGGGAGGTTGAGGAACCAGGTGGTGGGTAATAGGGAGGGCACGTACTGCATGGAGCATTGGGGATGATGCCAAAATAATGAACACTGTTATGCTGTAAACAAACAAACAAACAAACAAAAGATATTTGGATTGTCTCCTGTTCAAGTGGTTATGAATAATTCTGCTCTAGACATTTGTGTACAGGTATTCATATGAACATTAAGTCTTCTTTCCTTGGGGATAAGATCTAGGACTAGGATTTGTGCATTATAAGGTAATCTTATGTCTAACTGCCTAAGAAACTGTCAGATTGTTTTCTGAGTGGCTGTAGGTTCCCATCAGCAATGCATGAAATTTGTGAATTTTCAGTTTGTTCAGGTTTTTCGTGCTGTAACATTGGAGGTGCTGTGATGACTTAGAAGCCCTTACATCTTGATGCTGAAATCAGAAATCTATTCACAATTTTGTATTCTCTGTTCCTTCTTTCAGTCTCTAAGTCTATTCTTTCTGTACTTTGTAACCCTGTTGTTAGATGTGTTGCCCTTTAGGATTGTTATTTATTTATTTATTTTGGTAAATTGGCTCTTTTATCATTATCTATTGTGCTCCTTTACGCAAGAAATCTTCCCTTTTTTGACGTTTACTTCATACAATATTAAGAAAACCACACTTTCTTTTCATTAGTGTCAAGAAGGAATAACTTTTTCATGTTCTTTAACTTTAACCTATCTGTAGCCTTGTATTTAAAGTAGATACCTGAAGACCACGTATAGTTGACTATTTCTTTTTTATTCGATCTGAGACTATCTATCTTTAATTGGTATATTTAGTCCACTTACATTTAATATAGTTATTAAATAACTATATGCGGATAAAAATCTACCAGTTTACAGCTGGCATTTACAGCTTTCCCCCAATGCTTTCAAAATCACATTTATTGACTTCTGGCTGGCAGAGCTCTTGGCCGTTCTTGATCTTCAGCAGACTCTGTGTGCCTGAGTCTGAGGGGTCCTGCTTCCTGTTGTTTCTGACCTTCCTCCTCTTGCAGCCAATCTCTGCCTGTGCCTCTGTTGGTTTTTCTTTATTTAAGAGAGGATTTCCTGCCTTTCATAACCCATTTGTTTTACCTGTTTATTAGAATATGACCTAATACAACAAGATGCATGAATTTAAAACTAGAACTTGATAAATTGTATACATAGACATAGATAGATAGATAGATAGATAGATGATAGATAGATAGATGATAGATACACATCTACATAGCCCCACCGATATTAAGGCTTAGAACATTCCAGTACCCTTCTGCCCTTTCTCAATCAATAACCTCCCAAGACCCCCACTCTTCAGATTTAAAAAATCAGAAAATAGTTTTGTCTGTTACCAACTCCCTATAAATGACATCATCAGTTTATATACTTCTTCAATGAGATTCTTTCACCGAACATCATCATGTCTGTGAGATGTTTCTACATGTTTCTGTTGGACACTACCTAGGCACGGATTTCTTGAGTTGGAATGTAGGCACACATTTAGTTTTAGTTTCTACTGCCTAATATTTCCTAAAGTTTTTGTAACAGTGTATACTCTCACCAGAAATATATGAGAATTCCACTTGCTCCATATCCTTGCCCAGACTTTGTACTATAGTAGCATCTCATTGTTCTACCTTGCATTCTCAAGATGACTAAAGATAGCAAACACTGTAGTGTGAGCTCATTGAAATATTTTTCTTGTGAAGTGCCGTTTTTGGATAGATGTATTACAAATATATTCCCCCAGTCTGTGGCATGGCTTTTGACTCCATTAATGATGTCTTTTGTTAAATAAGAGGTCTTAATGTCAACAAAGTGTAATTTATCAACCTTTTTAAATAGTTAAGCCCTTTTTTGTGTTCTGTTTAAGAGATTTTTTCCCTATCTTAAAGTAATAAAACTATTCTTTTATGTTTTCTTCTTGAAGTTGTGTTTTTATACCTCAAGGATTTCAGTCTGTTTTTATATTATTTGTTGTGGCTTACTCCCTTTTATTCCAGCTTACATACTTCAAAGGTAGGCAGAAGGGTGATGTTTACTGCAGGCAGACCCTGAATTGCATAAAGCACGGTTTTCATGCAAAGGCACTTGCCATGTGATTGGTCACATGCTCTGTGATACAAAAGTTGTAGCAACATGGACGGGACTGGAAGAAATTATGCTGAGCGAAATAAGTCAAGCAGAGAGAGTCAAGTATCATATGGTCTCACTTATTTGTGGAGCATAACAAATAACATGGAGGACATGGGGAGATGGAGAGGAGAGGGAGTTGAGGGAAACTGGAAGGGGAGATGAACCATGAGAGACTATGGACTCTGAAAAACAACCAGAGGGTTATGAAGGGGCGGCAGGGGGGTGGGGGGGGTGTGGGAGGTTGAGGAACCAGGTGGTGGGTAATAGGGAGGGCACGTACTGCATGGAGCACTGGGTGTGATGCCAAAACAATGAACACTGTTATGCTGTAAATAAACAAATAAAAATAAATAAATTAAAAAAAAAGTTATGGCTATTATTCCAGAAGGCATGGAAATTTCACTGTTTTAGTTACTAGCAATTTTTTATAGTATAAGCTTAATTTCTATTCACTGTATATTCCATTTCTTTTATTTATATTTTTAAAGATTTTGTTTATTTATTTGAGAGAGAGATAGTGAGAGCAGGAACGCAAGCAGGGAGAGTGGCAGAAGGAGAAGCAGGCTTCCTGCTGAGCAGAGAGCCAAATGTGAGGCTTGAACCCAGGACCCTGGGATCATGACCTGAGCTGAAGGCAGACTCTCAATGACTGAGCCACCCAGGCGCCCCTATTTAATTACTTTTAGAAACTAATCTTTAAATTTTCATTCTTTCAAATTATTGCAAACTATGGGGTAAAGTAACATGACAAAATTTCCATATCAATTGGAAAACTATTCCCAAACATCTGTGAGATTTGAATACCTGATATTGGATGCCAAGCATCTAAATGACTAAATTTTTTACATTCATAGTAGATATTCAGTGCATCTAAGTTGACTATAAAGTACATGTTATCCAATGGTACACTGTAGCTGGGGGAGAGAAAAGAAAGAAAGAAAAAGAAAACTAATTTAGATTTGTAAATGGGACAAAGTATGAAGATTATAGGAAGGAGGTTTGGCACGTATCCCATGCTGAGTCTATCACATCTAGAATATGGCTTTCAGTCTGGAAATTTCATTTTACAACAGATCTGGTGAGATAATTAGAGAGGTTTAGAGGTGAAGATGTCTAGCCTGTAGGAGAGAGGCTTCAAAGAAGACATCTGAAATCTTCATGTGGTCTCTGTCCACAGGGCTCGTGGTCCCACAAGGAGGAACCTCTGAGTGTCTCGCCCGCGGTCCCACAAGGAGGAACCTCTGAGTGTCTCGCCCATGGAAGCGGCCCCTCCAGAGTGAGGCTCTCACCGAGGAGATTCAAGCAAAGGATGGAGGAGGATTCTGGTGGAAGGATCCTTATCTGGATTCTTCATTTGCTTCTTCTGAGTAGAAACACAGCCTCAAAGACAATACCCAGGACTCTGTTATTGAAGAGGGGCTGGACACTCTAGAACACCTGGGGGGTCTATAGGGAAGTGCTCTCCGTTCGAGGGGAGAGGTGTGGCGGCATGGGGAGAGGCAAGCTGAAGGGGGCAGCAGGAGGAACTCTCACACGGAGGGCAGCGGAGCTGAGGGCGAACTCCAGGGCCTGCCCGCTCCACCTCCACCAAGGGCTCTGGTACTTTCACAAGCACGTCCAGCTGTGGGCAGGACCTTTCACCCCATGTGGAAAAAGGGTCATGCAGGAGAAGCTTGCCTCCTCCCATCCTCTCAGGAGCAGGGAGATTCCTGCCAAGCAGGGGATGGCACAGAACTGGAGAGGCACTGCACAGGGTGGAGGGTTGCTGGTGACAGACTCAGCTGTCCCTCAACACCATCGTTCTTTAAAGGCGACTGAAACCCTGCCCCAAACCCGAAGGAATGACGGCTCTGCAATTAAACCTCACTAGACGCTCCGCATGTTGGGCTCTCCGAGAGCTAGGACTTGCTTCTCACAGTGGCTTGCCGACATGCCACCCTCAGGTGCCTAATAGCGGCACCATGAGCCATGTGCTCCGAGCAAGGGGGGTTTCTCCTCATTTGGAGAATGTGCTCTGGGCTATGTCAGAGGAAGCAACTTGAGAACTGTGCACGGGAATGTTTCTGAGAGCTGATCTGAACTCCACCACATTTTAAGCTCCAAGAGGGGTGTATGTTCCTCTTAAAAATATATCCAAGTTATGTGCTGGGCAATAAATTGTTAGGGATGAAAGTAGTGCGTGTGTTTTTCCCTCATGTTTTGCATCACTCCTGTGTATTTCCCAAGAAGAAACAGGACCACGGAGGGGTTTTTTCTCTCTCCCTCCTCTCCCTCTTGAATCAAGTACCTTGTATGAAACAAATCGTGACAACAACAAAGAGTGACAGTCTGACAGCCTAGTTGGGTGTTAATGGGCATGACAGGCAGCAAATCAGGAATCATGGCAGGTATCTTTATGAACAGCAATTTGTGCTCAGTTGAATAACCGCGAAACTCAGAAAATCCCGGGGAAAGAGAAAGAACAAAATCAAACAGATACGTTTCTATCCATCTCATACTGTCCTAAAGTAACTGACAAGTTGAAGGGTGGTGTTCAGAAGTTTTCCAGCACTTACTTGAATTCTACTTCTTGACACACCCAAGGGTTTAAAAATCAGACCAATAAAAAGGAAGCTAAAAAAGCGTTCTATTTTCTTCCTACAAGACTTGTACAATACACTGCCCATCTGATTATTTCATGTGAGACTTCGAGGGAGTTTCTGACTCAGTATTATCCAGAGCATGGAGTAAAATTTAGATCAACTAAAAGAACAACTTTTTAAAAGTTACAGTGCGGTTCGTAAGCTTAGATATTCTGTTTCATACACCTCAAGGGCTTACTGGGTTTTTAAAATTTTTTTCTCTTTTAATTATTTTCAGAAACCAGCCTTCATATTTCTAGTCGATGGGGGTTACAGAAGGTATTTACCCGAAGCTTCATAACTTTGTTTTTCTTTTTCCCTGAAATGACAAATGTTGACACTCTAGTGATTACAAAATTTGATGCTGAACTACTGTTCGCAGTAATCATATCATGTCACTGATTAAGAAGCTAAATCTAGACGTTCAGGTCCCTCCAGGGCCTGGGGACAGCCAGCCAGCAGGAAAAGCACTGGGATGATGGAGGGAAATGACTTCTTCGTGCTGTGGTCTGTGTGGTCTAAGTGGACAGCTGGCTGCACACCCAGCCGAGGTGATTTTTTTTTTTTTTTTTTTTTGGCTAATGTTTAATATCCAGAAATGCAACAAAACTGTCTTGAGAGGAAGTGGAGCCATCAGGCCAACTCAAACTCAGGTTTGCCAGAAACCCCACGGACAGCTGCACAAAGGGGAGCCGATGTACCAGAGGAGAAGTTCTTGTAAAGGAGGAAGATTCTGGTCAACCTGCGATCCCACACGGGGCCACTCCATCGGCCAGAAGTTCGGGCACGCCTCCTGTCCGAGATCAGCACCACCGGCTGTCTTAGCCACCTGGACACCCACTTAGAGGGGAAGAGTGGAGACATTCTTTCTCTCCCTCTCTGTTAGAGCTGATAAAGATTTCCTATTTAGAATTGAGAAAATTGTCCAGGAAAAACTGCCCAAACATTCTTTTTTAAAGTGGTGAGGATGCAAAAATCCTGCCAAAAGATTAGTAAATGGAAACTCAGGATTCAACAAAAATAATCTATCATGGTTTTGTCCCCCAAAACAGAACTGTTTCTTATGAAGATCCTGAACATCTCGCAGACCTCCAGGGGAGAAAAACCCACAGGTGCCCCTGAGTTCAGCGGACCCAGTTAAGCACCCCGGGAGCGGGAGCATGGTGATTGCCTATGAAGGGTCTGAAGACAGCCTTGCCTCATCCTGACGTGGATAATGAGGGGTTTTCTCTCCCTGGGGATGATGGAGGGACTGCCAGAGATTCATCACACACGTGAGTGTTACTCATTTCCGCCAATTCATGTGAGAATAAATGAGACCTTAACAAATCCCGAAACTTATTTTTATTGACTTTGAAAGAGAAAAAAAAAGTGTATAATATGCGTAGTTAGGTTAAAAGTAAAAGCAAGAAGGGCGCCTGAGGTTCAGCAGGTTAAGCCTCTGCCTTCAGCTCAGGTCATGATCTCAGGGTCCTGGAATTGCATGGGGCTCTCTGCTCAGTGGGGAGCCTGCTTCACCGCCCCCCACGCCTCTCTGCCTACTTGTGATTTCTCTCTCGCAAATAAATAAATAAATAAATCTTTTAAAAACATGTAAAAGCAAGAGCACGTCGTTTTCTGGATTGATGCTCATGACACTTGAATGGTTTGGTGGTGTGGTGGTTTGGTGGACCGCGGGTGACACAGGTCTTACAAGGCAAGGATAAGAGTTGCCGGAAGGGCTTCATGTAAGCTTCATGTTAGGTGTGCGGTGGGAAACTGGATGCTCTGTTGGAAATAACATATTGGTGTGGCATAGAGCAAAGAATGATGGGAGAGATTCTAAGGGAGAAATAACATAGACAAGGAGGAACTGGAAGAAGTTACAGGTGAAGTATAAATGAAATGAATTTCAGCACAATACGGTATATACTATAGATCTCACATAAATGTGTGCTGAAAGACTCTTAATTAGAAGAAGCCTAAAAAGAAAATATCCCAATGAAGGGGACGAGGAGAATGTATTATATGTTACTGCAGAAACTCCTCAACTTTATATACGAGGGGACTGGTTGCGTTCCTATGTCAGGTTGTTCTGAGAGGGGCCTCCCACGGTGACGGCAAATTCTAGTCCACCTCCTCGCTTGCACAACTGGAGAAAAGTCACTTAATCTCTGTGAACAAGGAGTTCAAGGACCTCCTGTACTTGCCCAGGGAGATGTTGTGTATGTTAAATGAGTGAGTTGTGGGAACATGTCCACCATGGTACCCGGAGGGTCATAGGGGCCCAAGATGGGCCAGCCCCTTCGAAGAATACTCGAAGTACTGTACATCATTATCCTGGGAGCTGTTTCTGACCCCAGGTAACCTAAGCTTCTCAGGCCATGCTGAGGTCCTACCCACATCTCTGGCCTCGTATGCAACTCTTCCCCACTCTACACTGAAAAGCAGTCCATTTTCTCCCCTAGCGCAGAGTTCAGAAGCTTTCCAAGTCATTAGGAAGGGTGGGGGTGTCCCCAGTGAGCCGAGGGGCAAAACCCAACAGCTGTGGTCAGAGCAGAAAATTGCTAAAAACAAGACCTTCGGGTTCCAGGTGTAAAATATGAGTCCTTTGGCAGCAAGCAGTAACTGAGTAGGAGTGAGGCTCCTCAGAGCTGAAGAATTCAAGAAGTTGGAAGCAGACACGTTGGAAAGGTCAGCTCAAGAACAGGACTTATTCCCATGAGCACGAGAACCATGTGGCCAGGGTCAAAGGCCGTCAGAGATGTCCAAAGATGACATTCCACGTGATTCCCCTTGCGTAACATTTGAAATGACAACATTATAGGGACAGACTAGAGGATAGTGTTACCAGGGCTTAGGGCCAGGGTGGGAGGAAGCTACCGGGGTTATAAAATGGAACAGAAGGGTCCATGTCATGAAACTTGTATATTTGGACTGCCGTGTTGGTCACACAAAGCTGCCCCTGGAACCAAATGTGCGTGTGCGCGCACACACACACACACACACACACACACACATACACACACACTCAAATGGGTGCATACGAAACTGATGGAATTTGGAGGGGGCTGGTGGGCTGCATAAACGCGATTTCCTGGCTGTGATATTGTGCTACAGCTTTGTAAGATGTTATCCCTGGGAGTAATGAGGGAAGCGCATATGAGATCTTGTGGTATGAGTTCTTTCCATTTTTTTTTATTTATCTAAATGAGAGAGGTAGCAGGAGAGAGAGAGAGAAAGAGAGAGAGAGAGCGAGCGCACAAGCAGGGGGAAGGCCAGAGGGAGAAGGAGACTTCCCACTGAGCAAGGAGCCTGATACAGGACTGGATCCCAGGACCCTGGGATCCTGACCTGATCCGAAGGCAGACACTTAACCAACTGAGCTACCCAGGTATCCCTTGTGCTTTGAATTCTTAAAATGACACACAGTTATATAATTGATTCAAAGTTAAAGGGCAAAATAAAAAGATTTAAAAATTTTAAAGAAAACATTGTCAAATGAACAAATTAAAAACAGACTAGCAGTGGGCAAGCATGTGTATAGAATGGAATGGTACTCTATAATACAGAAGTTCAAGGGCGATGTCCATCCCTCCCCCAGAAGGAGAAAATGGATAATAATTAAAAAGGAGCACAGAGCACAAATCTGGCAGGGGATGTCGTGGGATGGAAAGGGGACCCCAACTGTCCAGGAATCGGATGAAAAAAAAAATTCTCATTCTACTGAAAAAGAAAAACATTTTTCTTACTATGCTGTTTATTTTTCTGGAAGAGAAAAAAAACTTGGAAAAATAATGAGGGAAGATTTTTCTCAGGGTTGAATTCTGCAAATAATAAATAATTGCTGTGATACAGAAATGACTGAGGTGAAGGGAGTTGAGGGAAACTGGAAGGGGAGATGAACCATAAGAGACTATGGACTCTGAAAAACAACCTGAGGGTTTTGAAAGGGCAGGGGGTGGGAGGTTGGGGAACCAGGTGGTGGGTAATAGGGAGGGCACGTATTGCATGGAACACTGGATGTGGTGCAAAAAGAATGAATACTGTTACGCTGAAAAGAAATTTTAAAAAAGGCATATATAGTAACATAATATTATTAATAAAATTGTTTTGCTTGCATCTATTAAAAATAAGGGACAACAACAAAAACAAAAAAGTGATCGGAACCTCACAAGCAAGTGATTATGCAATCTGTAAACTAAAAGTAGCGAAGGAAGTAAAGGCTAAGCACCTTCATATGTATATCCTAAACCTTAAAAGGTCTATATAAGAAATTTCCAATAAACATCTCCAGAACTGTAAAAAAGAAACACAGAGTTTGCAAAAAAAAAAAAAAAAATCAGATATTAATGACAAAAACGATGACAAATTACCCAGGTCATAAAAAATGGGATAAACAATGGATAAAAATGTATATTTACAATAAAAGTAATCACTGCCAACAATAACTAAAAATAAGGGAGCGTTGCCTTAGCCACGTGTAACTGAGGCACTTTGCTCCCCCCTCCTCCCCCCACCTTCTCCCTCATTGCATAAACTTAATCTTGTCAACCAAAAATTAAATCACTGACCCTGGAGATAATTCTCCTGTTGGCAGTTCCAGTCCAGTCGAGAAACCCCATCTCACGATGTAATGGGTCCACGTGTGTTTCCTTCACACGTGAGCAGTGGGCACACAGGCCACCCCAGGCTGTGGCAGGAGCGGTCCTATCCGGAGGGCTGCACTGCCCTTTGCTTAGAGAAGAATTTACGCTTTTCTGTTTTGCTTAAAAAAATAAATAAATAAAAAGTTTCTCCCAGCATCATCAAAAACCTTATTTGCAAATATGACTTTGGGCTTTTTTGGAACTAGTAGAATATCCATTTTCTGCCTTGTCTTTGTCAGTCTTGGGGCTTGATTCACATTTGGAGACGCCAGACTGCGCCTGCTGATGGGCCTCGGGCGGTGTGATCCCCTCTGGGTTGAAGCTGGAGGAAATCTTGTGCCTTTCAGGCCTCTCGTGAAACACAACAAACAGCTCCCTGTTTCCAGGAAATCTTTTCTGTCTTTATTTCTCTTTTCTTTTTGTCAACATAAATTCTAAACAAAACAGACTAAAAATGAAATAACCTTGGCCCATCTGTCACCATGAGAAGTCTGTTTGCTACTGTAGCGACTTCCACCCTGTCAGCCAATGGGAGAGGAGACCGAGGCAGACTCCCGCAATGTTGACAAACAGTTGTTGCCAGCTTCCATCCTCTTAAGACGCTGACATTTTGCCGCAGGGATGGTGGGCGGGCTGGAAGGAAGGAGCTTCTGAGCTTTAGGGTGGGACGAAACACTGGGTGGCTTGAATGTGCGTATCCCGGCTCTCGGGCTGCCCTAGCCCCTCTGGGTCGCAGCGCTGGAGAGCTGCCAGAAGACCTACAGTGAGTCAGTCCTTCTTGGGAGAGCTCCCCTGTCTCTTCTGCAGTCCTGCTTCGCTGACCGCAGGTGGTCAAGGCAGACTTGAGTCCCTGGGGAACCCCAGGGCTCGGGGTGACTGGAGATGAGATGACCCAGAAGGAAGAGAAAAATCCAGGATTGCTACCTGTTAGAAAATGCTGCTCTCTAGGAGATTCTAGGAGATTCTCCCTAGAATTCAACAATGCAGCCTTCCTTAGATGGACACAGGGGCATGTGTCTGGGTCACCAAATGCATCAGGAAGGACTCACTTCTAGTGGGCCTGAGGTTTTTCTAGAATTACTTACTCTACCTTAGTACAACTACCCACCCATCTTTATCCCGAGTCAGACACCACTTGTTCCCAGCTGTGCTTGGCTCGTTAGTGTCTGCTACCATGTGAACAACTCCCAAGATGATTTTATCAGAGGAGCGCTGCCACTGGGCAGGCCCCACACACGGGGGTGCCAACGTGAGGCAGACA
This sequence comes from Meles meles, assembly GCF_922984935.1. Lineage (NCBI taxonomy): Eukaryota > Metazoa > Chordata > Mammalia > Carnivora > Mustelidae > Meles > Meles meles. The sequence continues at coordinate 93,196,136 of NC_060077.1, read as the reverse complement.
CTTGTGTAAATGCCGTGTCCTTCTCTGTCCCCTGCCACTCTCCCTGTCGATTCTGTGATGATACCTGACCTCAGTCACTTTCGGTAATATACGAAATGTACTACTGAAAATGGTGTTCTACACAAAAAGGTAAGAATTTAGAAGACGTGCGATGGGTGTCCTCGAAAGAATCATGCCCAAATGGCAAGGTTAAAGAAGAATGGAGCCTACAAAAAAAAGAAAGAAAAGGAAAAAAAAAAAAAAAAAAAGAAAAATGAGAGGGCAGAGATGCAATAAGGTATAAATGGCAAATAAAAACAAAATCAGGGAACCAGAAACTTGACGGCAAAAAGAGGAGAAAAAATGGTGCCATAGAAATCAAACTTTTCATCGCCAAAAGTCCAATCAGTGATGAGGACAAATTTGGGAATATGGAGAATATGGACAGTAAGATGAAAAGAAAGAGATTTACTCAACCTCATAATTACTGATGGGAGATACTACATTTAATTTTACATTATTTATAAGAAAAATTTGAATGCACAAAATTAATTGTTAATATTTGTTATAAAGTGTGGCTATCAAAATAAATGCAAAAATATTGAAAAAATGCATACCCATATGGTGGGAAAACACGCATAAATTCAGGTGGGTCTAAAAGCTGAAGCTTCAGGTGGGGAAATGGAGGGAAGATGATAAGAGTCGAAACAATAGAGTTGAACAGGATTATTGCCGTCAAAATCAAAGGCAAAATCTAGCAAATAAGAGAGCAATTTAGCATTTATTAAAAAAAAGTATGTAACACTGCTAAAGTTGTACACAGCAGTGATTTCATCCCATGAAGTTATCTTCTTTTATAACAAGAAGAATTAAAATTAATTATCTGAGCGTTGAAGAAGTAATACATATTTTTAATTTCCTATACTGTGTTAAGGACTATGTGAGGTGCTTCATCAACATTGATTAAATGAACATTTACAAAAACCCTATGGAACTGTTATCTCCATATGGCCAGATAATTTGTGCAAGTTCTCATGAAGGTAGGGACCATGTTTGTTGGCGCATTTCTCTATCCCGGGGTGGGAACGAGCTTGCGGTGTTCAAGGAATCACGAGACAGTCGTGTGGCAGGAGGAGTGTGAGCCAGAGGGACGCCTGCAAGAGTGAGGCTGATGATGCAGACACGATTCTGGCCACCTCGCCCACATTTAAAGCACTTTGGAGACTTGACAGTACATGGGTGATATGGCATGATACAGCTTCAGTTTTGAAAGGGCCCCTGTGGCTTCTGTACAGACAGTAGACCACAGAGGAGACAGGAGCAGGATGTTCTCACAGTCCTTGGCTGGAGATGATGGAGGCTCGCACCCTGGCTGAGTGATGGTATGCTTGGGACAGAAAGCAGCACCCGAGGGACTGGCTGGCAGGTCGATCATGGATATGACAGAGACGAGTCAGGTCTGACTCCCAGGATTTTGGCTTGAGCAGCTGAGGGAATGTCTTGCAATGTATTCAGAAGACTACAGGGGAAGGAGCAGTTTTGGAGACAAAAACAGGAGTTTGGATTTGGTTTAGCTGCCTGTTACCACCATGTAGATATTTGGAGCAAGATAAAATATTGAACTATGAAAAGCTTTTGAGTAGTCATTAGGCAGGAGTTTGTGGAGAGTTCTCTGTGGAGTATTTCTCTCCTGGCTAACCAGTAACCAGGTCAGATGCTTATCAATGCAGACGGATTACCACTGAGTTCTAACAGCATGTGGCCAAGACACACATGTGAAGAGAGAATTGATTCAGCCATTTAGATATTTTATCTACAGTGTTTGGAGGGCTTATTGTTTTCATTTGTGGTTCTGTACATAGCATTATGAAAAATTAGTAGAATATGGTAAAAACAAGGAAGGATACCATAAAATAACCCTTTCTTTTATTAGAAGACCGGGATATTAGAGAACATGAACAGTGAAGGATTCGGGTTTGCCGAGGAGAAGACAGAGGACACGTGTGGGTGGGTTAGATGGCAGGTGCCTGGAAAGAAAGATGCAATCCCCCTGGTTAAAGGTCACAGACAACGTATTCACACACCTGTTCTGATGAGGCACATGCAGAAAGAAGATAGGCAGCTCATTCATCAAGCCTCAAGTAATACGTATGGTTTCAGCTTATGAAAGTGAATTGTTAGCTTTCTCTCTTTTTTAAAAAAATAATTAATTTATTTATTTTAGAGAGGAAGGGTGGAGCAGAGGGAGAGGGAGAAAGGGAATCTTTAGTACACTCTGCACTGAGTGCAGAGCCCAACACTGGAGGGATTCCATGACCCTGAGATCATGACCTGAAATCAAGAGTCAAGAGCTTAAATGACTGAGCCACCCAGGTGCCCTTGTTTGCTTTCTTTTTCTTTTTCTTTTCTTTTCTTTTTTCTTTTTAAAAATCGTATTTATTTATTTGACAGAGAGAGGGATCACAAGTAGGCAGAGAGGCAGGCAGAGGGGAAGGGGGAAGGAGGTCCCTGCTGAGCAGAGTCTGATGTGGGGCTCGATCCCAGGACCCTGAGATCATGACCTGAGCTGAAGGCAGAGGCTTATCCCCCTGAGCCACCCTGGTGCCGCCCTTGTTTACTTTCTTAATACTATCCAGTACCTCACATTCTCCACATTAGCTAATTACCCAGACGTTTATTTAATGTTGCTGGGTGCAGGAGGGCAGTTGAAATGCAAAGAATGATTGGTCTACAATGGTGTACAAATATATGGACTAAAAAATATGCTATGCCAATGCTGAGAAGCTTATTATAGAAAAAACACAAAATGTAAAAGTTGATATTCGATTTCAAACTGTAACTTACTGTATTATATAGGTGTTCTACTAAGCACTTTTGGATTTGCATTGTATCTTTCCATAAGGTAGAAAATCTACAGTCAGCTGAATGTATACAGGAGAGCAGAAGGTTTCCAATGGGTTGGCTTGGTGGTTAATGATGCACTCTAACAAGCTGCAAAGATTTGGGAAGCTCTGAAAGTAAGAGAGATACCAGCAGATCTATTTAGTTGATGTTATAGCATATAAGTTATAGACTGGTTATTTAAAGTAAGCCCTTAATGGGGAAAAAAGTATAGGTTGGATGTCCCATATGGGGACATATCCCATAAACTGATACAGAAATTTGTTGGAAGATTCCAACTCGATAACTGGAATAAAAAGAAAGATGGGGAAAATAAATGTAGCAAAATATTAATATTCCTATATAAATTTATTTAAAACAAAACAAAACAAAACAAAAACCTATGTGTTCTCAAACTAGCTTCCAAGACCCTACTGCTAACATCTCAACTCAGATTGCCGGACGTTTGATTTCGGTTGGACTGAAGGCAGGCACTGGTGGGAAGACCACAGAAATGCTATTTGCTACAGGTTACATCAAGGTTACACGCTGGCAACATGACTCATCACTGTTGATGTTGACTCTGATGACCTGATGGAAGCTACAGGTCAGGTTATTTATCTCATATTGATGGAGTCTCCATAGTTTGTGATTCTGAAGGAACTGGTCCATTTCTTCTACATTGTGAATTATGAGCACCGGTTGTTAGAATGTTCTCCTATATCTTTTTTTTAAAAAGATTTATTTATTTATTTGGCAGACAGAGATCACAAGTAGGCAGAGACAGGCAGAGAGAGAGGAAGGGAAGAAGGCTCTCTGCCGAGCAGAAAGCCCGATGCGGGGCTCGATCCCAGGACCCTGGGATCATGACCTGAGCCGAAGACCGAGACTTTAACCCACTGAGCCACCCAGGTGCCCCTCTCCTATATCTTTTTAATGGCTGCAGGATCCATAGTGAAATTCTACCCTGCGTTCTTGACATCGGTAATCTGTGTCTTCTCCTTTTTTATTTTTGTCAGTTATTTTAGAGGTTTATCAGTTTCATTGACATTTTTTAAGAACCAACTTTTGCTTCATTGATGCTCTCTATTGTTTTCCTATTGAATTCAGCTCAGGTCTTTATTATTTCCTTCTTTCTGCTTACTTTGGGGTCATTTTGCTTTTAGTTTTGTGGCATATATAGGTGGAGATTTGGATTATTGTTTTGAAAACTTCCCTCACTTCTGTGTATGCATTTTGGTGATATGGTATGGTTTCAAAGAGTCCCTTGTTCCAGGGGCGCCTGGGTGGCTCAGTGGGTTAAAGCCTCTGCCTTTCGCTCAGGTCATGATCCCAGGGTCCTGGGATCGAGCCCCGAATCAGGCTCTCTGCTTGGCAGGGAGCCTGCTTCCTCCTCTCTCTCTCTCTGCCTGCCTCTCTCCCTACTTGTGATCTCTCTCTGTCAAATCAAAGAGTCCCTTGTTCCAGTTCAAGATGGCTGAACAGAACTATGGGTAGCTCTTCTATCTTGGTCAAATACTATGGAAAATACAAAAGATGTATGTGTGCACAAATGTATAATTGTACTAAGAAATAAGAAACTAAGACATAGAATCCTCAGAGGACCAGAAGCCATACAAAATCTGTGAAAAATAGATAGCAGTTAGATATCTCATTGAGAAAATAACAGACAGCCCAAGATGAGTTGAACTCATATACAAAATGGGAGAGATCTTAACGTTGTTCTTTACCTAAGACAAGCAGATGGAGACAAAGGCAACTAAAAAGATATTTAAAGGGAAACAGCCAGCAAGTTTGACCTGTTGCTATCGATTTTCTCTTGTCCTGGATGAAAGTGATGCATGTTGGTTCTTGGATTGTTGAAGAGGTAACCTCAAGACACAGGAAGTCCTCAGGTGAGTCTGTTCATGACAGCAGCCCATCTGTGTGGCCAACTCATCTGGCATCCTCACACTGGACAGGCTTCGGGGAAGGTGATGTGCCCTGTTTCTGGCCAAATGTTACCCCTGCAAACACTTACAGAGCATTTTAAATTAATTAGCAACCTCAAATGCAAATAAGAGTGCACAAAAAAAATCACCAGACATGAGGAAAAATCCACATCAAAATGAAATACTAAATTTGACAGTGTTAAAACATAAAGTTGAGGGAACAAAAGCAAAAGCTGAATAACTTCAAAATTAATGGCAAAAGACTGACCATTGAAATGTAATTGTCTTGATGTTAAATTTTCACTTCAAAATGATTCTTGGGGGGCACCCAGGTTAATTGGTTAAGCATCTGCCTTCCACTCAGGTCATGATCCCAGCCCCACATTGCACTGGGTTCCCTGCTCAGCAAGGAGTCTGCTTCTCCCTCTGCCTGCTGCTGGTTCCCTTGCTTATGCTCTCTCTCTCTCCCTGAAAAATAAATAAAATCTTTAAAAAAAATGATTCTTGGGTTACAAAAATTGTAAGAGAAATCAGAAACCAGAAATGAGTAATAAGGAAGATGTCCCTCTGTCAAGACCTGTGAAAGAAAAAAAGAAAAAAAAAGCCAGATGTGGGGGAAAATACATAGCCAAAAGTCACTAACATAAGAGAATGGATTAGCAAGTTTTTAAACTTTAAAAAAAAAATAGGATAACTTGACCAGTTTTAATGGTGACATAAAAAATTAGAATTTTCCAAAAGATCAGAGTTTTATTTAAAACTCAATAAAATAAGCAAACCAATCACAACTATTATTAAAAAAAATAATGAGGTTAGACAACAGTAAGAAGAAAAAGGGGTATAACCCATGGTACCTGATAGATTGAAATACATAACAATTCTTAATGCTAAGTCAATCTGTCTATCATGTATCTATCTATCTATAAAAATTACCCCTAAAAGATAAAATACAAAACTTGGTAAAAATGTGGTAGAAAACTGGAACAGAAAACTGTTGAAGGATTAAAAAAGACTAAACATGTATCCTTTAGAATAAACTCAGATGTCTATATTGGTGAATGTAAAAAAGAAATATATGATAATAAAATTTTAAATGTGAAGATAATTTTAATCAAAACAAATAGTTATTAAAAAATCATAACTTATATATGTGCAAGATATTTATGAAAAAGCTATACAACATTCTTGAACAAGATTAAAAGTACTTGGAAAACATGGATAGCTATATCATATCTAAAACCACATTGAGATACCACCTTACACCAGTTAGAATGGCCAAAATTAGCAAGACAGGAAACAACATGTGTTGGAGAGGATGTGGAGAAAGGGGAACCCTCTTACACTGTTGGTGGGAATGCAAGTTGGTGCAGCCACTTTGGAAAACAGTGTGGAGATTCCTTAAGAAATTAAAAATAGAGCTTCCCTATGACCCTGCAATTGCACTACTGGGTATTTACCCCAAAGATACAGATGTAGTGAAAAGAAGGGCCATCTGTACCCCAATGTTCATAGCAATAGTCACAGTTGACAAACTGTGAAAAGAACCAAGATGCCCTTCAACAGACAAATGGATAAAGATGATATGGTCCATATATACAATGAAATATTAAGCCTCCATCAGAAAGGATGAATACCCAACTTTTGTAGCAACATGGACGGGACTGGAAGAGATTATGCTGAGCGAAATAAGTCAAGCAGAGAGAGTCAATTATGATATGGTTTCACTTACTTGTGGAACATAAGGAATAACATGGAGGACATTAGGAGAAGGAGAGGAAAGGTGAACTGGGGGAAATTGGAGGGGGAGACGAAGTAAGAGAGATTGTGGACTCTGAGAAACAAACTGAGGGTTTTGGAGGGGAGGGAGGTGGCGGGTTGGGTGAACCTGGTGGTGGGTATTAAGGAGGGCACATAATGCATGGAGCACTGGGTGTGGTGCATAAACAATGAATTCTGGAACACTGAAAAGAAATTAAAAAAAAGAAAACATGGGTAGCTACATCACATTTATTCTTAAATATTTTAAAGATAGTATTTTTCCCATAATTACTCTATAAGTTCAATGCAATGCTCAAAATTCCAACAAATTCTTTATCAAAATTAACAGTTACTTATTAAATTGATCTGGGAGAATGTAAATCCCAAAATACTCAAAACCATTTTGAAAAAGAACAACAAAGACACTTACTTCATTGGAGTACAAAGGATATTTTAAAGATAAAATTTTTTAATGCAGTGATAGTCTATAGATTAGGCAGGTAGACCATGCAATATCTATCAATGGGAGAATTTCTCAACAGAAAGTAACATTTTACAAATCCAGCCAGGAGAGCACTGAACTGGGGAAGATAACAGAGCCAAATGTGTAAATCAAGGGTGGGCTACAAAGCAGAAGTAAATAAGAAAAAAAAAAAAAGAAGAAGAAGAAGAAGAAGAAGAAACCACAGAATAAAATGATAGAAATACATGTCTAATAACAATAAATGTAAATGACCTAAACTTGTCAGTTATGGTAAATATTATGTGGTGTGTGTGTGTGTGTTTAACAACTATGCAGTTAAAACATAAGGACATAGAAATGTCGACAGTAAAAATATGGAAAAATATATTAAATAACAAAAAGTTGCAGTAAGAAAAAATAACATCTTAAAATAAAGACATTATTAAAAAGAAAGAAAGTTACTACTTAATGACAAAAAATAAATTCAACAAGAGCACGTAATTCTGTATGCATATATATCTGATGAAAAGTATTGAGTCACACAAAGAAAAATTCTCAGTTTTTAAAGAAGGAATTGACAAATCCATAATCATAGTGGAAAGATTTATTATAACTTATTCAATTATTTGTAAAGCAACAGAAATTGGTAAGGATACAAAAGAAAGATGCAATTAACAAATATGAATTAATGGATATACAGAGACTCCTTCACTTGACATTTAGACAATATATGGTCTTCTCAAATATAAGATGGAACTTTTTCAAGGCCATGATGCAAATCCTAACAAATTTCACAGAACCAGCAGTTAATATAGACCATGTTTTTAAATCATCAGCAATTAAGTTACAAATTAATCATAAAAAAAGCTTTTAAAACTTACATTTAGAAAATTTTAAAAAGAATCAAGAATAATCAAAGTGGTTCCAAACAAAAACCAAAACAAACAAAAAGAATAATCAAAATGGTAATTATAAAATACTTCCAAGCAAAAGATAACAAAAATACTACATATCCATTGTGCAATTTTGCTTAACACCATGCTTAGAGAAATATGTAATCTTAAGATTTTATGTTATAAAAGAAGAGTGCAGTATTGATTCAATTTATTTTAGAAAGATATTAAAATACTAAGAAGATAATCCAATGAAAATAAAAGGATGAAATAATTAGGAGCATAGATCAATAAAAGAAGAAAATCAACAAATATAGTGGAATGGGGTAACAAAGTTAAAAGTTGGCTTCACTGCCCCAAATAATTAAGACTCAGAAGGACATAGGGGACACTAATAAGCAAGGTTAGGCACAAAGAGTGTTGCAACTACAGATACGACAGATTTTTAAAAAATCAGAAAATATTATGACCGACTTTTTGCCAATACATTTGAAAGTTTAGCAAAATGAACAATTTCATACGAAAGTATACATAACTCAGGGGGAAATAAAAAATGGTCCTTCTATAATATTTTTAAAAATTAAGTCAATACTTTAAAATCCTCTGGAGGGAAAATGAACAAAGACACTGGCCCACAAAGAGCAAACACTTCCCAAAGCTCAAGCCTGGTGAGCGTGAGGAGAAGTAGGGCGAATGCTCACCCAGTCTTCTCCACAGACTTCTCCACAGTTTCCTCCACTTGCAAATATTCTCAGTCACGTTTCAGCCAAGGTCATGCCGCAGACATAAACTAAGATGGGGTGCTGTCCTCAAACTGAGTTTATTCTGGAAATGCTGGCTTCTTCACCATGGCTGGGGACTCTATTAAGATAATCACCGTATTAGCATCCCAAAGGAGACAATCTATAGGATCATCCCCCAAAACATGGAAAAAGCATCTGATGACCTAGTGGAGTTATACCCTCAATCCTACCTCAAACCTAGGCTGTCATGGAGAACCCTTTGTGTTCAATTCAATTAGTCCTGCCAACAATCCCATGAGGTAAATACTCCTGTCATCTACTTCATTCTACAGGTGAAGAAACAGACGCACACAAAAGTGAGGTAATTTGCTCAAGGTCAAGCATAAAGTAAGTGGTGAGACTAGGGTTTCAGTTCTGCCCCCAATTAGAGTAAATACCTCAAAGCGTTCATATGTGTGTATGCAAATCAGCCATCTCCAATTCTCCCGGTAGATTTGGCTCAAAATTTCACTTGTAGTTTGGCTGCTAAATTCATTTTCTAATTCCCACGGTGTTTTGTTAGGACATTCACTAGATCTTTGCCAAATGAGTACATTTCTCTTTCATTGACAATATACCTGGCTTCTGGGGCAAAATAGAATTAAATTATAATAAACTTTAAGTTTATTACCAATAATATTATTGTAGTTTACTTAGCCATCCTTTAACCTTGCTTCTATAAACAAATGCTTCCAAATTCTAATGGGCATGCTTACCCACCATGAAAATGCTATTCCTGGAGAGAACAATTGTTTTCGACTAAAAATATTGGCACCATTTTAAAAAATAATTTAAATAACTTCTGCCAAACTCCAAATGCAAAGACTGACACAGGAAAGAAGTTCTCTATTATGTAAGTATTTACCCTCCTCTTTACCATTATCGTTGTTATTGCTGCTTGAAGCCATATAAATTTCTCACTTTTTATTCCATTGTAAGTTTTTGAGTTTTCTTTTTTGGAAAACCAGATATTAGTTCAATACATTTTTAGTTACATTGCTTATTAAACTGACTTGAATTCAAAGTACGCATTTTTTAAAATTTATTTTTTATTTTTTTAATTTATTTTCAGTGTTCCAGAATTCACTGTTTATGCACCACACCCAGTGCTCCATGCAATCCGCACCCTCCTTAATACCCACCACCAGTCTCACCCAACCTCCCAACCCCCACCCCTCCAAAACCCCCAGACTGTTTTTCAGACTCCTATCTCTCAGGGTTTGTCTGTCCCTTCAATTTCCCCCAACTCCTTTCTCCGCTCCATCTCCCCGTGTCCTCTGTGTTATTCCTTATGCTCCACAAGTCAGTGAAACCATATCATAATTGACTCTCTCTGCTTGACTTATTTCGCTCAGCATAATTTCTTCCAGTCCCGTCCATGTTGCTACAAAAGTTGGGTATTCATCCTTTCTGATGGAGGCATAATACTCCATTGTGTATATGGACCACATCTTCCTTATCCATTCGTCCATTGAAGGGCATCTCAGTTCTTTCCACAGTTTGGCGACCGTGGCCATTGCTGCTATGAACACTGGGGTACAGATGGCCCTTCTTTTCATTACATCTGTATCTTTGGGGCAAATACCCAGTAGTGCAATTGCAGGGTCATAGGGAAGCTCTATTTTTAATTTCTTGAGGAATCTCCACACTGTTCTCCAAAGTGGCTGCACTAATTTGCCTTCCCACCAACAGTGTAAGAGGGTTCCCCTTTCTCCACATCCTCTCCAACAGGTGCTGTTTGCTGTCTTGTTAATTTCGGTCATTCTAACTGGTGTAAGGTGGTATCTCAATGTGGTTTTGATTTGAATCTCCCTGATGGCTAGTGATGATGAACATTTTTTCATGTGTCTGTTATCCCTTTGTATGTCTTCATTAGAGAAGTGTCTGTTCATGTCTTCTGCCTGTTTTTTTGATATGATTATCTGTTTTGTGTGTGTTGAGTTTGAGGAGTTCTTTATAGATCTTGGATATCAGCCTTTTTTCTGTATTGCCATTTGCGAATATCTTCTCCCATTCCATGGGTTGCCTCTTTATTTTGTTGACTGTTTCCTTTGCCGTGCAGAAGCTTTTGATCTTGATGAAGTCCCAGAAATTTATTTTCGTTTTTGTTTCCTTTGCCTTTGGAGACATATCTTGAAAGAAGTTGCTGTGTCTGATGTCGAAGAGGTTACTGCCTATGTTCTCCTCTAGGATTCTGCTGTGATCACCAAGACAGCATGGTACTGGCAAAAAACAGACACATAGGGGCACCTGGGTGGCTCAGTGGGTTAAAGCCTCTGCCTTTGGCTCAGGTCATGATCCCAGGGTTCTGGGATCGAGCCCCGCATCGGGCTCTCTGCTCCGCGGGGAGCCTGCTTTCTCCTCTCTCTCTGCCTGCCTCTCTGCCTAGTTGTGATTTCTCTCTGTCAAATAAATAAAATATTAAAAAAAAAAAAACAGACACATAGACCAGTGGAACAGAGTACAGAGCCCAGATATGGACCCTCAGCTCTGTGGTCAAATAATCTTAGACAAAGCAGGAAAAATTATACAGTGGAAAAAAGACAGTCTCTTCAATAAAAGGTGCTGGGAAAATTGGACAGTGATATGTGGAAGAATGAAACTCGACCATTCTCTTACACCCTACACCAAGATAAACTCGAAATGGATAAAAGACCTCAACGTGAGACAGGAATCCATCAGAATCTTAGAAGAGAACATAGGCAGTAAGCTCTACACATTTTTATTTATTTATTTATTTATTTTTTCTCCATTTTATTTATTTTTTCAGTGTAACAGTATTCATTGTTTTTGCACAACACCCAATGCTCCATGCAAAACGTGCCCTCCCCATCACCCACCACCTGTTCCCCCAACCTCCCACCCCTGACCCTTCAAAACCCTCAGGTTGTTTTTCAGAGTCCATAGTCTCTTATGGTTCGCCTCCCCTCCCCAATGTCCATAACCCCCTACCCCTCTCCCAATCCCACCTCCCCCCAGCAACCCCCAGTTTGTTTTGTGAGATTAAGAGTCATTTATGGTTTGTCTCCCTCCCAATCCCATCTTGTTTCATTTATTCTTCTCCTATCCCCCTAACCCCCCATGTTGCTTCTCCATGTCCTCATATCAGGGAGATCATATTTGTGTTTTAACTCTTTTTTTTAAAGATTTTATTTATTTTTGTGCACACGTAAGATAGAGAGAGCGAGCAAGCACAAGCAAGGGAGGGGGGCAGAGGGAGAGGGAGAAGCCGACTCCGGCCAGGCAGGGAGCCTGATGCCTGACTAATTCCAGGATCCTGGGATCATGATGCTCTTCCAACTGCACCACCCAGGCACCCTAAATGTACATGTTTAAAGTGAGATTTAGTTGATATTTTGCACTGTTGAGAGAGGTGGTGATATTTAGCTGATGTCTGCTTCCATAGAGACATACGTAGGTGCAGCTGACCCTTGAACAACATGGGTTTGAACTGCATGGGACCACTTATCATACTTGGATAACTTTTATAAGCACAGTGCAGTACTATAAATGTATTTTATTTTCCTTAGGATTTCCTCTAACTTACTTTATTATAAGAATATAGTATATAATACATATACCATAAAAAATACGTGTTGACTTCCTTATAGGTAAGGCTTCTAGTCAACAGTAGGCTATTAGTAAATTTGGGGTGAGTCGAAAGTTATACCAAGATTTTTAAAATGTTTTTAATTTAAATTCAATGTAGTTAACATATGGTGTATTATTAATTTCAGGGGCAAAATTTAGATCCATCAGTTACATATAACACCCAGTACTCATTCCATCAAGTGCTCCCCTTAATGCCCATCGCCCAGTTCCCCATCCCCCACACCCAACCTCCCCTCCAGCAACCTCCAGTTTGTTTGCTGTGGTTAAGAGTGTCCTACGCTTTGCCTCCCTCTCTGTTTCCATCTTATTTACTTTTCCTTCCCTTCCCCTGTGTTCATGTTTTGTTTCTTATATTCCACGTGCGAGTGAAATCATATGGTATTTGTCTCTCTCTGACTGACGTATTTTGCTTAGGATAACACACCGGTAGTTCCATCCACATCGTTGCAAATTACACCCAGATTTCTGACTGTGCTGGGGTCAGTGTCTCTAACCCCTGCATTGTCCGCGGCTCGACTGTATATGGATGTGCACACATCCACACACACAAATACACAGTCTCGCAGCCCAGTGGACTTGAGTTCAGATTTTTAGCTCCGTGCCTTATAAATGTGTGGCTAAGTAAGTTACTTAATTTTTCTGAAACATTATTTTTCCACTTGGAAAATAAGGCAGTGCCCGTTAGAGGTGGCAAAGGGATTTGCGTTTAACCCTGGGACTGGTTCTGAAGGCGGATGAGGATTACTCTAAGTCTGAGAGAAGAGGGTCATGAGATTCCAACTTGAACTCAGCTTAACTTAAAATGAAACTCATGGGGACCCATCCCAAGGCAGCTCAGACCAAAAGTGCCCAGAGTTATACCTGCAAGCTGTTCATGTAAAAGGAAAAAAATGAAGACAAAAAGAACGTTGCATTACTTTTTTATGTTTGTGAGCACTGCTGTTATCTTTATGCAAAAATAAAAAACAAAACAGTTTTAATTTCAATGCCTAAGAGCCCCATCTCTTTGAGATCATCAGGACCAAAATTTTATGTTACAAAATTGGCATACCATAGGTGCGCAGAAATATTTTTGGAATGAACAAATTGCCAGAGACGGTCTTTGCTGCTGCTCTGTGCGCACCTTCAGACTCTAGATGCATTATTTCACAACCACAGTCTCAACTTCCCTGGGGCCCTCGAGAATTGTGCTGAGCCCTCATACTCTATTTTTTTTTTTTAATTTTTCTTTCCCTTGGCTGCTTGGCTCTTGCCTATTTCCCTGGATCCCCATGATCCCCGTTATTCTGCTCTGTGTTCTGTCGTCGACATTGTTCCACTTGCCAAGGCTCCTCGGCATGAGCTGAGGTCAGCATCGGCGGGAGCTTGGGGACAACCGCAGAGGATGTGATTGTGGCTCAGTCTGCACAGTTCCAAAACCACCAATCAATTCAAGGAAAGCGCTCTAGTTCAATCAGCATTGTAAAAAATCAGTCATTTAGACCAAATCACCAGGGACCTCGTGGACCCACTCCTTTCCTAAGGGGTTAGGCTAAGGTGGGGGTCCCCAGTCTGTCAGCCAAGCAGACAGCACGTGAGCCCGCTCACTCCAGCAAGCCCCCCTGCTGGCTCCTCTTCTTGCTCTGTATCATCACGTTGACTCAGCGAGTCCCCGGGAACACAAACCTTACTCAACTGAAATGTGAGCGTTCGTATGCAGTGATGATCCTCCCCGACACCCAGAGTCTAAGGAAGGCACGCTCGGGTCGGTCGGAGCTCTGAGGGGACCACGTGAGCCTGGGGGAGAGCACCAGGGACTCTTAGAGCAAACTCTCCAAACAAAGCTGAACACTCCGGCGTTATGCAAGCGACAAAAAGATAAAGTGCACGTGAGAGGCCAAAAACAGAGGTGGAGATAGCTAAGTGCAGCCAGGGCTGCCCGTGGGATCCGGGAAGCACAGGCTCGGCGTGGTCCGTAGTGTGGGGTGGCGCCCGAGTGAGTGGACACTGTGAGTCCTGAGCTAGAGCTGATCCGAGAGACGGACAAGTTTAAAAGGACCAAAGAAACCAACTAGAGGACGTGTACCTGTTCTCTGTTAAAGAGGACACACGATCCAGAACTCGGGAGCTCGCCACTCCAGCCCGCAGCAGGCCTGCCTTCCCGATGGACCTACGTCGTTAGACGGACCCAGCTCAGGCTTCCGTCTGAAGCCACGCTCACAGCATTTTCCGAAGGTTTCCGGAATGGGCAGCGAGGCAGGAGTGCGGATCCCTTGTTCTTTGTGGGGCACCGCGTCATCTTCCTTTTCCTAAGAAATGTGACAGATTTTTACATGATGTCACCTGCTTTTTGGCTTCTCTCCCCATACTGCTTCTTGCAGATGTATTTCATTTATTTCTAGCCCTTATTTCTGAATTACAGAAGTTATATAAGGCCCATGTCCCCGCTACGCCAGTGGAATAATCCAGAAGAGACGAGTCCCTTGCACCTGCCCCCGCCCTCTCCAGAGCCCTCGCCCCACCACAGCTACAGCCACATCTGACCCGTGGCCTTCCTCAGCCTCCTTGTGGGAACGTGCGGTCATTTCCCCAAAAATGGTACAATATCCTGCCCCCGACTCCGCATCTCCCTATTCCCACGTACAGATGCTCGAGCCGGCGCCGTGGGACGTGACGGAGCAGAGTCTGTGGCCGGGCTGGAAGGCTCCTGGCGGCCCCCGTGGCTCCCGGCGATGGTCTGCTTCCCGGCCTCCCTCTGGCTCCGATCCCTCCTCCTCCGTAAGCCGTGTCGTGCTCTGTCCCGAGGATGTCTCCTTACATAGTGTCCCTCCGGGAGAGACTCCTGACGGGGAATGGCTGATGCCAAGAGCCTTTATATGTTCAATTTTAAGAAATATTCCCAAGCTCCTTTTCGAGAAGTCTGCTGCACTTCTCGGTCCCCTGGCTGTCTGTGAGCACCTCTTCCCTGGCCCGGGGAGGACGTGGAGGGCTCTCCTCACCGAGGGCCGGCCTGATGTCATCAGTGCTTTCATCGCCATTTCCAGAACTCACGGCCAAGTTAGCGCCTGTCTGTGAGTGTCTTGGTCCTTAGAAGTACCTGCTCATAGTACCAATTTTCTCAGATTTGTGGAAGACTTTCATACACGGCGGACGGCAGCCTTCTGTTCTACGTGTCATACTATCTCCAGGCTTTCGGATTCCCTTGATTTCTATTTATCATTCTTGGCCACACGAAAATGTTTCATCTCTGTGCAGTTGAAAATGCCTAGTTTTCTCTTTCACACACATTAAGTATTTAATTTACATGCCTTTTCTGGCCAGCTTAGTTTGCCAAAGGCTTCCTGGTATTTTAAAGGCCATAAAGTTGTCATTCTCCTGGAAAGCCCCACACCGATCCAGGCTGCTGGGGGATAATCTCATCTATTTTAGCTGGTTTTGTTTTTCCGTTTTCTCATTTAACAACCTTTATGTATCAAATCTGGCACGTCTATTAGCACTGTTATTGGGGAAAAAAGTTCATCTGGAAAGTGAAAGTAGACCAGAAAATACAGAGTGTAAATTTTGCACTTTCTCATTGAGTTAAATAATTTTCAGTTTGGGTGTATTTTCCTAACACTTTACTTTCATTTATGTAATAAGCTGTGAGTGTGCCTGTGGAGCCCCATTTCCCCCAAACCTGTTAGAAATAGATTCTCTTTCTCCCGCCGCTGCATACCTCAGAGATGTGGGCCCATGAAGTAGGAGCGGTTGAAAGAAATCGTAACTGATATACATAGTAGAAGAATGACAATATACTGAGGGGAAAGACAAGATGTACTATGTATATTGTGAGAGAAAAATGATAGATTCTGTTGAGAGTAATGTATATTCAGCACTGATAGAATTAAATAATTCAAACATGATTTTTGGTATGACTATAACAGGAGATAGATTTATAACTATTGCTAATTATAGAAGATACGATAGGATTATTTTATGCTCCTCCCCATCGGCCCAGGGTTCACACTGAAAGGTGGTGGAGATGATGATGGGTAGACAGATGGGTGGACTAGACGGTAAGTTCTAGACGGGCGATGGACAGATGCAGAATAGATACATATGACAGAGAGGAGACGGATAAATGAGAGACGCATAGATGGAGAGATATAGAGATAGAAGATAAATGGGGGATGATAGGTGACAGATGATAGATGATAGATAGATGATAGATTGTAGATAGATAAATACTGATAGATAACAGACATAGAGGTAGATAAATGATAAACAGAGCGGTGGATGACAGACAGGTGATAGATGATAGATGATAGATAGATGGATGATAGATAGACGATTGATAGACAGATGAGATAAAACCCGAAAACAATAAAGAACAGGGAAATAAAACCCTCCCTTTGAACTCGTGGCCTGAGTGGGGTTTGCAATCCCCATACACGGTGCAGCAACTGATCAGAAACCAGCTTCTCTACAGATACATTAGTTGAGATGAGGTCGAAGAGAATGGCCATCTCGGAGAAGAGAAAAGGCCTGAGATGGGGGGACTCCGCAAGGCTGAGATGACTTGGCGGTATGGGACACAGCACTGGCCTGGGTTACTGGGACCTTCCCGGGGCCGCGGGCCGGTCAGTGGTCCCAGCACCTTGCGGCTCCGCTATCCCTGGGCAGCTCAGCCCCGTGCCGTCCTCCTCCCTTGCGTCTTCACAGGCGTTCCCTAATACTTCGTCTGTCTTCGCCCTGATTTTCCCACACGAAACATGGGGCACTTGGCCCCAGCTGAGGAACGCATTTCAAATGCAAGACGTTCCATCTCTTCCAGATAAAGCGCTGCGTGCAGCACAGCACACTGGCCCGCAGACGGCCCAGTACATTGCCGCGACCTTCCACTTAACTTGCAGAAGCCGAGTCCTAGTCAACTCCCGCCTCTCTGCTCCGGCGCATGTTTTCCTTCCCGTTCTCATTACAATTAGTTACGTGTATGTGTATTGTTTTGCTTAATTACATGTTGTGTTTCATATATCTTGTGTTATTTCTGAAAAATGGCATTTAATGAAGTGAAAGTAAACAGGTAACTGTCAAGAGGGGTGACAGTCTGTTAATTTATGTAAAGTGGAACCAACCAGATGTTCTAGAAAATGCTTCAGTCAGAAATAAGGAATCCTATAAACACAATCCTGTTTTTAATAAATAGGTAGTGGCGTGATGTGAGGGAACTACCTTTCCAGGGAGGCTTCTGGAGCTCAGTCTAGACCCAGGACATCCAGGGCCCGACATCCACAGGCAGGAGAAGCCTGGATCCCCGGTGCATGGGCACAAGGCCGGAGACCTCCACGGGGTCGGCACAGTGCGGGGAGTGAGCCACCAGCTTGCCCACGACCCTAGACGTTAAGGATGCTGTGTGACAGAGAGAGGTGTGATGTTGCCAATGTAGCTGCTGTCTTACCAACAGTGAGCTTTCAGATTAAAACACCTTACAAACCGAGAGCGGGCTCTCTTTTTACTGCTGGCGATTGATATTTCTCTCATACGGACGGAGTACATGTCAAAGTCTAGGGAAGAGAACAGATCGTAACTGTTATTATGTCCCTCTTTGCAAAGCATACATCACTCATATCCATCATGTTCTTCCTGAGTTAACGGTTATGACATTTATTGTCCTTGTCAATTTTTTTCTGGTAATATGCCTAAATTCTTCCACTCGGGTTCTTCCTGATGCGTTTAAAATGAAATCCAGAAACCAAAAGACAGGTCTCAAATTTGCAGTTCTACTTGCGGTAGGCAGAGGTGCCCATTTCCGCCACTCTGAAGATGTTATAACTCATTCCATCGTAGCAGAATCTCCATGTCTTTGAAACAAATACGGAGCAGCGAACACAACAGAAACGATGAAACACACAACTTTGAAAGAAGGTTATGTTGGCGAGAGGGATCGATCTTCCATGCTCCTTCAAGTCATGGAGCCTGGAGAACCACTAACAAAGACATGCTCGTCGCCAGAATTTGATGAGTAAATCAGTTCTTAACTGGTGAGATGTGGTTCCTACATGATGACCTAGTATTTCCTCCTGGCGCTCCGGTCTCCTGCATCCAGGGTCACTGGCTACGGGCTCCTAACACCGCCACGCTTGCCGCGAGGAAACCTGACCCACAGAATCTTGTGCTTTGTTTGTGTTCATAGCATCTCCTCTTCTTTCAAACACAAAAGCCACTCCCCGCATGGAGATGTCTGGCAGCCTGGCTGATGGGATTGAGCTGTACTCTCTGAGTCCCGGGCCTTCGCGCTGGGCCCACCGTGCAGAGCGAGAAGGAAGGGTGTGCACATCTATATGCAAATGAACACACCGACAGCCTGTCTTGTCCGCATTCATCGTGTCACAGCGATCGCCGTAAGTCCCACTTTGCAGTCAGTTCACACCCATGACAGCCCGAAGAAGACGAGCTCTTGCCCCCCCTCTCTCTTCCCCCCTTCACCTACCCCCCACCCTATCTTTCCTACAGGCATCTGGTTTACCCGGGCCCTGCAGCACACACATGTGAGCAGGGAGAGCCACAGGGTGAGGGGAGAGGGGAGATACCAGGGACATACAAGGATAGGACCCGAGACCCGATCCCAGGAACCCAAACCACGGAGCTGCTGTCTCCTTGCTGGCCAGCTTCAACCCTGTGTTGTGCTGTGTGTCTCTGTTGTAGAAATGATGCCCCAGAAAGGCCTACGGTGAATCATTTCCTGCCAAGTCGCACCTCCGCCTTTGGTGGTGGCCCCAGGTGCAGCGGTCCCCAAGCAATGAGGTCTCTTCCAGGCTCTGATGCCTGAGCGCAGGGGGAGGGAGCACGCGGTGTGTTCGCTGCTGCTGTTCCCACACAAGCCGTTCTTGATGGCACCACATAAGAGCCTCCTGTCATTCTCGAGCCATGCCGTATCCCATAGACAACATGGGTTAAAAGCAAAACAAGTTTCAAGGACCGAACCCAGTCCATTTGTGAATGTTTCACTCCTAAAAAGTTTGTTCATTTAAACCATGGGTCTATGCAGATTGATAGGACCTGTATGTAGTTTATATATGGTCCTATTCAAAATAAAATCATTCTTTACTTTAACTTGATGTGGTTCTTGGCTGTCCTCACTCCCGACTCTAATGCTGCCCATCACAGATGTTTTCCTGAGTACAAACGTGAACGCACGATCTCTGGGTGTTGCTCTCTTGTTCTCCTATGCACCCCTTCCCAAAGAAACAGCACTTTGAATTTCTCTCGGCCTCGTTCTCTAACTTCACCCACAGCTAGAAATACGTGTAATGTCACGGAGGATTGTATATTTATACGTAAAACAAAACACAACTGCAGTTTATTTACCATACGTATGACATGATATGATAAATATTGGATTTTCTATTCTGTTCTACTATATTCATTAATATGCTCTGCCTTCTGTTTTATAAAGAGAAAGAACTTATCTCAGCCACACCATTATGTTCATGGCCCACTCTTGGGTGTCTGGGAGGAAGGAGGAGTGGGGGGTCCTGGTGATGCTCCTGGGGGCCCCAGAGCCTTGCCCCCCCAACAGCTTTGTTGCCCCGGAGCTGATGGCATCCTGTTTTCAGCCTCTATGTAAAGATGAGAATTGAGGGGTCTACTTAGAGACTGCTGGCAAAAAGACCATTTTCTCACAAGTATTAGAATAACGGGCAGTGTTTGAAAGAGTGAAAATGTGGTAAAGGAGGACGGGCACTGGGGAGGTGATCTCTCACCTGGCCCCTAGTCCCCTCTGCCTGGAGGACAGGAGCCGTCTCGGGGTGCATCTGAACCACCGGCTGCAGAGGTGGGTTGAGACTGGTGAAGACCACAGAGCCAGACAGTTTGTATTCGATCCCGACTCCACACCCTCTGCCTATTGGATGTGTGACTTTCACAAATTTCTCTGGGTTTCAGAGTGAGTCCAGATCTTTTGGGAAGTGACCGGGTCTGTTGCACATGGTATCGTGGATTGCCAGCCTCCTCCTGAGGGAAAGATCTGCTTTCTCTGTTCTGGACAATTCTCTCCAGCCCTGGTTCCCGGTCGACGCCAGTTTTCTTATTTTGGCCTGTTACAGCCCGACTTGTCACAGTGTCGTGGGCTGTGAGATCAGCTGGCCAAATCCTGATTTTTGGGTTCGGTAAACTGCCTTTGCCATTAAGTACACTGCGGGTGAGCAAATTTTTCATTAAAAAGTCCCGTCAAACAGAGAGAGTCAAGTATCATATGGTCTCACTTATTTGTGGAGCATAACAAAGAACATGGAGGACATGGGGAGATGGAGAGGAGAGGGAGTTGAGGGAAATTGGAAGGGGAGATGAACCATGAGAGACTATGGACTCTGAAAAACAACCAGAGGGTTTTGAAGGGGCCAGGGGGTGGGGGGGGGGTGGGAGGTTGAGGAACCAGGTGGTGGGTAATAGGGAGGGCACGTACTGCATGGAGCACTGGGTGTGATGCCAAAACAATGAACACTGTTATGCTGTAAATAAACAAATAAAAAAAAAAGTTGAAAAATAAAAAAATTTAAAAAAAAAGTCCCGTTTTAACCGGATGTACTACGTGGAAACACCTATATTCCTCAGGATGAGAAAAACTGGACACTGAAATTGTCACTAAATCCCCACTTACTGGGACTGCTTGTGAGCTGCCAATTCATGTCCTCATTCTGTTGTGTCCATTTGCAATATTTAGGAATTTAACTTGTGGTTTCCTCCTTGATCATGAACCATCACTGCTTTCCGTACAAAATCATTTTTCCTTTCAGGTGTATGTCTAGATTAACATGATTCCAAAAAAAATTACAAAACTGATTATCCAGCAAATTGTATGGCAGAAAAAAATCCAAATGCGATAGTATACTGCTTATCGAAAATGCAGTCGTGCAAAATTCCGCTTGATGTTACTGTTATCCGAGGCAAACTGCTTCACATCTGAATCTCTCTTCCTCTTTAATGGACAACCTCCTTTTACCACTTCAGATTCTTAGGTAACAGAAATATCTGTGGACATCCATGCTGGGTCACAAGGAAATTGTTTTTGTTATTCTAGAAAGACAATCTCAGGATGGAATATGATCTAGCTCTAAAACCTTTTACTCCCAAATGTTTGTGAGCGCTAAGTATTCTTAGTTTATGAAGCAAAAGGTCAGGCAGCAAATTAGCATTAAAACAAAATGCTGAATGCCTATCAAAAGGGGGTGGTTTCATTTCTTATGCAAATACACAGAAAACAGAGTCCAGCTGAGGAAACAGCTGTCAGGGCATCTTGTCAGCAGGTGAACTAAACTCTAAAGCACACAGGGACATCCATTCACGTCCTAGAACAAAATCAGTTAACTGGACTCCACAGACAAGCAATACCTGGGCAAGAACAACACCTTCCAGAATGTTCCCTGCACTTCACTTCCGTTCACCATGAGTCGTCTGTGTGCCTCCATACCATGATCTCTCTTCATTCGCCCTTTGCCCGAATGCTCATTCAGTCACATCCCTCTGGAAACTAAATGCTGGTCTTTTAGTCAGGGACGATGCTCTATCTGGGTGCGACTTGCTCTTTCTTTTTTTTTTTTTAAGATTTCATTTATTTATTTGACAGAGATCACAAGTAGGCAGAGAGGCAGGCAGAGAGAGAGGAGGAAGTAGGCTCCCCGCTGAGCAGAGGGACCGGGCTGGATCCCGGGTCCTGAGCTGAAGGCAGAGGCTTTAACCCACTGAGCCACCCAGGCGCCCCAACCACTTGCTCTTTTTTAGACTGTGCGCTGGGAGACGCTGGGGTTGTGTGATTTGTGTAGTGGTGTCCTGGGGGTGGTTGTTGTTCTTATTCTAGTCTTTTCCATCCTGGATTTGAAATAAAGACAGTGTTTCTACCTTTTAAAAAAATCTCCACCATCATCTTATTTGTAAAGGAATGAGCACAAGCCTTGGTCATACAGGACCTCCTTTTAGCCAGGAGCTTCCGACTTCAGCTCCTAAGTACCCGGCAATTTTGTTATATTCACTTACAAATATATGCATAGACTTGAAGACTGAATGTTTCATTTTGTTAACTAGGGTGGGACGTGAGGAGGTGGGAGAAAAGAAACCAAACGGAGGGCCCTGAAGTTTAGGTAGAATGGATGGGAGACCTGAGACCCCCTTTTCTCTCCTCTGACCTTGTTTACATTCAAAGATGTCTGCCTATAAGTTCCCTTGGGAGTTACAAATCCAATTTAAAGGACAACGCTATAGGATTTGTTCCTCTAATATGCTATGCGACCCTCAGAAAACCAGTATAATTCTCGACCTTTCTCTGAAAAGTGTATGCAGTCCTGAAGGTCCTGTCAATCAGCACATGGCTTTCCAACAAGTACAAACTTTCTGTGTCTGTTCAGTAGGCCTTCTTCCTTCTTTCTTCTACTTAGAATAGGATCTTTAAGACGATTAAATCTACTCTATAGTTACGTTCGTTTTAATGCTTGATCGACTCCCTTCCAAGAACTCACGGCTTCTGCATTTAAATGTTAGACTTTCTTTTTAGATAAATGCTATTATTTACTAAGTGACCAGGAATGCAAATCATGAAAAGGGCTCGATATTGTTGGCTCCAGTCCTTTATGAATCAGCACCCCACAAACCATCATCAATATTTGTATTAAACACTTATTGACTACGGTTCTACGGTGGTCTGAGACACAGAGCAGGAGTCATGCCAATGGCATTGCAGACCTTGTCAAAGGACTGTCATGAGTCGGGAAATACGGCTGCGCATCAGCTCAGGAAGGAGGACAGGCTGCTGCCAAGACACAGCACAGAGAAAGTCAAAGGAATGTCAAATTGCATTTTTTTTTCCTTTTTCTTTTTCTTTTTTAGAGAGAGAGAGTGAACTGGGGGAGGTCAGAGGGAGCGAGAACCTAAAGCAAGCTCCACACTCAGCTCAGAGCCCAACGAGGGGCTCAATCTCAACCCCAAGATCAAGACCTGAGCTAAAATCAAGAGTCTGATGCTTGACAGATTGAGCCACCCAGGCGCCCCCAAATTGCGATATTTCCAAGTCATTTCTGGGAGTTAGGCTTATGGCTTTGAGGGGAGGTGAAATGTAGAGCAAATAATTTGTGAACATAGAGGGTTGTTGGAATGTAAGTCTGTCCACGCAAACGTGCACCCTGATTCCGTAAACAACCCTTGGTAACTGGTGGAACACATGTTCACATGTTTTTATTTCTTTATTGATTTTAATTTTAATTTTTTAATGTATTTTTTAAAAAATTTTATTTTATTTTCTCGGTGTTCCAAGATTCATTGCTTATTTACCACACCCAGTGCACCATGCCATATGTGTCCTCCTCAGTACCCACCACCAGGTTTTTTAGGTTACAATTCAGATTTGGTACTGAAAGATTCACCCTAACTATTGATTTGCATGTTTGGAAACTAAAGTTCAAGAATTAGAGGACTCGGACTAGCTTTGGGATAGTCTTTGCCATCAAGGACACAGGTAACTCATGAGAAGGAAGTTCAGCTTTAAAAAAAAAAAAAAAAAAAACTTACCAAAATGATACTGATCACAGAGCGCACTGTGTCTTAACGCTGTGAAACTTCCCTGGTTGGATACATGACTACTGAACTAATGCATGAATACCTACCTGATGTTAAAATTACCAAAACTGTTCCTTTTTTTTCTTTTTAAATTTAATCCTTCCATTTTCTCTGGCAACAGACATTCTTTCAGACAAATATTTTTAGAAAATTAGCATGAGTAAGGTAATCCTATTTTCTGCTGCTTGGATTCAAGCGTATCCAGGCACATGGATATGTCTGTTTAAAGCAATCTCTTCAGACTCCTTTACTCTTGGTCTAGAGAGTTCTCAAGTATAACTTACGTGTTTCTAAATGGAGCTAAAAGTGGTTTATTTGAGGGAGAGTGGTTATGTAGTCAGTGTAAACAATTGATACTTACTTTGAATTCATGGAAATCTAGAGATCTTTTTTAACATGAACGCTGATTGAGTTCTCTTTCTCCCTGTGAATCTCAGTTTTTTTCCAGAGGCTAAAAATAGCCTTAAAAAATAGACAAAAGAGTTTATTTCTAACAGTGATCATAATGAAACGGGGAGCTACATCCCCACACCAGGACTCCTTACAGAAGACACAAGCCATGTCCATGAAGCAAGACTTTGTGCTTGAAACCAGGGCCTGTTGAGGCAAAGGGTCAAGTTCTATTCCTGGGTTTTTTCCCCACAATCGTCAAACCTCAGTGTGGCTCTGTTTTCTTCAACTGCAAGATGAGGGATTTGGATGAACTGCCTCTGGGTCGTTTTTGGGATGCAAAGTTCCATGACTCTCAGGAAAATGGTGAAAATTATGTGAAGGAAATATTTTGCCCGACTTAGGACCTCTACGTCCTCCCTACCCTTGATGTTTCAAGACTTTGGTGAAAAGGAAACTGCTTTGTGAAATTAACCCCAGTGACTGCTGTTTCAGTAAAAATGGCAGTGATCATGGGGCCAAGTCCCTCTCTTTCTGTCACTCGGAGTCTACACAGAGTTCTTGTGGGCATCACACATGGTGTTCCCATTACCATGAAACAACAAAACACTGAAGAGTGGTTTTCTACTGCTTCCCTCTACCCACATCAACTCCACCTCTCATTCTACAGACTTTCTTCCTCAGCTCCCAGAACTTCTTTCTTCTGCTTTGTTCAATAACCCTGGGTCTTTCTGACATGCTTCCCATCTACTAGGCCCCTCAGGTGTGGGTTCCTATCTAGTCTACAAGGACCACACCCACTTAACTCCCCACTGGGCTGGGCTCTGGCAGAGTGTAATGCCTAGGCTGGATCTACTACAAAGAGCCAAGAATGAGGGTCTCTGCAGGGAAGATCAAGATCATCTGGTATCATGGAAAATGCTCTCCCAAGACTTTTCTGGTCTGAACTACCTCCGATGAGGTCTAAAGTCTTGTCTGATATCACCCTTAGGTTGCCAGGAACAAAGATAGTCTTTAATATCTTGGACTTCATTCCTAGTAAAATAGATCCTGTGAAGCTTTCAAATAGCACCCACAACTCCAGAGCAAGAAAAGAAACTTACTGCAGTCAAGTAAATCAAAAAAGCATGGAGCCAATTACAGAAGCATGAATCTGGAAGAGGTCTCCTCATTTTATCTCATTTTTTAAAAAGATTTTATTTATTTATTTGACAGAGGGAGACTCAGCGAGAGAGGGAACACAAACAGGGGGAGTGGGAGAGGGAGAAGCAGGCTCTCTGCTGCGCAGGGAGCCCCGAAGCAGGGCTCAATCCCAGGACCCTGGGATCATGACCTGAGCCACGGGTAGATGCTTAATGCATGAGCCACCCAAGCACGCCTGGGTCTCCTCATTTTAGAGAAGAAAATCTTTATCGATCCAGAGAATCTTTATGTCCAGGGCCTCACAGGGGTGGAATCAGCATGGGAGTGCTTTGTTTCCCACATTTTTCTCTGCTGTTTTTCAGCCTCAAATGAATCTTTTTGTTTTTATTGAAGTCTGACTTTCCTGTGGTCAGGTGTTTTGGTAGACTGGCCCTTCCCTATTGGGACACTTGCCTGTCCCTGTTGCCCAGTAGGATGTGTTAGTCCAGACAGGGAAGCCTCCAGCATTTAGGGGTAGATGGTGACTGGTGGGTACCTGAGCAGACGCTGTCCCTATTCCAGTGGCTTCATTGCCTCCTCTCCCCCGACTTACTGGCTGGCAAATAGTATGTGGACAATATGGATACATTAAATACACAACCACTGAAATTAATGGAATTATGTATTTTCAAATAACTTATGTAATTGTTGTAATTAATTTTGGGTTTATGGTGTATTTGAAATAAAAAGTAATAAAGTAAAATTAGGAAGCCCCCTCACAGACAACAGGCTAAGTGCTAGCAATATTTTAGTTTTTCTTTAATTGCTCCATTTTTTACTTTGATTGGTAAAGGAAGAAAGCATCCAGCTACAGGAGAACAACACCTGAGTCCATTTAAATATGGTACTTAATCCGTTGGGGCAGGTCCTTACATCAAGGTTTGCATTTCAAGTTTTAGGGTGACAATTCTATTTGCTATTCATCTTGCCAGGCAGAATGCAATGGCATCTGTAAAATCCTGGGAGATGAGACCAGCTTTACTTTGACTACATATTTCCACCGTAAGTTAGCTGTGGTCTCAGAAAGCCTGTGTGCATGTTTTTCACATAGAAGCCAGCAATAAATACTGTTTGATTTGTTGCTTTAGTCACTAGAAATATCCCAATATAACTTTTTCTTGTTTGCATGAAAATTCAAATTCATTCTTAGAAAACTCAATATTTAGACAAGTGCCAAGTTTTCTTTTCTCCTAATAGAAAACTAGTAAGAGTGAGTGTGTTTTCACAGGAGAGGCTCAAGTGTGGACCAGACGTCAAATGTCACGCATGTTAAAGAGGGTGAGGACCTCTCAGTACTGAAAGTTCCAGAGAGTGTCTCTGAAAATAAAAATGGATTGCTTTATGAAAAAAGCATACTATATGAACAGAATCAGCCAGTCCCACATGTTGTTTCATGTGGTGATTCCGTTCCCTGTTCTCTGGAGGGATGGCCATGGAGCTCCCATTTCTAGCTCCCAAGATGGAGCACACCACTCTGTCAGACAGATCATTCTGACACTGGCAAGTCTTCATTTGGGGAAATTGTTATTATGTGGAGCTAAAACCTATTAATCCCCAGGACCTGCCTACCTCTGCTTGCATTTGACACCTGACCCGTTTTAAACATTTTCAGATAGCAACTGTGTGTTCCCTGATATTTTAGTCTTTTCCCTAATCTTGAAATCTCCCTCAACTCCCTCTCCTCTCCATCTCCCCAAATCTCGTTTCTTCTCGTGTCTCCCAACTAGAGTTCTAGGGCGTGTTAGGAAATGTGCAGAGGTTCTTGGTGGTCTTAATGATTAGTATTTATGGGTAAGAGTCCAACAATACTAAACTTCCTGCGAAGATGACTACCCTCAAATGATGAAAACTTGCCCTACCCCCAAATGCAAGAGAAATCTGTCTTCTTCGTATGACAAGGATCTTCATTCTCTTTGTCTCTCCCCAGAAGATATCCAGAATGTCAGTTTTTGAGATCCCGTTTTTGAGATACCCACTAGGCCACTAGGATACAAATTGGTAGATTTGGGTAAATAAATCTGGTTATTTGGATTAAAAGTGTTCATATGGTTTTAACAACACATCCTGTTGGCAAAGCGATAGGGAAACAGGAACTCTCATATGAAAAAAAATGGCATGAGCTGCATGGAGGAGAGATTGAGGTATCTAACAAAATTACACATGCATTTACCTTTGGACCCAGTAGTCTTCTTCTGAAACCTACTCGGACGGCTCCTCATCCAATATAAAGCAGCATAATAACAAGATCGTTTACTGCATCTTTATTCTTAAAGGCAAAAGACCGACGCAATCCAAATGAGCATCAATAGCGAAATAAAAATTGAATAAATTATGATACAACTACATAATAGACTATCCTGCAGTCTTTAAAAAGTGAGGAAGGTCTTTATGAAAAAATAAGTGAAAAATCAAGATATAAAATAGTATATCTACTATGTTAACTTTTGTGTAAGAAAGAGGAAGAAAAAATATATGCAACTTATATTATTATATGTCTTATGTAATTACATATGTAATATGTGGGTACGTATTTCACATTATTTTGAAAGAAGCACAAGAAAGGCTGATCACAAATTAAGTAATATGATTGCTTACAAGGTGGATGGAGATGGGGGAGGGCATGGACATACAGTGAACATCCTTTGAATGTACCCTTTCATATATTTTTTTGATTTATGAATCACATTAGTGTTTTACACACTAAAAAACTTAAAAGAGGTTAAAAAAGTGTTTTTACTTTTTGGCCAAGTAAGTCTACTTCTAATTATTGAGTTTATGGAAACGCGAAAACAAAGCCATGTACATACAAATGAGCTCTTTGTGGTATTATTTTAATACAACTATCAAACTAGACACAAATATTTAATAGGAAATAAAGGGCTAAATAACCAATGACCAAGTCTGATATAAAATATTAAGCAGCCGTTAAAGGTGTGTCGGTAAATAATGTGTAATGATGTCGGGAAATTTCTCCATCAGTTTGGGGTCTCAGTCGGTCACTTTAGCAGATCCCGGGGCCAATGGCCCACACTGCCTCAGTGGGAAGACTGATGCCCTTTCCCTTTTTGACCTTCTAACACGATGCTCTCCCAGACATCTGCTCGTCTCCACATCTGCCTCTCTCCTCTCAGTGGTAACTGTCCTGCTACCATTCAGCCTCAGAGAGACATGTCCTGCTTTGAGGAAACATGTCCTGTTTTGCTCTTCTCTCAAGCCAACCAAGACAACTACCTGCACCCTGCTTCTTCATGTCTCCTCACATCCCATTCTGGTTGGGGGAGTGAGAGCTGATGTGTAGAAACCCCATCAAGCCACATGTTAGGATGGTGTCCGTTCTTTCTATGTTCCTTCTGGATGACTGGGTGCAGCTCTTTTTCATTCCTTTATGGCCGATGCTCATAGCCTGTGAGTACACTGTAGAAATTTTGCTCCTTTTCCTCCTGGGTGCCTGATACTGTGCTGGAATGTGAAGGTCGCTGCACGTAGGATATAAGAGGACGCAGACTTAAGCAAAATGTGGACATGTCGCTGTAGCCAACTGCATGAAACACAATGAGAAGACGTGCATCGAGCATTGTGAGCAGGTTGAAGAGGGAAACTATAACTCCAAGAAAGGGAGGGTGGCCAGAGATCGCTCCTTGGAAATGACACTGTCTCAAAGGTGAATCAGGAGAAAGAGTTCTTAGCCAAGCTAAGAATAGAGAGACAGAGTTTTCAAGCCAGGGAGCAGGGTGAGCCGACACACAGACACACACCGTGTCGTATGTGAAAAACGGACCACATTTGCAACAGCTGACGTTTAAACTGTGAAGCAGGGAGCAGAGGAGACTACAAAGGTGTGCAGATATTACTTAGCGAGAGAAGCCAGAGTGAAAAGGCCCCATGCTGTGTATCCCAACCGTACAACAATCTGGAAAAGCCAGAGCTATGGCGGCAGTGAAAGGATACGTGGTTGCAGGGTCTAGAGGAAAGGGAAGATGGGTCAGCAGGGCACGGAGGATTCTAGGGCAGTGAAGCTACTCTGTGTGATGCGGTGAGGGCGGACACACGTCATTATACGTCGTTCAGAACACGCAACACCACGAGTGAACCTGATGTCAAGTGGGGTCTTTGGGGGATAATGACGTGTCAAAGCAGAGTCACCCATTGTCACAGGTGTACCACTCCCGGGGGGACATATGCATGTGTGGGGGCAGGGCAGGATGGGAAATCCCTGCCACATCCTCTCAGTTTGGCTGGGACTTAAAACTACTCTAAAAGCAGTCTATGTAACCAAAAAAAAAAAAAATAGTAAGTCTCCTTTTATCCCAGTTTTAGGTGATTGGACTCCATTTCTGTACACCCCCATCACAAAGTCCCCTCCTGTGAAAGGGAAGGCAGGCAGGCTTCATGGTCCTGTGGTTGGATCACCAGCCAACAAAGCAAATACCCACGCAGAACCCTTCAGACGACTTCCCATCCGCGTAGAGCATGCCGTCTGGGGGCTTACAACTAGATCACACCATCCCCCCACATACTCACGCACACTCTCACGCGGGCTCTCACACGCACCGTGCACACCACGCAGATTCACACGTACTCTCTCACACGCTTCCACACGCAGCACACACGCTCACACACGTCCCGCACACCATGCACACTCACGTGTCTCTGCGTGTGGTGTCCACTCCTCCATACACTCTCACATGCGGCACACACACCACACACGCCTGCACGCATACACACACACACACACACACAGAGAACACATACGTACTCCTCAAAGGGACTGACGTCGCCTTGCGCATTAACTCTTGTGAGCCGACTTCTTGGAGGTCTTGTAAAATCCCTTTGTTCACCAACGCCTCCTGATCCCAGCATGTCTACTTCCCTTCGTGTGGGCCGTTGCCCTCCCTGGGCTTCTGAAAAGCATTATTAGCAGCATGGCGGCATCATCTCCCAGGTCTTGCCAAGATTTAAATCCTGTATTTGAAGGAGGGTCCCACATTGATGAACTTTTGTTACCCTACGCACTGCCCACCTTCCCAAGTCTTAAATGCTTGGGATGCTCATGCGCTTGCCCACTCCCCAGGGGCACACATTTTCTGGGTCCCATCCTCCTATGCGGTCACGTCCCTTTCCTCTGTTACCGGGCCAGCCATTCCCCAGCCAATGAGGTATGACTCATCCCCATTTACTGTTTCTGTCCAGGAGGAGAGAAGGGGCTGACCCCGTGGGTCACATCGGTCAGGCCCCATGTTTTTGGTTGACGGGAGAGCAGAGACGGTTAGGAGTTCTGCACTCGGGGGACTAGGGTTCTTGCGCTCCAGGGTACAAGACTTCTGAGCGCGTCAGTGCAGATTTTCGGATCCAACCTCCGGGCTCCGCTCCTTTCCACCCAGGGCCCTGACCTCGGCCAACAGACTTGCTGAGGTCAGTAGTTCCACATTCCCAGGGACTCTCTACTCTTGTGATGAAGTCCAAGGCTTCCTGCCCACTGGCCGAAGGACACAAGAGTCCCTCCGTAAGTTGCCAGGAGGCCTCTGGCTTTCCATACTCAGCCTTTATTACAGTTTGACTCGTCCCATCATTTCCGAAGTATCCAGAGCACCCAGCATGCGATGCAGTCCCCTTACAGGAAGTCAGAGGCGCACGGAGAGAGAAGTCCACTTGACGACAAGGAAGCGGCAGGCGTGGACCACCAAGGATGGCCGAGCACAGCTGGCAAGTATCTGGAAGCTGGAAGCCTCCCCCGGGAAGGCTCCCCAGTCCGAAGCCCTGCCATCACCTCGGGTTGGGACTTCTGCAGTGCAGAAGGGCAAGATGACACAGTTCTGTTGCTGCGGTAGCACCAAGACAGAAACACAGGATGGAAGCCCAAATCGTGGAAATCGGGCGGTCGCCCAGAGAGAGTACATGCCCACCGGGAGCAGAGGTAGAAGGAGAATGGGCAGTTTTGGAGCAGGCAGGGAAAGCACAATATGGGGGAGGGGTGTCAGAGGAGCAGGAAAGGAGGAGAGAGAGGCAGGCCCTGGGGACAGCTCTGAGAGACTGAGGCGACGCCCTCCTGGGAGGGAGCAAGAAACACAGGGAACCGGCCTCCAGGGAAGAATGGGAGCCCATGGGTTTAGCTGGAGCTCTCTGAAAGGCTGATGGGGAAGTCAATAGTTATCAATCAGGGTGTGTAAATGGATTCGAAGAGTGGCGTTGCGTTCCGTCTCCTGAGTGCAGTCTGACTTACTCGCGATCCAGGAGTCCCAATTTGACATTTATTTCCTTTCCTTTTAAAACGTAGCATATATCTATTTAAGACGATATTAGTCTCAGCATTGTTTAGCTCTTGGGTACACTCCTGTCAAATATGTGGGAGAGAGAGAAAGTCTTTGGCTCAGACTGCAACTGATTTATACGACGAAAGTCTGTATCTGCCAATGTTTGCCAAAGGAATGTTACAAGCTTGAATCATTTCATGCAATTTATAAACACATTTAAATGAAAAGAAAATGTTTTACTTGTACTCTGCATCATGAATGTATTTGTGTCTGAATTTAGAAGACAGGAAGTAACCCGTCCTTGGCGTAGCACTCAGAAAGGAGGCGTCCCTTCTTTCTAGGGTTATCAAAGTAAGAACTTTTCTCTTTCCTTTAAAAAAAATTTTTTTATGTATTTATTGGAAAGAGACAGAGAGAGCAGGAGTCGGGGGAGGGGCAGAGGAAGAGGGACAAGCAGACTCCCCCCTGAAGGGGCCCGATCCATTATCTGTCTGAGATCATGAACTGCGCCAAAGTCAGATGCTTAACTGACTGAGCCAGCCAAGCATCCCTTCTTTTCCATTTTTGATGTGCAAGTTCTGATATTGTAGCACACACCAAATCAGAATAGTAATACACAGCGATTAAAATGTGGGTTTTAAAATTGAGTAGAGATTTTAAATTTCTATAATTAACAAAATAATATGTAATAAAATAGACTTATATTTGTTTAAGTAGTGCATGTATTTTTATATCTAATAATATAATAAATGTTTCTAGTAAATAAAATTTTCTAATATCCATGGGCTCTGTGGAATTTTGAAAAAATTCCAAAGGCACAAACCTTACCATGAATTCAAAATTCTTCCTCATGGCTCTCCCAGCGATGCTGTTTATTCGTTGCCTTTTATTTCTTGAAGCTCCTGAAAGCCAAATTCCTCCACCAGGCATTCCACAACCTACCTTAAATTTTGGGGTTCTGAAGGACTTGTGCATAGTCAGTATGAGTTCCATAAGATCCTGTTTTCAAACATTCATTATTCAAAACAATGAGGCTCATAAAGGACTCTCCGTATACATATCCTTTTGATCATATGTCACTGAAATTGAATGTGAGTCATGCAAATAAAAGATTATCTTAATTTTTTGTTACTTTTCCCCACTCTGATTATCAACGTTATTATAACGATTTTGGACCGTGTAATTGGGCATGTAGCTGGAGCTCTGCTCTGGAAAATATTGGTTGGCAGCGGTTCCATTATCGTATGTATATATTGTTCTGTATTTAAATTTATGTCTTCTGGGTCCCTTCCCAGAACTAGATAGATTGCGAAGGGTAGAACAAAGAAAGGAAAATTTTGCACCGTGAATCTCTGAGATCCAAGAAACTAATAAAGTGTTCCATTCTTAGTAGATGTGTCAAAATACAATGTCCCACCTCCTGCAGTACCTGTAGTGAATTCCATCATGTGGAATGAAAGTAACTACAGAGATTTTTTTTCCAGGCATTGTACAGGGATGGGTTTATTATGACATCATGTCAAACCAGCAAGGTCAATAAATGTTTACCTCTCTTCCTCATTTCACCCTGGCATTGTTCACGGTTAATGACAATACTTAATATAATTGCCATTCAATTTTTTTAAAGGACATTAGCAAACAATAATTTATTGCTGTTTCAAGACTCACCTGACTTGAGAGTTCAGAAGGGCAGCACTTGCCTTTATTCTCCAAATGATGCTCAGAGACGTCCAGCGATTTCCCTAAGACCCATAATCACGAAGTGAAAGACCAGCTCTAGAGCAGGCATTCTCAACTTCGGCAGTGCACAGAGATCAGCTAGGTGCTTTCCAAAATGAACACCAAAGCCCAGGCCCCAGCCCAGGTCAGTTCCTTTGCAACCTCCAGCAGTGAGGCTCAGGCATCTACATTCTTTCCACGTTTCCCTGGTGAGTCAACAAACAGCCAGAGTTGAGAAGTTTGCTCTGGCCCATGAAGTTCCCAGGTTATTCACCTAGTTCCGTACGAATTACCACTTCCCATTAAGACCTCACAGTGTTGTTTTGGGGATTAATGAATTAATGCGTGTAAGGTACTTGCAGCAGTGCCCGGCTCGTGATACACTGTCCAGAAGGGTAACTGCCGTCCTTACCACTACACCACCACCACCATCATCAGGGAAGGCTTTCTCAGATAATTTCACTCCAATTACTCTTTACCTGTAAAATCGTCAGTTGTGGTGCATGACATTTCTAAACTCTGGTATCTATTGTCAGTGCAAGAGAAAACCATGCAGAATTCGAGAGAAAGGAAATCACTAAAACCCAACTCCCTGGAGACACTTTCGTTTCTCATTTTGGTCACACGGGAGCCTGTGACGGCAAGAACTATCAAATTCACTAGATTCTAAATAGGGGATCAGAGTGACATTAAATGACTAATAAAATTGTGAACTTATCTCACAAAAGGGAATAAGATACATTCAGGGATCTTTATATATATTGTATATGTGTATATATAATATAGTAAAATCACTTCTCATGACCTGAATTTTACATATATATACATATTTTTTTTCTACACACTTAGTGTTAAACATCTGACTTAACCAAATTTTTCTCAATCAATTAAGGTAGCAAATTCAGTAGTTTTTATTGACAGATTTATCATAATAATGCAAAGCCTTCTTCTGTACCAAAATTGCAAAATCTGGAAAGTTAAACAAATGTGTGCTTCTATTTTCAGCAAGTGCCCTATTTTATATGCTTTTTAGACTTTATTAAATGAATTGATTATTTCTTAATAACAAAAATCTCATTATAGCCTCCTGGAAATTAGCACTGTACTGAGAAATAAGTGGCCTCTTTTACATGGTGAGTAAACTGTCAGACTAATCAGATTTCCTTCCATATCAAGATCACATGCCTGGAAATATGGATGGAAGCAAGAGATGTGGTTTTCTGACTTGGCAAGACTCTGGTTTCAGGAAAAACACATATATTAGCAAAAGGGAGAATGCCAAGTGGATTATAACTATGTATCCGATTTCTTTCGTGGGACACCACTAGGAGGTCCTGTATCAAACACACTGATGTAAGTGGGGGACAAAATCTCTGCATGGCTCCTCCATGGGCTTTACTGTTACCCCTAATTTGATCTGAAACATCCACCTTAAGTCACGACTTGGGTTAGAGCTGCACTTCCCCGACTTGGGAAACAGTGACATTTGCAAAACGTATTTAGTAACGTATGCAAAGCAAGAATATAAAATAGTAATATTAAAATTAAACCAAACAAACCTACCATCTACTACAACTGATATTTCATTACAGAAAGGTCATTTCAACAACAACAATAGGAAAGACATAAGCCCAAAGTCAGTCCCTTCAAGTAATTAAATTTAGCCTCATGAAAACTCATTACAATCGGTGTTATTTCTCTTTGCATTTCGGTATGGTGAAAGCTTTGCCATAGTCCCTAAGATTTGGAAACCACCATCTAAGATTATAATCATGGGAATGTCCTCTCTCAAAGCCCATTATTTGGCTGCTTTTCTCTGACCTGTAAGGGAGAAAATATTGTGGTCCATATAACTGACAAATACTCGCACCCAGAATATACAAAGAACTCCTACAAATCAATAATAAAAAGACAACCCAATAAAAATCAGACTTGAACAGACATTTAACAATAGAACATGCGTGAATAGCTAATGCATTAAATATTGCGTCATTAATCATCAGAGAAATAAAAGTGAGTTCCACAATGAAATACCCTATCACACCCACGAGTGTGGTTACAATGAAAAAGATTGGTAATACCCAATGTGGGCAGGGTGTACAGAGCTACACGGCTCGCTTCTCGACGGAGTGCTGAAGGGAGGGATCATTTTGCTTCCCAGTTCCTACAAGGGTAAACACAGATCTGTACCTGCTCTGTGATCCATTCCTAAGTATTTACCCCAAAGAAATGGAAATACATGCTACAGTAAAACTTTATTGCATAATGACTTATAAGAAATACACATGTTGTCATTCAGAAAACCAAAATACATCTCATACATTTGGTCTTCATCCACACTTCTTGAAAACCCTCGAGAGCCAGTAAGTTCACTAGATTCTAAATAAGGGATCTGTTTATTAAAATAAGACTTTAATATTTATTAAAATAAGACACTAGGTGTCTTGTGATTAATGAAGGTGACTTTTGGACCCACCCAACGGTGGCCTGGTGGCCGGGACAACCAACCATGTAATTGGAGGATTCGAACCTTCATTCCCATCTCTTGTCCTAGGGAGGGGAGAGGGGCTGAGAGGGTGAATCAGCCACGAGCCAGTGACTTAGGCAGTCACAACTTTGCAATGCAACCTCCATAAAAACCCCAGAGGACAGCCGTTTGTGTGTGTTTGTTTTCAGAGAGTTTCCGCATTTGCTTCTATGTGTCATCAAGTGGGGCCCCGAGTTCATCAGGAACTAGCTCCTTTGTTCAGGGACTTGCCCTTTGCCTCTCTTCCTCTGGCTGTGGATTCATATCCCTTAGCATTTTCTGTAACAGACTGGTTAGCATAAGTGTTTCTCTGAGTTCTGTGATCTTCTGTAGCAAATCAATCAAATGTCAGGAGGTCAGTCAGAAGCATAGGTAACAGGCTGGACTTGTGACTAGGGTCAGAAGTGGGGAGTAGAGGGATGGTCCTATAGGGCAGAACCTTTCGCCTATAGGATTTGATGCTGTTTCTGGATAGAGAGAGTCGGAATTGAGTTGGATTCTCAGACACACTAGCTAGTGTCCAAGAATTTCTTGTTATTGAGGAGGGGGAGATCTTCCCGTCCCTGATGTTAGAATTAGGTCTGGAAATCCTAAAAGAGACTTGTACAAGAATATCCTTGGTGGTCTTATTCAAAATAGCCCCAAATTGGAAGTAACAAAATGTCTCTCAAGAAGAGAATAGGTAAATAACGAACGGTATGTTCATACAGTAGAACACCAGCCAGTGATAAAAAGGAATGAACTACTGATACATGCAAATACGCAGCCAAATCTCAAAATCAGGGTTGCGAGTCAAAGGAAGGAGCACAAAGCACACAGGCTGTGTGTTTTCCTGCATCTGAAGAAGACGAGCACCTGCTCTCCGGTGACAGAGCTCAGGAAAGCGGCTGCATGCGGGCTGCGGGGTGGGCGTAGGGAATTCCTGGAAAGGAACACAAAGGAATTACGGCATGTGATGGAGACGCTCTGTACTACAGGTAGTTACAGGATCTAATTGTCAACATTCAGTGAACTAAACACACAAGATATGTACCTTTCATTATATGGAATTTACGCCTTAATTTAAGAAAAGGCAAAGGACACATGTAAAAGTCACCTCCCAATATTGCCAAAGGCTGCATCTGCTCGGAAGCAAAGTTTGCCCTGCTCCTGCCAGGCACCGGTGTGCTTCCGCAGGTGGCCCTCTGCGCCCACAGTCCTTCCAGGAACATCCATCCTGGTGATGTCTCTTCTAATGAGACTCCAGTCTTTTCTGAAAGTGTGATTCATGTGTTCACTCAGCAAGTATTTATTGAGAGTTTATTATGTGCCAATAGCTGTGGCTGACCTCAAGCACCCAGTGGTGAACGAGGCAGACAGATGCCTCTGCCCTCAGGAGGTTATACTAAAAGTGAGTTTAGCGATGAGCTGGGCCAGTTTCCTTTTCCCGCAGGCCCCCAGGAAAGGACGTCTATCCCGAGACTGATGGATCGGCATTTTTATGTTTGGAGGTCTCCGCTAAATTGCTGTACGAATGAACCCCAGGTTCTTTTTCTACAAACCTTTCCAGTGAGCCTTCACATAAAATGTCTATGTATTTCTGAAACGTCTTGAAAAATGACTGTCGATTTTAATCATAGTGCATTCTAATATAAAGTAATACAAAAGAGTAGTTTCAAAAATTGTACCTGTGGGACTCCTGGGTGGCTCAGTGGGTTAAAGCCTCTGCCTTCGGCTCAAGACATGGTCCCAGGGTCCTGGGATGGAGCCCCACATCGGGCTCTCTGCTCTGCAGGGAGCCTGCTTCCTCCTCTCTCTCTGCCTGCCTCTCTGCCTAGCTGTGATTTCTCTCTGTCAAATAAATAAAATATTAAAAAAAAATTGTACCTGTAATGGAGTCTCTTTATTAAGAAAATAAAGTTGCAAAATGTTTTATTTATTTGCCCACTATGCCCATTTCTTCCTGGAAGTGTGTTAAAAAAAAAAAAAAGTCAAAAAGAATTTATGATCCCTGTGATTTGACTGATGAGATAGAAGCTTTGAATTTCCCACACAGTTTCTCTCACTGTTGTTTTTCCTTACAAAACTGATGGTAACTGAAATCAGGGCATGTGCTTCAGGAGTTCTACTCTCTTTTCTCTTATTTTGCCTTGGTGTGGTAAATAGTAAGGATGATCTTGCAAACGTAAACATTGGTAGAAAGCAAAGAAAAAACTGCGATTTTGAAAAGCGCATTTCATGTAAAAGTCATACTTTCTATACTATGTGCATTTTAAAGGTATTTTTCAGTCCCCTCGAGCCCTGTAGATCAAGATGAAAGATTAAATAAATTGTCAAACTCCTTTGGAGATCTATGTTCAGCACTTGATTCTAGACTGCATTCTCTAATTGGGCATTAAAAACATGATTTTCTTCCTATTTTTCCAAGAAAACTTCTAAAGCACAGACAGACTTTTGCAAAGGAAGAAGAAGAAAAGAAAGAAAGAAAGAAAGAAAGAAAGAAAGAAAGAAAGGTGATTTAGTTTCTATTTTAGACTGTCCTGTGATGATCCACTCACCAAATAGCTAAACACCAACAGTCCACTGAGCCAGCAGAAGGAAATAAAATCTGAAATGTCCTCAGGTGGTGGAGATTGCATCATTAAAGCACATAGGAAATGTGGTTGAAAATAAATGCTTCGTGAAGGGACAGAAAGCAAAATTGGGGGTAGAGTTCTGTCCAACCACTGTGTGCTCAGCCCCTAGCACAGGCTGTGGCACTTGGTAGAAGCTCAATCAATGCTGATTAGGGATATGTTGAAATAATTATTATTTTTCATAGACACCTCATTCCAGGGGCGCCTGGGCGGCTCAGTGGGTTAAAGCCTCTGCCTTCGGCTCAGGTCATGATCTCAGGGTCCTGGGATCGAGACCTGCATCGGGCTTTCTGTTCAGCAGGGAGCCTGCTTCCCTTCCTCTCTCTCTGCCTGCCTCTGCCTACTTGGGATCTCTGTCTGTCAAATAAATAAATAAAATCTTTATTTAAAAAAAGTTAAAAAAAAAAAAAAAAAAGAAACCTCATTCCAGAAGAGATCTTGGAAGCATCAGATCAACTTTCCAATTATCACATTTTTTTCTACCTTGTTTCTCTTCTATGTGAGAGATTTTGACATCAAGATCGTAACAACAGCTTCTTTAGCCCAATTTTCCTGGGAGCTAAATGTCCCTTTCCACTGTTTTTGGTACCATAGCGTTTTTAAATAGTAACCAATTCGGCTTGCCCCACACTGGATGGTCTCTGCACATCTTAAAGACAAGAGCACCAACATTTAGAATAATACAATGTAGAAGAGGCAGACCCTTTCAGAGGACCATGATGCCATTATTTTTTAGGAATTTTGTTCTATTGATTCCATCTAAAATGGACTTGGTCGTTTTCCTCCCCTTTCTAAAAGCATACTATTGCAGAAGATGGTCACTAAGGAGAAGATTGGTGGCTGCCTTCTAAAATCCATTCTCCCTTTCCCAGTGGTAATACAATCAGCCTTCTAATACGTAATTGGGAGCTAGACTGCATTCCCCAATTTCTCTCACAGTTAGGTATGGCAGCACGCCAACGTCATCATGGATGGACTGGGGACACAAGTAGGGCATGCCATCTCTTGACTGAGGGATCAAGACTTTAGAACCATCCCCTTCCTCCCTTCCTTCCTTCCTTCTGCTGGTGTTAGAGATGACAGAGAACAGAAGGGAGAGAACAGAAGGGAACCTGGGTCCCTGAATGAACTTGAGGGGCAGACTTGCTCAGTTAACCTGAATTTCCCACTTCGGAATTGTGTGTGAAAGGAATAAATGTCCGTACTCTTGATGGCATTAAATGTTGAGGTCAACTGAGGTGCGCTTGTTTAACTACCTGTCTTCACTAGACAACTATTAGAGAAATCCAAATTTCTCAGAGGCTTTGTCTCATGCACGGCTGTTAAGACAGGCCTCATCTATGCCATATTTGTGAAATCAATTATTTTAGTGCATCAAGATCTACTACAGCTCGGGGCACCTGGGTGACTCAGTCAGTTAAGTGACTGATTCTTGATTTTGGCTCAGGTCATGATCTCAGGTCATGAGATCGAACCCCACGTCAGGCTCTGTGCTGGGCATGGAACCTGATTAAGATTCTCTCTCTCTCTCCCTCTCTCCCTTTGCTTCTCCTCCCCCAAGATCACTCTCTCTAAAAAATAAAAAAAAGATCTACTACAGCCTGTACCTCAAATTCAGAGGATGAAAAAGAATCTCAAAGTGGAGTCAATGGTCAGTTCTGTATCTTAGGCCTTGCAATAGATGGAGAATCTGGGCGCTAACACTGAACAAGGGAGCATGTTACGTACTCCACTGTGCTGTGTCTTTAAAAAATATGATTGATAACTGAGTATGGCTTATGTATTCTGGATCCTGGCTTGAGCATAGCTAATATGGTAGACATGGGTCATTCTGGAGATGAATTTAAGCAAAATCACAGGGAAAAAAAAGAATTCATGTTGGATTGAGGATGGGCGGTGAGTATGGACTATATTTTCTGAGAACTTTAACAATGAAGATTCTGGTGAGATAAGGACAGGTGTCTAATGCTCTCTCAGAATGCTACCAGAACGACCAATATTCATTCTGAAAAGTAGGGAAGGAGCCATCTATCTGCCTTAACAAAGGAAAGATTTGGGGTCTCCAGAGTCTAGTAGAGATGATTGGAGTGGAAAAAAGGAAGACACAAGCAGAGAGGCTATCTGACTCTTCCTCCTGAAAACGCACAAAGTCACCTGGCCTTGGTGGAGGACCTCTCATGTTGGGGGGATGACAGACAGAGGTGGAGTGGGCCAAGGATGGGCTAGGGCGCAGGGCACTGGGACTCTATTCTGTCGCTGCACCTGGAGTCCGGAGCAGAATGCCCAGGATGGGCAGAAGGGAGGCATGAAGGCAAAAAAGGAGACAAGAATACGCTCATTGATCCACTCGGACTCTCATGGGACAAAGAGAACTGTGAGTATAAAAGCAAACACAGCAACCTCATGGGGCACAGAGGAAGCAGAGCCTGGGCCAGAGTCCTTCACTGCCCTCGGGCATCAGTCCGCCGCCTCCTGTCTCCTGCGATGCTGGTGCCTGACCGTGATGCAGACACATGC
This sequence comes from Meles meles, assembly GCF_922984935.1. Taxonomy (NCBI): domain Eukaryota; kingdom Metazoa; phylum Chordata; class Mammalia; order Carnivora; family Mustelidae; genus Meles; species Meles meles. The sequence goes on along the minus strand of NC_060077.1, from coordinate 93,155,075 downwards.
ATCTGTTTTCTCATCCCCTCGCTCTCCCACACACTCACGGCCCTCCTCATCCCTCATGGCGCCATGAGCCGGCACTGCCAAGTGCTGTCACACACTCCAGATCTTTTTGCCCCACGCTATTTTATTGTTCTGTCCTGGAAAAGCCAACCGACTTCAACGCAGCCCTCTCCCTCACCTGCCGTGACTGAGGAAAAACACAGAGCCCTACTACTGGTTTCACTTTGAACTCATGATTGCTCATCCCGCTGGGCCTTTCGTCCAGCCCGAGGGTCACACTGCGTTCCCTTTGTCCACACACTGCCTCCTCTGTCCGATGTCTGCTGCCTGTCTTTGCTTCTCCTCAAAGCTCTGACACCTTCTATCCCGCGCCGGTTCTCAGATGATGGCCGGGCGTCCAAACTCTTTTAGAAAAGAGAAGGACCATTGCCCAGATCCCCAGCTGCCTTCATCTGGGTCCCTACACAGCCTTCTCTACTGTGAGGGGAAATCTGCTGGCCAAGGCTGGCCTCTCTGTTCACCCACTTCGTTCCTTCCCACTTGGGTGAGTGCCAGTCACTGTCCCCTTCCTCTCTCGCATGATTAATTTTTTTTCCTTTCCAGTGGATTGCCCATATTAACATACAGAGATTCTATTATTTCTCCTATTTTAGAAAAAGACCCACGAGTCTCTTGACGCACAACCCCTCCAACTGCCGCTTTATTTTAAAGCTCTTCGGAAGCGATGCTTATCCCGGCTGTCTCCGGTGTCTCTCTGGAACCCACTTTCACTTCCGACCTCTTCTGAAATTTGTCTTTTCAGAGTTTCCCATCACATCCACACAGTCAATTTTCTCAGTTTTCCTCTGAATTAATCTTACAAATGATCATTCTTGCATCCACCTGCCTACTCAACTCCCCAACGAGAACCGCACAGGCATCTCAAGTTTAGCACATCCCACACCATGGTCCCTGTTTTCAGACCAAGCCTGCCCTCATGCCCACCCCGCCAGCAAATGCTCAGCTTACCCTTACCACCCATCAGTGAACCAAACCCTCAGAGCCATCCTGGCTCTTCCCTCCCTCACGTCCTATATCTGACCTACAAAAAATCCTGTTGTCTCCATTGCTTTCTGAAGCTCCATGGTCATTATCCTGCACAAGCCACATCCCTCTCCCCAGTGGTTGGGATGCTCTGAACCAGCTGTGTGTGCCCCCTTTGCTCGCTCTCAGCACACCTGTCCTGTGGCCTGCACCCTGGCCCTCAAACTACCCAGAGTCTTGGCCTCTGCCTGATTTGCCACCACCCACAACAGGTACTGGACCCTGTCTCCTCCCACGTCCCCTTCGCTCACTCAACCTCAGCCACAGCCACCAGAGAAGTGTTCCTAAGCACGCAGTATGCTCCCACCAGGGACACTTGGCATTGGGAAGCTTTTACTTAAAAAAAAACATGAAATAATTAAGGAAATGTTCAATAGATTTGGCTCTGCCGAAAGGCACAGTAAACAAAATTCACAAGAGACAAAATGGGTAAAATATTTGTAATGTAGGACAAAGAATTTCTAGTTGTAATATATGAAGACATTTCATAAACAAATGAAAAATACAACTTCTTTAGTTTTAAAAGTGGACAGAATTTCAACTGACAATTCAAAAGAAAGAAAAACAAATGTCCTTTATATAAGCATGTAATTATCAAAAGTTTTATGAACATATATTCAATTTGACTTCATAGTAATTTGTACCCAGGGATTCATTAAGAACATACCAAAGACTCAGTCACCAGACTCAATTTTGGTATAGTACTTGGTAAATTTAAATTTTAGTAAGACTGAAAATAAGGGAAAAGCAAGTATCCAGTATTAGAAGGTTGATTAAATAAATGATGGAAACTTTGCTTGCGGGAAGTACAACATATGTTGTAAATCATTTTGCTGAAATAGAAAAGATTGTTAAAATTTAGTTAAGTAGAAAAGCAAGTTACAAAAAACAATGCACAGACTGGTCCATCTTTGTGGCACTTCAATATATACATCGTTATGTTTCTGAATCAGTATATGGTGTTCACAGTGATTATTTTTTTTTACTTAAACAGGCGTTTAAATTTTTCCTTATTTTGCTTTTTTCTTTTTTTAGTCTTTTCTACAATGAACAGGTAATAATTTCACAATAAATAACAAGTATTTTTCTATAATGAATAACCCATCAATTTCTCTTAAATATGGCACAGTCAATTCTGTAACATTCTGATAAATTTAATTCATCCTTCAAAAAAGGCACACTTATGTTAAAAAATACATATGTATGCATATTAACATTAAAATAAAGACGTCATAAGTAGTATAAAAGTGAAATAAGTAATATTGTGATCAAAAATGAGTCAAAGATGAAAAAAATGTGCAAGATAAAGTAACCGTCTGAATCCTGGAGGAAAACAAATGATTACATAAAAGATATGTGCCTGGCCTATTGTAAGAGCTCAAAAAATGGCTTTTATCTTATTATGGAGAATATTTGATCATTATTTTTCTGTCAACAAAACTTTAAATTTTTGAAAATTCACAGTGTATCTCTTCTAGCCTAAATTAATTTAACCCTTTGAATTTTCTCAACTTATTCTCTTATAAGTGACCCTTCATGTTTAATCGCTTCAAATTCATTTAATCACATTATTTTGGATGCTTTCCAATGCTTTTCATAAAGGGATGCCCGACTCCTATGCAAACGACCTTATGGGAGCGTGGCCGCTGGACCAAGTGCCCATGCTCCGTGGCCAGTAGGTTGACCCGTCAATCCTTGACCTACGGTGTTGTGGGGCTCTTTCTTTAATGGTTGGAAGCACAGACTCCAGAATCACCTCTGTCCCTTATTTGCTGTGGGTCCTCGGTCCTCTTACTTCTGTGATCTTGCCTACTCGGGTTCAGAGCAACTGGAATCATCGTCAGCATATCGTAAGCTTTAACCATCATTAATTCTTGTTCATGTGTAGCTTTAAGCTGCTTTCAAACCGCTGCTGCCATATATGGTCGATTATAGTTTTTCATATTAACTTTTTTCCCTAACCCGAGCTCTTTATGCAATTTAGGTCTACCATTCAGGACCCTGAATGTTTTCTTCCCAGAGTGATGTCGTCTGTAGATGTAATCAAGATGCTTCCATCCTGGTAACTTCAGTGGGGCCAGCCCCGACTGGGTCCCCGTGTCGGTGCTTGTTGGCAATCGTTCTCAGCAGATCCTGTGTTGGTTACGATCTTTCGCCTCCAGAAGGAAAACCCTGACTCGAACCGGCTCAGACAAAGAAGTCGTTTCTTTTCTCCTAGGACAAGAGGCTTCGGAGGCTGCAGGGCGATGATTCCTGTGGTTCAGCAGGCGGGTGAAGTCATGATGGGCCGGGTGCCTTCCCTCTCCTGGATCCCACGTTAACATGCTGGCTCGGTCCCCAGGCTCCCCTGGGATTGCAAGAGCTGCTCAGAGCCACACCCGGACACGATCCGTCCAGGAAAACAGAGCAAGTGTTTAACTTTTGTTACCTTGCGTGCAGGGAAACCTTCTCAAAACCCCTGTTAAAGGTTTCTCCAGCCAGACATAGATGACATGACTGTTTCTAAACCTACATGAAGGGACTCCGAGCTCCGCGATTGGCACAGATTGATCAAAATTTAACCCTATGGCTGGACGAGAAGGTGCTTCCCCTGAAATTCTCACGGACGAGTCCTGGCGTGCCCACTGAAGCAGAGGTAAGGCAGGGCAGGAGTGAACGTGGAGTGGGCAGCCAGCGGTGTCTGCTGCTCTTGGCCCAATAATGGCAGAGAGACAATCACATTTCTTTTTAATGTTCAGAAAGGAAATGGCCATGCCCAGGGACTCAGATCAGGTCCACCACTTGACTACAACTACATGTACATTAAGTTAAAGACATACTATGTCTTAGTAATTAGGTAGTTTTGGATAAAAATGGACATGAAACTCAAAAGTGTACCTTTACAGCTGCATTATACATATTTGCAGCTGCTTATACATAAATTAATAATATACAAAGAATAATATAACATAAGGTGATAATATATAAATTATATATTAAATTATATACATTTATATACACCTATATAATCTAATTTAGTACATATCATTTACTATATACATTAACTTATTAATTATATATGAATATTTTAATATGTTATGTAATATATTGTATAATGGGTATATATTAATTTACATAATATACATATAAGAAAATATATATTTAAAACTTAAAAATCAAATTCAGAGTAGTGTAACAGTAATAACATCAAGGCATATAAAAGGACAGGCATCTCATGCAAAAAGAGACACTATTTTTTTGAGCATCTTAATAAACACTTGAGCACTGCTGGGAACATTTGGTAAAGAAAGAATAGTCTTCACCCTCATGGGGCTTATGTATTAGCATTTCTCAAAGTCTTTACACAGGTTCTATTTATGCTCCAAGGTTTTCATTTACATTCGTGGAAAGAGATTCATCCTCACAATTTATTTTAGATAATCAGAAATCCCCAGGGTTTAGAGTTTTCTTGATAAATACCAAAAAGGAACATGCTGAGAATTTTTAGAAATTCAAATCTCAAATAGGACAAAATTACTTAGAATGGTATAGAAATAATTATCAACTGAATATCTAATGTCATTACTATACAAAATATGAAGTTTGTGATAGATTTCAACAAACCATTTATATATGACTCAGGTCTCGGACGTATATGTTGGAAAATATAAGAATTTGTGATAAATTCGTACATTAGGAAACATACTTTAAAATACAAAGCTCATGCTAATAGTTTTGTACAAGATACATGTCCTTTTATTTTTATTTAAATCAGGTTCTCCCTTCCTATTATGAGCCCCCAAATGATTGTAGGTTTCAAGAATGAGAAAAAGATCCAGATTGAAAAATAGAAATGAAAATTAAGCAGGCTTTAAGGTAAAAGCCTAGTGCAAATAATAAGGTTGATTGGCTCTCTCCATTTATTTGATTTTCTGCGTCTACACTGGTCACAAGATCTGCAGGAGCGCATTTCTCACTGTGGTCGAGGACAGAGTTGCCATTGTAGGATGACGACGGTGTTTTGGGTTTAAGTCTGATGTTACCCTCTGCTGTGGACTTTGGACTTTCAGAGGAAGCAGGTAAATGAACGCTGTTCATCTTCAAATTACACGCCACTCAGTACCTATTACCCGTGTCTCAGGGCCTCACTGAACAGATGTTGGCGAGCAAACGGACATGGATGTCATTTTCCGTGAAAAGGACCAAAGATTGTAGTTGACTGAGCCAGCCACTTGTCCCCACCCTTCTCTGCCCGCATGGCTACTGACAGGTCTCTCATCATAGACACACGCCGGAGAAATATTACCCCACGGCGTAACTCACATTGTACAGAAATTCACGTTCTAATAGTTACTTGAGTGATTTGTTTGTAGATTTTTTTTGACACAAATTGGTTTTTCTTTAAGGTAAATTTACAAATTCACAGCAGTCAATCCTGCATTAAACCTGGCTGATCAATTTTAATGAAATGCCCTAAGTCATAATAATAATTTTTTAAAAAAACTGTGTTTCGTATTACAACCACAAAGGCTCTTACTTGCCCCCAGGTCCCAGCCTCCACCTGCTTCTATATAAAGCAAGCATAGTGCAATAATAGTGACATTTTTAATTATGCTGTTTTTCCGTAAAATCCTGGTTTGTGTGTCATGATGCTACAAGGTCATAACGATTTCCCCAGTGATGTGCTGACCTCAGAGCCCAGAGCCTCCCCAGGTACTCCATGAACACCGTGCGAGAGGAATTGCTTTCACCTTGCTGGTTTACCATTCTTTACTTTTTTAATTATTAATAAAGATCGTTTAGGATCCTCACTTGACTCTGCTTTACCCTCTAACTATACCCTGCTTGTCTGCGTCTCCTCTTGCTTCTTAAAGGAAAAGTTTATACCTGCTGTTTCCACTCTCACCCTCCCAACTAGCCCGTCTTCTGACATCACTGTGCCCCACTGATGCCTTTTTGAAGATTACCAATGGCTTCCATGTCACCCATCTCAAATGCTTTCATTTAACCCTCATTGGCATCATCCCTCCCATGAGGCTGACCTTGTTTACCCCGTTTTCTGCCCCATAACCTAAAGCTCCCTGGAGCTCTCTGCCCCTTTGGCTGGTGACATGGCCCTGGCCAGTGCAGTCCCCATTTCCTCTTTCCTGCCCTTGCCCACTGTCCAGGTGCAACAAAGACACTCAGCACTTGACCCAGGAGCGACACCTTTGTGGGCCCTGGGGGTGGGGGCAGATGTGGCAACAAGGGCATTGCTTTCCACGTCCCAGGGGCTAGGACAGAGCAAGAGGTGTACGTGCCTGGTGGGCACGACTTGAAAGGTTTCCACGTGCAGACGTCTGCTGGAAAGTAGCCTCCAGCAGCTACAGAGAGGCAGGCTTATGCACAGAGGACAAGGGGCGGAGCGGAGAGAGAGGCTGCGAAGCTGTCCAACAGCAGCAGCGAAGGCGACAGTGGGAGACTTTGGTGACAAAGTTAGAAGATCCACGTGTGGCGGCGAGAACTGGTGGTGGGCACACGTCATAGAGCCCGTCGTCCACTCGGATAAGAGGACGTGGGGTGGTTGTTCTGGTCTCTCCTTGGGGCCGCGTTCACCAAAGAGGGCACAGGACAGGGGTTTCAGACAGTAGCGGCCACCGACGGGCTCTGCTGTGACAGAGCAGCACCGATGGGGCCTGCGCAGCAGACACGTACTTCTCACAGCTCTGGAGGTTGGTACTCCAAGATCCAGGCACCAGCCAGTGCAGTGTCTGCAGAGGATCTCACTCTGGGTTCATAGCCTTCATAGTCTTCTCACGGTGCCCTCCCATGGCTGACGCGGTGAGGAAGCACTCTGGGGTCTCATATAAGGGCACTGAGTCCATCCACGAGGGCTCCACACTCATGACCTAATCATTTCCCAAGGGCCCCACCTCCCAATGCCATCACCTTGCAGGTTAGGTTTTAATGAAAGGGGGGGGGGAGGACCGACGGAAACATTCAGTCCCTAGGAGGAAAGACACTGGGGCGTGTGCGTGTTCCCAGAGTCACGTTCCGCTAACTCCTGCAGCCAGTCCTGCTAACTCCTGCAGCCCGTCGCTGGCCCTCTTCTGCGCCTCTCCGCCGTCCAGCACCAGCGCCAGAACACCCGCCCCGCCCCGCTGGGTGCATCAACGTGGGAACTCCGGCGGCAATAAAGTCCTCAGCCTGTGGGGTGGCGGTGTCTGAAGGGGCTGCCTCGTGGAGGGGCACTGCAAAATGCAGAGTCTGACGGATGAAATGGTTACGGGCACAGAGAAGCCATGAGAAAGACTCAAAGGTACAACACAAGGCCGTTCAAAGAGGAGGCCGTCGAGAAAGAGGAGGCCGTCGAGCAGGGAGGGGAGGCAGAGCTTGCTCGGAGGAGACTCGTGAAGGTCAGCCCCATGGGACCTTGGACTGCCACCACGCACCCTGCTTCGCCATCGCGGTTTCAGTGATCACATACGGCATGCCGCCGTCTCTCAAACCCTCATCCCTGCCCAGACTTCTTCCACGGGGTCCAAGTGTACCCATTTACTGTGGACATCCACCTCAAGCTCACGACGGCTAACGTTGTTGTTTTGGATCTTTAGGTTAGTGGAGTCGGCCTTTTAAAGGGCAAGTAGCATCTGAAAAGCAAGTGGGGGTCATTTAGATCTGCGTGAGCTTGACCATGATCTGGATTTAATACGCATTCCTCATCAGTTCCCAAACTGTTGAAATCGGGCCGCTGCTCCGAATACCCTCAACTTAGCGGAGACATATCAGGATTCCCTCTCCAAAGCTAAATGAAAGCCTTGATTGTTATTAAAAGGAAAACCTTGGTTGTAAGAGCCACAGTCTGCCTTTTAATCTTATTTTCATATAACCCAGGACACTGTCGGTTGTGTTTCAAGGCCTCCAAATTCTGAGTCTGGAGCAGTGATCAAGTCCGGGGTGTGCACACCGGTTTGGGGTCCAACTGAGAGTCTTAGAGATTTATTTCAGCATTTATTTTTCCCCCTCTGGGCAGTGAGACCTGCTGCTCTAGATTTTAAAATAACAAAGATTGATCTTAAGTTCATTTCCATAAATATGCTGGGCACAGACGAAACACTGGGACGCAGTCATTTGGGTTGAAATGTGGCAGCTCAGACCAAGGCAGTTCACGTTCACTGTGAGATTTCCCATGAATACTTAAGCTTCAGCAAGGGGCAGTTTCTTCAAAAAGGACTTTGGTCAACAGATCTGTACTGAAATAAACTTCACGAGTTGACGTGAGCTTAATTAAAAAGTGATAAATCTCCCTTGCCTCGTCTATCAGCTATTTAAAAAAGAAAAACTTCAGGCTCTCGCTATTAAGCCACACGAGTTGGCACTTAAAAACACAATTTCCATGATGTGTTTTATAACTGAGAAATACAGAGCCCATGCATTCTTCTTTCTAGAAAATGTTAACTCGTTTTTCATATATTGTCTTTTGTCATTTATATTGTTCAGTTCCAGGGAACATCCAGCCAATGAGTTAATGGTGTATTTGCCTTTGCCGGACTTACGTCGTGTGTTCTCTTACCTATAGTCAGTACAGCAACATGACTTAAGAACCCTAAATTCTGAAGTTCTAAGTATACAACAGTGTGTCTACCTCAATGCAGAAACTAAAATGCTAGTGTCTTTTAAGACTCTAGATGGACATCTGTAGTCATCTGCAGATTACAGATTCTCATCTGAAATGTCCTCACCTGTGGGGAGAATCTCATGCATGGCTCTCTCAGTTATGCAAATGCCAGTTTGGGAAGACTTTCTTACCCTGCTGGTGAGAAGACCCCAGAGAGCAGCCTGCCCAGTGAGTGGCTTTATCGAGTGGCTAACTTCTCCTTCCTTGGGGAATTGTTTCACTGAGGTGGAAGGGGTAACTTGGTGGAAAGAATGGTATTTGCATTTGTAAAGACACTGAACTTTGCCCTGGTCATTGCTCTAAGGGTTGGCTTTTCTGTTAGAACAGATTAGAGTGAGCTCTCCTGTACTTTCTCCACCTGTCTTACACCTCACCCTGTTGTGGTTTCCAGCCCCCTGAAGGGGTAGGTGCCCTTCAGGGTATCTCCTGGACATGTCTAAGTCTCCTCCCCAGGATGGAGAAACTTATCATCCCTTCATGGAACGGCTTCTACATCATCCACATACAGCCCCTGTATACATACTTTCCTCTTGAAATTTCAAAAAACTTTTAAAGAGAAGAAGATGAAAACAAACAAACAAAGCCTTATCCTTCTCAAAAGTGGTTGCTCTTGGAATTGAAAGCCAAGGATTTCATTTAGAACCAAAAGCCAGGAAACTGAATTTAGTTTTATTGGATCTTTTTGTGCTCTCCCTTCAAAGAGAATATGTCTTAGTCTCATGAGAAGATATAACTCAGTTTTAACAGAGGAAAGGATCACAGTAAAAGGGATGATTTTTTATTAAAAATAATGATAATAGGAAATCTTACCAAAATTTATATTATTACAGTATTATCAGTAAACTTACATTTAAGAGAGTGAGAAAATGTTGATGAACATTTTAGATTCAGACAACCCTGAATAACCAAGAAAAACACAAATACATTCATATAAAATCAAGAATCTACTCAGCCATTTTCATCCCTCTTTATTTTAACTGAAACTTATTTGTTTTATAAATTTGGAAAAGTTCTATTATTCTTAGTTTATTTTGACATTCCAGAGGCGGGTGGGGGAGATCGTGTGATGTCCGCTCCTGATTTCTCCGAGTTCTTTTCCTTCTAGTGTGCTATCTAGAGTTATTTATATTTACCACGTATCTGAATACTCAAAATCAAGATACATAGTCTAACAAAGCATATTTTCTCATTTTTCAATTTACTTATATGAGAAGTCTAATGTGGAAAGCTATAAAAGTTTAGTTGCTTTTAATTTTGAGCAGACAAGTTATACTCATTGAGATCTAAATTAACAATAAATAAAATTGTGTGATATATGTTTGGTTTCCCTATGGTAGCATTACTTCATGTTCTAGAATACAAATCTCCCTTGGCATCATTCCTTTCTTTCCTGCCAGATCAACACTAAATAAGCATTATGATGTATACTCCGTAAAGCACGTTTTAATCCCTCTTGTATCTCAACTGAATTTTTTAAAAAACATGAAAGAAGAAAATAAAACCTTTATGTCAGATAGTAGGTAATGGAGTTTCTTTTTTTTTTTTTAAAGATTTTATTTATTTATTTGACAGATAGAGATCACAAGTAGGGAGAGAGGCAGGCAGAGAGAGAGAGAGAGGAGGAAGCAGGCTCCCTGCCAAGCAGAGAGCCCGATGCGGGACTCGATCCCAGGACCCTGAGATCATGACCTGAGCTGAAGGCAGCAGCTTAAACCACTGAGCCACCCAGGCGCCCCGGTAATGGAGTTTCTTAAGATAACATACTTTATGGCTTCTCTATACTTACAAGAAAGAAGAAAATATTGGCCTATTTTATCTTCCTGTGTAATGGGTGGGGCTGAGTGAAAGGCAGTTTCAATCTCCCTAGGTGCGCTGATGGAAAGTGAAAAATGACTTTTCCTAGTCAAAGAATGAATTCCTAGAATGCTAGGAAGGTATTAGGATACCATGATATTTTGACACACAAAGCCAATAATTAAGCTGTTGCACAGAGAAAGAACCCTGAGAAAGGAAGTTTAGTAGAACTGGATAAGTATGTTTCATTCCTTTCTTCTTTGACATAATAAAAATCTTCTTTTTTTTTTTTTTTAAGATTTTATTTATTTATTTGACAGGAAGAGACACAGCTAGAGAGGGAACACAAGTAAAGGGAGTGGGAGAGGAGAAGCAGGCTTCCTGCTGAGCAGAGAGCCTGATGCAGGTCTCAATCCTAGGACCCTAGGATCATGACCTGAGCCAAAGGCAGACACTTAATGACTGAGTCATGCAGGTGCCCCTAAAACTCTTCTTTAAATCCAATTTGACAGAGGGAATCTGGCAATGGCAGTGTGAAGAGGCTGGAAAATCATCTCCCACATAAATAAGTATGAACACATATAAAACAATTTTGGGGGGTTCTGGAGATTAATCAAATTTAAATAATAAACTGAGAAGTATTTAATTATGAAAAACTACTAATGTTGGGTAAAAATTGTGGGACTATCTCGACCTCTCATCTAAGACTGTTTCCGGTCCGCCACACCCACTCAGCTCACAGTATAGTAGATTTACCAGGGTAGGGAGAACTTTGAAAACCAGCAGCCTTCCCATGGGGGAAGAGGGCAGCTGACTCGGAACACAGGCTAAATGTTAACGCGGCATCGTCAGTGATTGCAACAAACTTTGTTAAAAACGAATGGAGGAGGCACACAGCTTTTCTAGTCCAGTTTTCAGTCCCATTAAGGGAAAAGATCGAATCCGCAGAAAGTTAGTGGGTTCCTAGAAACGAGGAGTCCACAAAGGAAAAGAGAGGAGCCCTTCACATCTCTGGTTAATGATAAACTATGAGGAATAAACTGTGAGGAACCCTTAAGAGGGCTGAGAAGAACATCAACGCTGAGAAATATTGGAGAAGTGGATGAAGTCTGAGTTTGCCGCCCAAATCACACACAGACCCAGTGGCAAAAGCGACAGCCACAAAAATACAAGGTATTGGAGCAAAACTTCCACCCAGACCATTGGCTGATCGCTAAACTGTGCAGATACAAGAGTATTCCCATAAGATCAGACTAAAAAATGACTAGAATAAATAAAGACTCAATATAAAATCAGTGGCCACACACCACAGGGGAGAGAGTTTAAGATCACATAAATTATCGAAAAGGGGAAAAAAAGAAACTCGGGGTGGGGGGGGAGCACACAGAATCCAGAGTAGCTAGAAGCTGCTTTCTAAAGTGTTTGCTGTTTGAGAAAACTATAAAAGAGCTGCTAAGAAACAAGCAAGCTTGACCCAATACTCGGGGTAAAAAACAAACCAATAGGAACTGATTTGAGTGGGTCCAGATGCTGGATCTGGCAAATACTTCAAAGTAGGTATTATAAGCACATCCAATGAGTTAAAGAAAACTATCTTTAAAAAAATTAAAGGAAAATATGACCATAAAGACTAAACAAATAGAAACTGCTGACAGAGAAGCACATACTTTTTTAAAGAACCAAATGAGTGGCTGGGTGGCTCATTTAGTTAAGCAACTGACTTGATTTCAGCTCAGGTCATGATCACAGGGACATGAGACTGAGCCCCATGTCAAGCTCCATGCTGAGCATAGAACCTGTTTAAAGTTTTCTCTCTCCCCTTCTCCCTTGTCCACTCCTTGCTTGTCCATACACTCTCTTTCTTTAAAAAGAAAGAAAAAGAAGGAAAGAAATATGGGGCATTTGGGTGGCTCAGTCAGTGAAGCCTCCAACTCTTGATTTCAGTTCATGTCATGATCTCAGGATCATATCAAGCCCCATGCTGCCCCCACCCCCACTGTGCTCAGCATGGAGTCTGCTTAACCCTTTCCCTTTCTCTCTGTCCCTCCCTGCACTCGTGCTCTCTCTCCCTCTTTAAAATAAATAAATGAAATCTTTAAAAATTTAAAAGAAGGAAAAATAAAGAACCAATTGAAAGTTCTATAGTCAAAATGCACAATAATTAAAAGGGAAAATTCAACAATAGAGTTGAGAAAGTAGAAGAAGGACACAATGAACAATTAGGTGAATAAATAGAAATTATAGAATCCAACAATTGAAAGAACAAAGGTTTAAGAAGCATGAACAGAGCCTCAGCGACTTCAGAACATCCTCAATTATACTTATACTTGTACTGGGAGTTCTACAAGAAGAGTGAGAAAGGAGCAGAAAAAGTGTTTGAAGAAATAGTGGTAGGAAACATCCTGAATTTAATGAGAAACATGAATCTGCAGATCCAAGAAATTCCACAAACCCCAATGGGACCAAACCAAAAAGACAAACACTTAGATACATCATCAGCACACTGCTGAAGGACAAAAACAAAGATAAAACCATCTTGAATGCAGCAAGAAAACAAAGAAGACTCATTACATTCAGGAGAACAATAATGAGATCTGTAACTAACACATGATCCTAAACAATGAGAACCAGAAAGCAGTGGAGTGACATATTTTAAATGTTGACAGAAAACCCTGTCAAACCAGAATTCCATTAAAAAACCAGAATTCCATTAAAAAACCAGAATTCCGTTAAAAAAAAAGTAGAAGGCAAAAGAGAGACATTCTCAGATAAAGAAAAACTGAGAGCATTTATTGCTAGCAGGCGTGCCCTAAAAAATACTACAGGAGTCATTCAGACTGTAAGGATACGGCACAAGATAGTAACATGAGTCCTAGGGAAAAATGTGGTACACAGGAAATAATAAAAATGAAAGTAAATATAAAAGATGGTATAAATGCATTTTTTTTTCTTTTCAAAACTTCATTTAAAAACATAAGATTGCATAAGGCAAAACCATAACACCACCCTGTTGGGTTTATGACATATACAAATGTAAAGTACGTAAAAATAATACTACAAAGCAGGAAGAAAATGGAACTACATGGAGTACAGTGCCTATATTTTATCAGTGATGACTTTAAATAGATTGTGATAAATTAAGCTGCATAAGAAAATTTCTACAACAACCATTAAGAAAACAAAGCATAAACAACCAATAAATAAGTAAACACTTTGGAAATTAACAAAGAGATTAAGTTGATATAATTAAAAAACGTATTTGACACAAAAGAACACAGGGAAGAAGGTACAAAGGAACAAAGAGACATAAGGCATAGGAAACAGCAAAATGGCTCCTGTGCATTTAATCTTATCAAAAATTGGATTAACTACAACTAGACTAAGCACATCAGTAAAAATGCAGGAACCCACTCTGAATAATGGATAGACCATCCAGAGAACCAATAAGGAATCAATGGATCTGAACAACACTGTAGATCAAATGGATCTAACAAGCATATACAGAATCATCCAACAACAGTAGAATACACATTCTTCTCAAGTGTACATCGAACATTTTATAGGATAGACCATATTCTAGGCCATCGAATTCAAGAGGATTGAAATCTTAACTAGTATCTTCTCTGAGATCTCTGAGTATCTTCTCAAGATCAATAACAAGAGAAAAGCTGGAAAATTCATGAAAACCTGAGGACTAAACAACATTCTCCTGAATAACAAATGGATCAAAAAATTAGGGGCGTCTGGGTGGCTCAGTGACTTAAGCCTCTGCCTTCAGCTTGGGTCATGGTCTCAGGGTCCTGGGATCGAGCCCCGCATTGGGTTTTCTGCTCAGCAGGGAGCCTGCTTCCCTTCTCTCTCTGCCTGCCTCTCTGCCTACTTGTGATCTCTCTCTCTGTCAAATAAATAAATAAAATCTTTAAAAAAATTAATTAGATGAACCATGAGAGACTGTGGACTCTGAGAAATAAACTGAGGGTTTCAGAGTGGGGTGTGGGGGTTGGGTGAGCCTGGTGGCGGGTATTATGGAGGGCATGTATTGCATGGAGCACTGGGTGTGGCACATAAACAATGAATTCTGGAACACTGAAAATAAATAAAAAAGAAATTAAAATTAAAAATTAAAAATTAATTAATTAAAGGGGACATTTAAAAATTTCTTGAGATAAATAAAAATGGAAACACAACATACCAGAACTCATAAGCTATTGCAAATGTAGTTCTTAGAGGGATGTTTATAGCAATTAATACTTACATTAAGTCGCATGAAAGACGCCAAAGAAACAACCTAACTCTACACCACAAGAAACTAGAAAAAGCAAGAAGAGAATAATAAAGATTAAGTATAATAAATGAAATAGAGAACAGAAAAAAATATTAAAAAGATTGACCAAACTAAGACTTAGTTCTTTGAAAAGATAAACACAATCGACCATCCATAGCTAGTCTAAACAAAGGGAAAAAAAGAAAGAGAGAAAAAAAAACCAAATCAACAAAATTATAAATGAAAAAGGAGACATTACAACTGATTGCACAGAAATACAAAGATCATAAGAGATACCAAGAACAACCATAGGCTAACAAACTGGAAAACACAGAAAATGCGGGGAAATTCTAACATATAACATGTAAAGACTAAACTGGGAAGAAATAAAAAAAATCTGAATAGACAAATTAGTAGTAAGGAAATTGAATAAATAATCAAAAATCTCCCAATGAAGAAAAACCCAGGACAAGATGGCTTCATTGGTGAATTTCACCAAACATTTAAAGAAGAGTGAACACCAATCTTTCTCAAACTCTTCCAAAAACTCCAAGAGAAGGCAGCACTTCCAAACTCATCTGTTAAGGCCAGCATTATTCTGATACCAAAGCCAGATAAAGACACTACTAGAAAGGAAAACTACGGGCCAATATTCCTGATGAACACAGATACAAAACTCCTCAAGAAAATACTAGTACACAGAATTCAACAGCACATTAAAAGGTTATTCAGCATGATTAAGTGGAATTAATCCCAGGAGTGTAAGGATGGTTCAACATATGCAAATCAATCAATATATGTTACAGTGATAGAATGAAAGAAAAGCATCAAATGATTTCATTGAGACAGAAAAGGCATTTGGCAAAACTCAACATATATTCATGATAAAAAAAAGACTTAATAAATTAGACATAGGAGGAATACACATAAACATAATAAAAGCCATATATGACAAGCCCATAGCTAACATCATATTTATTGGTGACAGGTTGAAAGCTTTTCCTTGGAGATCAGGATTAAGACAAGGGTGTCCACTCTCACCACTCTTATAGCAGTAGAAGCCCTAGCTGGAACAATCAGGCAAGAAAAAGAAATAAAATGCATTGGAAATGGGAATAATGAGTTAAATTATTCTATGTCTGTTGATGATATTTTATATAGAGAGAAAATCCCAAAGTCTCCACCAAAAAAACCCACTAAAACTAATCAACAAATCCAATAAAGTTGCAGGATACAAAATTAATATACAAAAATTAGTAGCATTTCTATACACTAATAGTGACCTTCCTGAAAAATAATGAAATTGACCCCATTTACAATAATATCAAAACCACTAAAATACTTAGGAACAAATTTAACCAAGGGCATGGCAGACCTCTGCTCTGAAAACTATAAGACATTGATGCAAGAAATTGAAGAAGATGGAAATAAATGAAAAAATTATCTGATGTTCATGGATTGGAAGAATTAATATTATTAAGATGTCCATACTACCAAAAGCCATCCATAGATTCAACATAATCTCTATCATGATTTTAATGACATTTTTTTACAGAAATAGAAAAAGAGCCTACAAATTTTTATGGAGTCAAAAAGACCCCAAATAACCAAAGAAATACTGAAAAGGAAGGATGGATCAAGACGCCTCACTTTCTGTCAAGCTAATCTATAAACTACAGTAATTAAAACAGTGTGGTCCTGGCATTAAACTGGACAAATGGATCAACAGATCTGAATTCAGAGCAGAGACATAAACCCAGGCAAAAAATATCCTCAACTAATAGTTGACAAAGGAGCCAAGAATAGTCAATGGCGAAAAGACAGACTCTTCAATAAATGTGCTGAGATAATTGAATATTCATATGTAAAAGAATGAAACTGGATCATTATCTTACACCAGTCACAAAAATTAGTTCAAAACAGATTAAAGACTTAAATGTAAGACCTGAAACCATGAAACTCCTAGAGGAAAACAGAAGAAAATCTCCTTGGCATGGGTCTTTGTAATGATTTTTTCAAAATCACACCTAAAGCATGAGCAACAAAATAAGTAAGTGAGAGTATATGAAATTAAAAAGCTTCTGAACAGCAAAAGAAACCATTGACAAATGAAAAGGCAACCTGTGAAATGGGAAAAAAGCTTGCAAACCATATATCTGATAAGCACTTAATATACAAAATATATAAAGAACTCCTACAACTCAATAGCATAAAAAAATTAAACAAATGGGAGAAATACCTGAATAGACATTTCTAGAAAATATTTTTCTAGACATCTCTAGAAAATATTCTGGAAATAGATATTTCTATAAAACATTTCTAGAAAGAAAATATATGAATGACCAACAGGTACAGGAAAAGATGTTCAACGTTACTAGTCATTAGGAAAATACAAATTAAAGCCACAGTGAGTTATCACCTCACAACTGTTGGAACGGCTGAAATCAACAACACAGGATAAAACAGAAGTTGACGAGGATGCAGAGAATGGGGAACCCTTTTGCACTGTTGGTGGGAATGCAAACTGGTGCAGCCACTATGGAAAATGGTAGAGATGCCTCAAAAAAATTAAAAATGGAACTGCGCTAGGATCCAGCAATTCCAAGTCTGGGGATATATCCAAAGGTAGTGAAAACAATAACTTGAAAAGACATCTACACCCTCATGTTCATAAAAGAATTATTTACAATAGCCAAGACATGGAAACAACCTAAGAGTCCATGGATAGATGAACGGATAAAGAAGTTGTGGTACACATATATGATTGACTCTTATTCAGTCAGAAAAAATTTCATGAGGAAATCCTACTATTTGTGGCAACAGGTCTGGACCTTGAGGCATTATGCTAAGTGAAACCAGTCAGAAGCAGACAAATACTGCATGATGTCACTTATGCACGGAATCTAGTTTTTTAGAAATCAGAAAAATAAGTCAGATTTGTGGTTACAAGAGGCAACTTATGACTTGGGGGGAGAATGGCAGGAAGACAGTCAAAAAATACAAAATTGCAGTTATAAGACAAATAAGTCCTAGAGATGTATTATAGAACATGACTATAGGAACCCTGATGCACTATGTATAGGAATGTTCTTCAAAGAGTAGATCCAAAGAGCTCTAATCACAGGGAGGATTTTTTTCTTTTCTCTTTATTGTATATATGAGATATGTCCATTATTTCTCAATAAAACTAAGGGGGAAAGGCCAAGATTGTCAGACCACAGATTAAGAAAAAAATCTTCCAACTTGATGCTGTTTAAATCCAATCTTGACTTCTTTTTAAAATAAAAATGAAAACAGACAGTGGTGTGCATTCGTAACTGGTCAGACCATGAGGACATGGTTCTAGAAGGGTAGAAGTCTACTTAAGTCTATGAAACACTTCTAAGAACCCCGTATACCAAAGGGAAAAATACTGCCTGGGTGGAGACTCATGGGATTATACAATCCCACCTTCATAAGTAAGTGCCAATTTTCATGGCCATTCCCACTTCCTTCTCTTTACAGGGAAGTCAGAGAGTTCAAGCTCTTAGAACTGCCAAACATCACCGATTTGTCTGACAGGGATTCAGAAGACAAACTTCCAACTGCAATTTTTGATACACTTTTTAAGATACTTGCAGATACTGCCTTTTTTCTAAAATTAAACAGCATATAGTTTTCCACTTTCAGGAGGGTTACATAAATGAGCTAAAAATGGCTGATCAAATTTCTGATCATCTTACGTATGTGTAGACCAGTCAGCTCAGGTACTAAATGTCGCTTGTGTACAATTTCTATAAGCAAAAGCCAATGCAATGAACATCTAACACAACTATCTCAACTACATCTTTGTGCTCCCCCAAATTACGGTGTAGATGAAGCAAGTTTGGCAGCTATTAGCAACTTTAAGTTTCCAAGTGTTTTCTTTTCCCATTTTGAGCATATCCAACAGATTCTTTTAATAGTAGTTCTCTTTAGTTATGACTCCAAAAGATGGCATACAAAATTTATCATTTTAAGTCCATTTCACACAAGAGCAAAGTAAGGCAGGAAGTAATGTGAATGACTTGTCACCATCCAGACATGTGAGCACTGATGAAGTTGAACCAGAATTAAAAGCTTCTCACCCATCCATGCTGAGTATAACCTCCTAGGTGTGACAAAATCAGTTATGCACATCCTTTAGTCATCTTTGGAGGAACCAACCAGAATGGAGTCACACGTAACAGAATTGTGTGCAAAAGCCAAAATAAGGTAATGATGGAACTTGATTGCTTCAACCAGTGATTATAATCTGGAATGACTCATAAAACAGTTACATCTACTTATGTGCTTTGACTGCATTTTTTTAATGGAATGAGATAGGATAGACTAGGATAAGGTACCAACAGAAGAATGGAATGGAATAGAGTAGAATAGGATAGAATAAGTCAGAGCATGTCCTGTTAGGCAATTCTTTATGTATGTGTTTTGGATGAAACTCACAGCATCTCTCTTACTATGAGTTGAAGTGAAAATATTTAAGAAACACTTGCCTAAAGTGCCATAGGTCTCATGCTTTCTGCATGTTCTAAATCATCATTAAGCCACTTATATCCATTTAAGATCCAAATCTATTTCAC
This sequence comes from Meles meles, assembly GCF_922984935.1. Taxonomy (NCBI): domain Eukaryota; kingdom Metazoa; phylum Chordata; class Mammalia; order Carnivora; family Mustelidae; genus Meles; species Meles meles. The sequence continues at coordinate 93,135,700 of NC_060077.1, read as the reverse complement.
GATGTCAAAAATGAAGAAATTTCAGCCCCTTCTATTTAATTATTATGTATATTCTATATCACTATAAAATGATTCATTCAAGACAGTTTTGAGATAATATAACTACATTGAAAGGCGCCACATTAAATATAGTATAAGTTTGAAAACTCTGGTCCAACATTAATACATTATTTGTTTTTTTTTTTTTTTTTTTTTTTTTTTTTTAAAGATTTTATTTATTTATTTGTCAGAGAGAGAGAGACAGAGAAAGATCACAAGTAGGCAGAGAGGTAGGCCAAGGCAGAGGGAGAAGCAGGTTCCCTGTTGAGCAAGGAGCCTGATATGGGACTCGATCCCAGGACGCTAGGATCATGACCTGAGCCGAAGGCAGCCGCTTAACCAACTGAGCCACCCAGGTGTCCCTAATACATTATTTGTATTTCTGTCTTTTTATCCTACCTTGGATAATGAAATAGTTTGATGAATTTACTCATTTTAATTACACTAATTACATTTGCCATACCCATGGGATTCAAAATAACATAAGTCAGGTGTTTAGGGGAAATACAGTATTTTGATTTTGGCTCACCTGGCCTTTACCTCCCAAGTATCCATCAGCTGATAATGAGCTTTCTAGGAGTCGCAGGAAGACGGGCGGCTCTGCCTTCCCACTTACAGGTAAACTTTCCCCGTGCACCCGAATAGGCGCACATGGATGTCCGTGGGCCATCTTGAGAGGGAGGAAGCAGTGACAGCCATGCCAAGAGAGGTCTCAACCACTGTGGATCAATCAATCCATCAAAAAAAAGAAAAAAAAAAAACAATTCTGCCATGAAACTTCATCACTAAAGGTCATGTCGGGGAGTAGGGAACAGATTAAATTAGCATAGTATTAGATATGGAAAATGATTTCTGTCAAAATCATCTTTACCACAATTATAATATGTTAATTACGTATTTCATTAAGGAAGTTGATTATGGTTCACGGATGGAATCATGCCTGCCACGACACCTGGAAGGCGGCGGCGGAGCCTGACACCGGCGAGCTCCCTCTCCCTCTCCCTTCGTGCGCCCTCCGGCGCGCGTCCCCCGTGTGCCACCCGCAGGCCCGGGGTCTCCGTCTCCGAGGGGGTGACCTCCAGGCTCCCGGCTCTGCCGGAAGGACACGCGGGTCGGATGAGGGCAGCCGGCCAGGGGAATGGAAGCCTGCGAGCCCCCAGGTTCGGGAGGGCCCCGCCCGGCTGCCGGTCCGCGGCGCGGGTCCGGCGCTGTCCAAGCAGGGCCCCTGGTGCGGTCCTCCCGCCTGAGTCCCTGCGGCTCCCGGGCAGCGGGGCCGCCGCAGCTTGGTGGACCCTTCCGAGAGGCCCGGTCCACCCCGGGCCGCTGCGCCCCGGCCGGCGACGACAGCACGTCATCGTAGTTCTGTCCCCGGCAGTGGCCGCAGCGACGGCTCTGAAGGGGACGCAGTCAAAGGTGG